>NC_033801.1:24579214-24651481 GCF_001876935.1 Asparagus officinalis
AATACAATATTATAATATATATACTTGTAATTAATATGATATATTAAAAACATGACTAATTATTTTTAATTATTTAATATTTTATATTTAGCTATAATTTATTTTAAGTATTTTAAATATTTAATTATGTATCCAGTATAATTGGACATATATTTGTAGTTAATATATGAATGTTTTTCAAAATTACCCCGCTTGTCCCAAACTATCCCAATACGAGTTTGGGTAAATTTTAACTTAGGAGCAAAGTTTTTTTCTATTTGAGTGAGATAATTTTATACCATATGGGTCATTATCCCACTTTTCAAAAAATTAATAACACCATAAAGTAAAATCCCACTCTCAATATCGTAATGAATAACACAAAAATGTGTTGTCCCAAAAATTATCCACTTACCCCAAAATTGCACCAGTCAATAACCCCTCTAAGAGACCAATTAGGGTCGAATTATAAGCTAGGGTCTCAATAATATATTTACTCCATTGTGTGTGTGTGGGGGGTGGGGGGAGGGGGGTGGAATAATGCAAAAAAGAATTCAGTGGGGTATTTGCCCACACTTAGATCAACGTGCCTCTGCCACTATGTGCATGAGTGTCTCCTTTTAGTTGATTATTGAATATTCGTTGACTGATATAAACTTTACTCTAGTGCTTTCCATTTTGTAAAATCTAGGATTGACTTAAACGATAGAACTATGTTTTCTTCAGCATGGTCTTGTCATGTGTATAAAAACGGCATGGCATTTGTTAGATTTGTACAAAATGGCGGTATCAATAGGTATTGGCACGAGAGGGGTCAAGGTAGGGGTGACAAATGGGTCGGGTCGGGTCAATTCGAGTTGGGTAAACTTTGACCCAACCCATATAAATTTGAACTGGCCCGACTGTTAGACCCTAGAGGGGGGTTGATTAGGGTCTTATGCTAATCTAATCCGATTAAATACCAATTAAAACTTATTAACAAGTTATCCTAGCAAGAGTGAAATATAACAATATATGTAAGCTAGGATAAGCAAATAAGCAATATAAACAACAAAGAGATATATCCTATATGATGCAAGGATATATATAAACTAACACAAGGGGTAAACAATCTAAACAAGATAGTGGATGATATAGATAATGAGCTAATGACAATGGCGATATAAGGTATGAACATAAATATGAATGAACGCCAAAGCACACTCAAACAAGCAATATGATCACGGAGTTCGGACCTTCCGTCCTACGTCTCCGCTCCCCACTCCCGGGGAGAAATCCACTAACACAATCCGGTTTGGAAGCCGAAACTTCTTCTACACACTCGGTTTTTTAGCTAACCGAAAACTCTACAACTCACACTCTTGCAATCACACTCTACACCCTCACAAGTATTGGACCTAGCCGTATCTCCCTCAAGTGCTCGGTCACAACCTCTCTCTAGGCACGTCAACCGACGCCACTCCTCTTGGGACGATCCCCGACTCTCACCACACACTCCTCACTCGGTGTACAAGTGTATTACAAAGTGAATCTCTCAATAAGCACAATATAACAAATGATTGTTCTCAACTATGGATGAGAACTCAATTAAGCACAACTCAAAGTTACAATCTCTCACCACCCAACTATACTATGTATGAAAGATACAATAAGCTCAATGTGGGTGTGTGTAACAATGAGTAAAATAAAATCTAACTCAAATAGCAAACTAGCAATAGTAAGAATATGAAAATCAATAATGAAATTGCTAGAGAAAAGAGTTAGAAAACTTCTCTATAAACACAAAGAAGAGGATGAAGAGGATTGAGAATGAATCCCTCAATCTGCAGTGAAAACTTCCTCCTTTGTAAACAGAAACCCAATCTTTTAAACAAACAGTAAAACCCTAAACCCTTGTTTAAAAATTTTGTTTAAAACTCTTCTTGATTACTTGAAAAGAGATCAGCAATTGGGTATTTATACCCTCTCAAAACTCAGTCAAAACTCCTAAAACAAAAGACCAAAAACACCCCAGCAACGGTAACAAAAATAGCCGTTGGAAGCAGTCAGAACGAGCAGCGGTCGACCGAAGAAATTCGCGGTCGACCGACAGAAACGATCGGTCGACCGACGGAAATTTCGGTCGACCGCTATCCAGGTCAAACACGAGAAAAACACCAGCTGACTTATCCGGTCGACCGGTGCGGTCGACCGAAGGAAGCTCTCGGTCGACCGCGGCGGTCGCCCGACGAACTCTCTGGAGACTACTGTCGAAAGAACAAACGAGCGGTCGACCGGTGCGGTCGACCGAAAACTGATATGACAGGTTCTGAAAACTGTTTTGCTGATTTTAAAATGCTGTTTAAAAATATCAAATAAATTCTAAAAAATGTAAAACTTTGTAGACATGATAATAAACATGCTACAGCGACTGGTTATCAGAAAGGACTTCCCAAATGAAAAATATCATTATTTTGCAAATATGTTCAAAAACATGAAAAACCTGAAAATTGATATTTTGATATTTTGACTTAAACAACGTTTTGAAACCTTATGAAATGATTGTATAGACTTGATAAAAGATATAACATGTTGTTATGAAGTCTATAACCTAGAAATACCATATTTTCATAAAATTGCATATTCTATGCAATTTATACAAAACACTAAATATGATTTCATTAAATATAACTTGTTAAAGACGAAATCATATATAGGCACATAAACGTGAAACAAAATAGTATTTTCCAATTTTATTTATTTGTTTCATATATAAACTCGAAACCTATTAAACCAAAAAACATATATGTATACATATATAACTGTATATATACAAAACCAAAACCAAAACGTGTATGTGTGTATATGATTGAGCTTAAAGTACTAACACACATAATATAAATTCCTAAACTAAATTACCCAAGCTTGATCTTGATCTTCATTGTAGCTTAACTTGGTACACATGAGGATGAAGCTTGAACTTGATCTTTAACTTGAATTGTATAGGCTTCAACCCGACATTCCGCCAACCTCTTTTGGATATGATTGTTGAAGCTCTATTCCATTCATCCTCCAACAACGTTGTTTGTCTACAATACATAGGAATGCACAAACACTAGACAAGCAACATTAGTAATAAATTATTTGTTAAACATCATCAAAACAAGAAGGCCAACAATCTCCCCCTTTTTGATGATGACAAATAATTTACAAAAAGGAATATATGCATGAATGAAATGAACATATACAAGATAATACACATGCATATAAACAAAGAATTGTATACTCACAATATTTCTCCCCCTTTGACAACATCAAAAAGGGGACAAAAAGAATAAGAGAGCGAAAGCTCCCCCTATCAATAAGCAGAGGTGAGTATAAAAAGAATATATATATAGGGATTGCTCCCCCTATCAAAAAGCCATATAGAATATATGCAATGAAGATCATGGCCAAATATGTGAGCAAGCATAAAAGATATGCTAACAATCACTCACATTCAAACAAGATAATGAGAACACATAAATATATCAATCAAAACAAAATCTTTGACAAAAGAATTTTAAGAGAGCAACAATATATCAAGCTCTTTAAGCTTGTTCCAACCCATATAATCATTCTAGCATCCGGTAAACATGATTGGGAATAAACACCCAATAAATCCGGAGGGTTATATAAACATAGTCCTCTCATCAAACAAAAATAATAATCATGAAAACAAAAGATTTTGATACAAGAAAAAATTGTTTTCATAACTAAAAGATTTTAAAGATATAATTTTCAAAATCAAGAAAAGAAAAAAAACACTAAAATTCTTGGCTTTAAAAATTATTTTGGCACCCAAGTATTATTGGTGCCGGTTTGTTTAGGGACATGACCCCTATCATTAAAGCTCAAAGTCCTAGGGTTATGAACCCTCTTGGACATATATGGTGCACGGGATCGGTCATAGCAATAATTACTCAAATGACCCTTCCGATTGCAATATGTACAATGGAAAGGAAGCATTTGCTTATGTTGACCATTAAAAGGTGCACATGAAACATTTGCAAATAAAGATTGTTTTTTAGAATTATTTTGCAAATGAGAAATATCATTAAACAAAGGTGGTCTACTTGAGAAATTTGGCAAGTTTGAATATTTTTTAAAATCATAACAAAACTTTGCCAAATGGCCAAATCTATCATAAATATCACACTTCAACACATGTGGTCTATGAAAAACATTTGGCAAACTAGAATTCTTTTTCATGTCAAAGCAAAACTTTGCCAAATGGCCAAACCGACCACATAGATCACATTTATACACATTAGCATGCTTATGATGAGAAATAGATGCATGTGCATGTGTGTGTGATGAAGAAGCCTTATGAGATGCACAAGAAGCATTAATCTTAGAAGATTTGTGTGCATCATAGCAAAATTTAGCAATGTGGCCTTTACGACCACAAATTGAGCATTTGTAAACTTTGTTATACATATGTGCATAGTGAGTGCTTGGTTTTGAAGAGTTAGCACGAGACTTTGCACATAAGTCCATAAGTTTCTTGTTATTAACAATGCATGTGTTAAGAGTTGAATCTAAAGATGAAATGCGATTTTTAATATTGTTCAACTCATCATTAGGCATAGAAGCATTGTCAATAGAAGTAGAGCAAATATGATCATTTTTAAATGATGTAAATTTACTTCTAATAGACTCTACTTCTAACATGGCATCATTCTTCTCATGAATTAAGCTAGCAACATTGGAACTCAAGGTAATATGATCCAATTTTAATTTTTCATTATTTTCTTCAAGGATCACATTATCTTTAGCAATAGTATCAAATTTTGATGCTAGCAATTCATGATCGGATTTCAAATTAACATGCTTGCTTTTAAGATCAATGAAATTACTATGCAACTTAGTGTAGGCATGCATTAACTTATCATATACACAAGCAAGTTCATCATTAGGTAACTCATTTATAGATTCGAACTCGCAAACCTCACTAGGGCTATCGCCTAGTACACGTGTGCATGACACTCCACATGAACTTAAAGCCGGATCCGCCAAAACTTGTTGGATCGCCTCCAAGTCCCCTTGATGTGCTTCAATTAATTTCCATAAGGTGTAAGCACTATCAACATGAACAAACTTGTTAGACATAGATGAGTTAAAAGCATTTAGCAAATATTCTAACAAAATGTTGTTCATAGTAAACATACGATGATCATTTTTATTCCACTTGGATTTCTCCATAGTGGGCACAATATAGGCATCATCTATAATTTCCCATAA
Source organism: Asparagus officinalis (assembly GCF_001876935.1). Classification (NCBI taxonomy): domain Eukaryota; kingdom Viridiplantae; phylum Streptophyta; class Magnoliopsida; order Asparagales; family Asparagaceae; genus Asparagus; species Asparagus officinalis. Next base: position 24,584,456 of record NC_033801.1, read on the forward strand.
ATCAAAGTGTTTAGATTGAACAAAAAGTTTAAATCTAACACACCATTGGGCATAAGGGAAATTATCTAACCTAGGAGCAATATTAATGGCATAACCTAAACCATGCATATCCATAATATAAAAGGCAAGCAAGATACAAATAAAAGCTCAAAATTAGATTAGCACAATAAGCTAACTTGGATCTTTAACTCAAGGCGATTAGACCTTAAATCAAAGAGCACCAAGCTCTGATACCAATTGTTAGTGGGGGGGGGGGGGGGGTGATTAGGGTCTTATGCTAATCTCATCCGATTAAATGCCAATTAAAACTTATTAACAAGTTATCCTAGCAATAGTGAAATATAACAAGATATGTAAGCTAGGATAAGCAATATAAACAACAAAGAGATATATCCTATATAATGCAAGGATATATATAAACTAACACAAGGGGTAAACAATCTAAACAAGATAGTGGATGATATAGATAATGAGCTAATGACAATGGCGATATAAGGTATGAACATAAATATGAATGAACGCCAAAGCACAACTCAAACACACTATATGATCACGGAGTTCGGACCTTCCGTCCTACGTCTCCGCTCCCCACTCCCGGGGAGAAATCCACTAACACAATCCGGTTTGGAAGCCGGAACTTTTTTTACACACTCGGTTTTCTAGCTAATCGAAAACTCTACAACTCACACTCTTGCAATCACACTCTACACCCTCACAAGTGTTGGACCTAGCCGTATCTCCCTCAAGTGCTCGGTCACAACATCTCTCTAGGCACGTCAACCGACGCCACTCCTCTTGGGATGATCCCCGACTCTCACCACACACTCCTCACTCGGTGTACAAGTGTATTACAAAGTGAATCTCTCAATAAGCACAATATAACAAATGATTGTTCTCAACTATGGATGAGAACTCAATTAAGCACAACTCAAAGTTACAATCACACACAAATTGTAAACTCCCTATCACCCCCAAACCAGTGGACAAGTAGAGGTCACAAACAGGCAGATCAAACAAATTTTAGACAAAACAGTTAATCATAAAAGAAAAGATTGGTCTGTAAAATTGTGTGATGCTCTGTGGGCGTATTGAACAGCTTTTAAGGCCAATTTGGGAATGTCACCATACAGATTAGTATTCGGAAAAGCTTGTCACCTACCAGTAGAGTTGGAACATCGAGCAATGTGGGCAATAAAACAGTTAAATTTTAACTCAGACTCGGCAGGTAAAAACAGATTGCTCCAAATAAATGAGTTGGAAGAAATTCGGAATGATGCATACATAAACTCAAAAATTTACAAAGAGAAAACAAAAATTTTTCATGACAAATCAATTTTGCGAAAAAATTTCTCTCCGGGACAGAAAGTTTTATTATACAATTCGAAATTGCATCTTTTTCCAGGAAAATTAAGATCAAGATGGACTGGTCCATTTTTTGTTAAACAAGTTTTTCCACATGGAGCTGTCGAGATAGAAAATCCTAAAAATGGTAATATTTTTAAAATAAATTGTCAACGTCTGAAACTATTTTTAGAATTTTCTACGCTCGGAGAGGAAGAGGTGTTGGTTCTTCATGAACCTCATTATCTGTAAAAAAAACAACTAATTTTCATTTTGTTTCTTAAAAAAAAAGAAAAAAAGTCTTTTGTTTTTTAATTTTTTTAATAATAATAAAAAAATAAAAAAAATTACTTACAATTTTTCTCTTATTTGATTTCTTCATGCTCATACTAACAGTAATTGCAGATCCTTATCATCATTGTCAACCAAACAACTGTAAGTTCTTCAATTTTATCTGCTTTACTTTGTGCTTCAGCGAATTTGCATTGAGGACAATGCAAAATTTAGGTGTGGGGGTGAGAAATACATATTTTCCTCTTTATTTTACCTTATTAGTTATATTTTTCTTTCTTTTTGTTAAAAAAAATTATAAAAATATTGTCACTTACCAAATTAATAGAGTTAAGTAATAATTGATCAAATTGATAGATTTTAAATTTTCTAATTCTTAGTTAGTGACATATTCAAGTTCACCTTTTATGATAACTCCAAATAAAATTCTTAAGAAATGATTTTTCAACTAGTATACTTTACTTAAGTCTTACCTTAGATTTTTAATTAAAATAATGAAATTTTTGCATGCTTAACTTAGAGTTGAAAATATTTTTTTTCAAGTTATCTTGATTTACACATTTTTTTAAGACTATATACACTTACACATATATATATTTAAAAAAAAAACACTAACCTTATAAAAGAAGAGTGCGAAAAATGGGCACAAAAAAAAACTCTTAAATTCAAGGTGATTCTATCTTATAAAGCCTAAGTTGACTGAGCAATTAAGCCCAAGGAGTATCTCTATACTTAATGACCTAAGCCCAATTGGGTTGGGATTCATTGGCCCAAAACTCGTTAAATGGTCACTTAGAAAGCCCGCTAAAATAGAAAACAATCACCAAGAATTAGAGAGTGAAAAAAAAAAATATATACCACTAACCATTGTTTTTATATATATTGTTGTTTTGTATATATGGTCTTGAAAAACAATTTTTGATCAAGAGACTTGAAAGTTATTTAAAACAAAGAGTTAGCATGTTCTTTTCAAAACTTTTTAATTAAATTTCTAAGATTTGACTTGGTTTTGTATTGCTATAATGAAAAAGAATTTCTAGGGGATTTACATTGGAGTTATATATAAAAACGTTTTCTTGATTATTAACTAGCTTCAATTAGAATGTTTAAATATATCAAGGAAAATCTGTTATTTACTGACTTATTTAACTTGGCAAGTTGACCGAATTTTGTGGGTATATTCACTGCAAACCCTCACGAGACTACAACTCGTCCACTAGGGTAACCTAGGGGTTTAAAGGCTTGTTGTATGCGCTAAATACAACCGCGATTCCTGCGAAAGTGAGTTAGGATTTTCTTTTTATTTTCTTTGCTAGAGGACTAGCAAAAGTTTAGGTGTGGGGGTATTTGATAATCACATTTTATTACAATTTTATACCCTCATTATCTATTTTATATGAATAAATATACCACTAATAATTGTTTTTATCTTTTAATTGCAGGTTAATGAAGAATAAATCTCAAATTCCCATCTCTCAACAAAAAGCCCATGATTAAATGAAGAAATGAAGCCAATTGGAAAATCAATTTCCAAATTATCCAAAAGCCCAAGCTAAGAAAAAGAAGAAAAGCCCAAGAAATGCCAAAGCCCAAAATAAATACATGAAGAAATCAAGAAGCCCAAAAGCCCAAGCAAAAGCCCAAAATCCAAGTCCAAAAGCCAATAGAAGAGGAACTCTGCGGACAGCAAAAGGAGAAGGGCAGGCATCGATGCCTGCATCGATGGCGGCATCGATGCCTGCATCGATACCGACATCGATGCCTGCATCGATGTTCCTGGAGAATATTGTTTATAAATATTCTTAAGGATAACTCAACCACACTACGCCGGACAACGCGTTGTGCATAAAGACTCGACGCCACAATCAATGGTCAGCTCAAAGGAATCGACTTCAAGTTCAGAAAATTCCGACAAACGGTCAGACAATAAATGCAGCACCGGAACTCTTACAGACTTTCGACAAAGCACCGAAAAGCCTGGAGAATTGAAGGAGTCAAGAACAGAAGCCATTCCGAGGTCCCGTTATACCGACTGAAGGTAGGGACAATCATATCCAAAGTATCCCAGACTCTTCTATAAAAGAACGAGACTGAAATACTTTGGAGGGGGTATCTGTAGGCATATAAAATTGCTTATAGGTCCCCTAGCATAGCTCGGCACAAACCGACGAGCCAACGAGGCGACGAGATCGACGAATCGCACGGAAGCGACGGAATGAATCCACCCGCGTGCAGAATCAAGCTAATGAGTTGAGGAATCAACGAGTCATCCAACCGAGAGCGGACTCGGACGAATCACGATCGAATCAAGATCAATTTCGGACTCGAACTCAGAAGCGGATTTACTGCCAAATCAGGAATCCAAATTACTGCCAAATCAGACCATCAAATCAGAGTCTCGGGTCAACCGAAACACGGACAAACGAGACAACGGAAAACGACTCGAAAAAGTCGGAAAACACCGCCCGCGGGGGCTCGGCCAAAGCCGAGCCACCTCGGGGTGGCTCGGTGGCCGAGCCACCTTGGGGTGGCTCGGCCATGAGCCGAGCCACCCCAAGGTGGCTAGGCACAGTGTCGGCCACCCCGAGGTGGCCGACAGTGGCCCGAGGTGGCCGACAATTCCCTTTTTGCAGCCACTGTCCTGAGAGCCTATAAATAGGCCTAGAGATGTTCATTTTCAGAGGTCGAACTTTCAAGAGCCGAAACTCTGCCGGATTGAAGAGTGAACTCGGAGCTTGAAGACCAGAAGACTTGCACCATTCAGATCTGATCCTCGGCGACCATCCACGTCAGAAAAGGCAGGATCTCGAGAGGAAGAAAGAACAGATCTGAGATCTACACGAGACTACACTCCAGATCTAAGCTTGGTCTTAGATCTCGAGATCCGAGCGATTATTCCCTTGGTGGATTAATCCCTCCCGGCTATTATTCCCTTCGTGGAATAATACCCGTATAATCGTGTAGATCCGACCGGATCTAGATCGCGCGGTGGTCCACGGATTAACCCCGGCGTTGGCAAAGAACCCACCAAAGCGAGCGACCGTAAAACAGGAGCTCGCGATTTGTTCACAAGAGGAAAGTTGTAATTTTTACTTTTTTTCTTTGATTTAGTTGTAACCGGATCTATAAAAGACCGGATCTTTGTTGGCGACCACAGTGGGAGCCGACGATCTCGCCAACGAGATCGATGCGTCGCAGCCGCGGATTGCAATCCCGGTCGTGGAGGAGGTCGAGTACGAATTCGACCAAGCCAAGTTCGAGGAGTATGTGTCCTCGTCCGGATCTACCTCCCCCCGCAAGTCCAAGAAGTTCTCCTCCGGGAGAAAAGCAGTTCGTTGGTTTGAAGCTGCTCGAGAAGCCAACGAAGCTCTCAACCCAGCTGACGCCGAAGTTACGTCAGATGAAATTCCACCGACCTCCAACCAGGTCATCCCAGCTCCCGCCAACGCCTCCACTGTTCAGGGCGTTGTGACTCTCTCAAAGAGAGCCCGCCAGAGGCGTCGTCAACGCCTTGCGCGGCAACTCGCTAAGGCGATGGAGTCTACGGACGGATTCCGCTACCACGCGGAGTTGAAGAACAGAAGAGGCAAACAGCCTCAACCACCAATGAATGGCGACTCTTCCAAGCCGCCAAAGAAAGAATGGATCCGCGTCAAACGGAACCCGTAGAAGACTGCAAAAGGAGGTGACGAAGAAGCCACCACCAACCCGCCAAGTCTGGAAGCCGAAGTCTGAAGTGGCGACTCAGGCCAAAAAGCAACCAGTGCAGCCTTCTAAGCAAGGTCAAACTCCGGCGAATCAACCAAATTCGCCGTTAGTTCCTACAGCTACTCCGGGAGATCATGCAGAATCATCCCGAAGGAAGAAGCCAATTTTAGAGCGCCTCGGTCTAAGTCCGGATGAGAGAGGCAAAGCTCCAGTTCACGAGCGTTTGGGCCCGATGAAGAAGCCCAGAACGACTCAACACACTGGGGGTCGTCGTCACTTCCAGTATGACAAAGAGCTCAAGGCAGCTGCGCGCACTAACTTGCGCATCGAAGTCCAAGAGCATGTTGAAGACTCGCGCCCACGAAGGCACGTTTCTAGGCATGTAACCTTTGAAAGCCCAAAGAAGGCGATTCAATCTCAGATGGAAACATTGTCATCTGATAATGATAGTGTTATACCTGAGAAGTCGTGCCCGCACACGATAGCCAAGAAAAGCCCAATGTCCAAAGCCCAAAAGCAAACAACAAGAAGAAGCTGCGGACGGCAAAAGGAGAATTATCACATTAATTTTTATTCTAGAACTGTAAAATTTATCATTTTTGTTAGAACTGTGATAATTTATGCCAAAATTATCACATAAATTATCACAGTTCTAACTTTCTTAAGACTAAACTTCTTCTAATGCTTCATCTTTACAATCCGCTCCCTCCTTATATCGCTCTTGTTATATTAATAACCAAACAGTTATGCAAAAAAAAAAAACGAAATAAAGTAAACAAGAAATTTTGGCATGATCGGGAGCAGTCGTGTAAACACTGCTCTAGAAGATTGAAGACCAGCCTATCGCCCTAGCGCAAATGGTCATCTCTCCCCTAGCGGTAAAACCTCTCGGAATTCGGCCGACTTCTGTACTCGGACGAGAGTGGTAGAGATTCTGCTCAGATGAAGATAGTTGCCCAAAGAAAATAATTAAATTGTAGCAAATGAGAATTTTGAGAGAGAGAAAAAGCTCAGATTTCAGAAGAAGAGAAAAGAAGAATTGTTTCTGTGTTTTTCAGAGGAGGTGAAGCGCTGTATTTATAGGAGTCAGAACCTAGAGAGCCGATGCTCCTAATCCGTGCACGTTACTCATAATCCGCGTAACTCCCCGCGTCATCTCCAAAGTCGTTATGCACGAGCTCATTATCGAGTCTAAAACGTGCAAAAAAGAAGGCTGGAGAAATAAAAGAACATGTGCGGCACTGCATGGCGCACGCGCGTATGTTATACATAGCCCAAACAATACAAAACCCAAAATACTACTCAAAGCTCAATAAGAGGTGAAACAATATAAACCCCTTACTATTCATCTTATTTTCTAATGTGGGGCTATTTACAAATGCAAAATTGTCTTTTCATGAACAAAATAGCCAACAGTCCCCCAAAAAGGTAATATTAACTAAAAACTTAAAACAATAAATAAAGCAATAAATCACAAAACAAATATAGGTTGGGCAACCTTTCGTATCGTGAATTCGGAAGAGGTAGCTTTCGACTTTGAACATTTTCTTAGTGAGTTCATCGCCACCTGAGAGACATAATGAGCCTTGAATTAGACCCCTTGTACCAGATATTGACGAAAACACACACAATACGTCTTCATCTATTGGGCAAAGTGAGTTGAGCGTTAAAGGACATGCTCACAATAAACCGACTCATGAGAGTTTTTAGGGGTTAACCCAGTCCCCCCAACCATGGCCATCACGGTTCCTCTCATGTAGGTAAGTACTCCAAGGGTACTACAGCTAGATATCATATCCTCCATAATACATGCGTTGGACTTAGTAAGAGTAAAACTCAGTCTAACCAGCTGTATCATAAGAGCATCGTCACCATAGAGAAGGGGTAGTAGCAGAGGCTACATAATGATATATGAATATATCTAGGTCGATGCTCCAACGAGTGTCACTAGTCTAACTTGTTTCTACCACATTGAACTTACATTGGGACTAAGTCTCCAAATAAAGGTTGGGTTACCACTGTTAGTGATCTCACTTATGGGCTTAAACCCATCTCCCTCGATGAATCCAGAACCACACTCCTGGATAAACTCATAGTCAAAGGGTCAGCAAGATTCTTCTCAGACTTTACAAAGTCTAAGATCATAACTTTACCTAGTAGGCGTTGTACAAGTTTATATCTTATTTGAATATGCATGTTTAGTTTTTTATTAACATGCACTTGCTTTATAAGCTCTATGGTAAATCTGGAATCAGAGTGAATGGAAATTGGATGAGAGGGTTTAGGGACCAAAGGAAGTTCAGAGAGTAGATCTTTTAACCATTTTGCTTCAGTGCAAGTGGTATCAAGAGCAATCAATTCAGATTCCATGGTGGTCCTGATAATTACTGTTTGCTTACAGGATTGTTAGGATACAGCAGCACCACCAAAATGAAATACATATCCAGATGTAGACTTTACACTATTAGAATCTATGACCCAGTTAGCGTTATTATACCCTTCTATAGCATCAGGGTACCCGATGTAAGTCAAGCAATAGTCAATTGTGCCTTTCAAGTATTTGAATACTCTTTAAGGAAATCCAGTGATCTTTGCTAGGGTTACTGGTATATCGGCTCAGTCTCCCTACAACATAAGCTATATCGGGTCTGGTCCGGTTAGATATGTATAGGAGAGATCCAATCAGCTGAGATTACTTCAGCTGGGAGACAGGTTCACCTTCATCCTTCTTCAAAGATATAGAATAATCATAAGGTGTGGAGACATGTTTAGTGTCATGAAAATTAAATTTGATCAGTATTTTCTCAATACTATGAGAAAGACTCAAGGATATTTCTCTAGTGTCTCTAGTGATTTTTATTCCAAGTATAATGTCGCCAAGACCTAAGTCTTTTATGTCAAAGTTCTTGGAGAGATAATCCTTAACTTTTAATATTTCTTCAAGGGTTGTTCCAAAGATAAGGATATCATCAACATATAGACAGAGGATGACATAGTCATTGTTTATCACTTTAGAATAAACACACTTATTGTGTTCATTCACAATGAAGCCATATTGTGCAATGACTCTGTTAAATTTCTGGTGCTATTGTTTAGGAGCTTGTTCAAGACCATACAAAGATTTAACAAGTTTGCAGATTTTATTTTCCTGACCTTTAGCAATGAAACCTTTAGGTTGGTTCATATAGATTTTTTCATCTAAATCACCATTCAGGAAAGCAGTTTTGACATCCATCTAATATATGAGCAGCTTATGAATAGCAACAAAGGCTAATAATACTCATATAGTTGAGATTCGGGCTACAGGAGAATAGGTATCAAAGTAATCGATATCATTTTGCTGAGTATAGCCTTTAGCCACTAATCTAGCTTTATATTTATCAATAGAACCATCAACTCTAAGTTTTTTCTTGAATATCTACTTACAACCAATAGGTTTACAACCTGGAGGTAAGTCAGTGAGTATCCAAGTATGGTTTTCCATGATAGATTTTATCTTATTATCAATGGCTTCTTTCCAGAAAGGAGATTCAGTGAATCCATTGCTTCTTTGAATGAGCTTGGATCACCTTCAACAAGAAAGGTAAAGAAATCTTCTCTAAAGTCCTTTTGAATTCTACATCTTTTACTTCTTCGAGGTTCAATATCAAGAGGCTGAGAAGAACTAGAAGATGGTAAATCAGAAGGAAGAGATGAACTAGGATTTTCTGAGATTTTGGATTTGGAAGAAAAGATGTTTTCAAAGTAGACTGCATCTCTTGCTTCAATGATAATATTATTGGATATGTCACTGATTTCAGAGTTAATGACTAAAAAAATCTGTTAACATTGCTATTTAGTACAAATCCAATAAAAACAGCATCTACAGTCTTAGAACCAATTTTCATCTTCTTAGGTTCGGGAATAGCTACCTTAGCCAAGTAACCCCAAATCCGGAAGAAGTTCAACCTAGGTGTTTCCCCCTTTCAATATCCATAAGGAGCTATATCAATAGATTTGTGGGGAATCCTATTGAGAATGAAGCAGGCAGAAAGAAGAGCTTCACCCCAGAGATTTTTAGTGCTCCTGAATTGAGTAACATACAGTTCACCATGTCCATTAGGGTTCTGTTCATTCGTTCGGCTACCCCGTTAGACTGTGATGTATAGGGAGCAATTACCTCATGAATAATACCATATTCTTGGCAATATTCAGTCATTTCATTTGAGGTATACCCCCCCCCCAACGATAAGATCTTATAATCTTGATATTTCTGTCAAATCGGTTCTTAGATTCAGCTTTAAACACCTTAAACCTATCTAAAACTTCATCTTTAGTTTTGAGAAGATAGGTGTAACAATATCTGGAGTGGTCGTCTATAAATGTCACAAAATATCTCTTACCCCCTCGGTGAGAACTCGGTTCGAGTCACACACATCACTATGAATTAATTCGAGAGGTTCAGAGTTTCTAATTATAAACTTGAAGGGTTTTTTAGTGTGTTACCCTTGAACACAAATCTCACACTTAGATGAAGGATCATGAGAAGATTTAGGAATAAAGTTCAATTTAATCATTCTATGCAATGTTTGAAAATTAAAATGTCCAAGTCGTCCATGCCAAACATCACAATACTCAACAATTTATGTAACAGAAGACTCATGAATTTTATTAGAACTGGAATTTATTACATTGAGCTTGAAAAGGCCATTACAAGTAAAACCTTTTCCTATGAATACATTGTCCTTTGTAATCACAAATTTATTGGGTTCTTTTATAATCCTATAGCCAGCTCTAAGGAGAAGAGATTCACTAATAAGGTTCCGACGGAGAGAAGGAACATGATGAACGCTTTGCAGATTCAGAGCTTTCTCAGAGATCATGGTGAGCTCTATGCATCCACTTCCCATTATTTGTTTGGTGAAGTCATCTTCTAAGCTTATGCTTCCTCCACGTGATTCCTGGTAAGTAGAAAACCAAGAGCGATCATTACAAACATGAATATTAGCTCACAAATCTAAGTACCAATCAGTGGAAGAAGTAAGAAAATTTATAAGGTAGGATGAAGAGGCTAACCTGAAGGAAGTTGGATTTTCTTCAATCATGTTCACTTTGTTGGATCTATTTCCTTTAGGAGTAGGTTTAGTCGGTTCCTTCTTCTAATAGAAACAGTTGGGAGCCAGGTGATTGGTTCTACCAAAGACATAACAGAACTTTTCATAGACTTATGGCTGGAAGAGTTAGGATTGGATTTGGATTTGTTGAAGGATTGCTGGTTTTTCTTGAATTTCTTCCTTTTGGTTTTGAAATTCCTAGATTTAGGCTTATCCTTTACCAAGTTCACTTTAGCTTTCATTTTAGACTTGGGTTTGGAATTTTGCCTATGCTGGGTTTCAATGCGAATAGTCTTAAGGGCTTTAGTTAAGATTAGATCTTCTTGCTTGTGTCGGAGATCTCCAGCAAATCTAGACTAGGAGAGAGGTAGTTTGTCAATTAGACAGGAAACTTTATACTCATCAGTATGAAAGCACCCAAGATGGGGGGCGAATAAGATTTATGCTAATCTAATCCCGATTTTATGCTAATTAAAAACTTTCTTGATTAATTAATTCTTGTAAAATATATATGAATGAGTTATGAGCAAGAATGTAAATTACAAGCACAAAATAAATATACACAAAGCAAACTTAAATCTAAGTACCAATCAGTGGAAGAAGTAAGAAAATTTATAAGGTAGGATGAAGAGGCTAACCTGAAGGAAGTTGGATTTTCTTCAATCATGTTCACTTTGTTGGATCTATTTCCTTTAGGAGTAGGTTTAGTCGGTTCCTTCTTCTAATAGAAACAGTTGGGAGCCAGGTGATTGGTTCTACCAAAGACATAACAGAACTTTTCATAGACTTATGGCTGGAAGAGTTAGGATTGGATTTGGATTTGTTGAAGGATTGCTGGTTTTTCTTGAATTTCTTCCTTTTGGTTTTGAAATTCCTAGATTTAGGCTTATCCTTTACCAAGTTCACTTTAGCTTTCATTTTAGACTTGGGTTTGGAATTTTGCCTATGCTGGGTTTCAATGCGAATAGTCTTAAGGGCTTTAGTTAAGATTAGATCTTCTTGCTTGTGTCGGAGATCTCCAGCAAATCTAGACTAGGAGAGAGGTAGTTTGTCAATTAGACAGGAAACTTTATACTCATCAGTATGAAAGCACCCAAGATGGGGGGCGAATAAGATTTATGCTAATCTAATCCCGATTTTATGCTAATTAAAAACTTTCTTGATTAATTAATTCTTGTAAAATATATATGAATGAGTTATGAGCAAGAATGTAAATTACAAGCACAAAATAAATATACACAAAGCAAACTTAAACACAAGATATGATCACAGAGTTCGGTCAACTCTTGACCTACGTCTCCTCTCCTCACCTCAAGGGGATCTCAACTATATCGACACACCCGGTTTGGAAGCCGGAACTTCTCTACACACTCGGTTTTCTAGTTCACCGAAAACTCTACAAGACACTCACAATGTACATACACAAACTACAACCTTAAGTGTTGGTCCTCACGTATCACCTCCCTTAAGTTCTCGGCTTTACTACCTCTTACTAGGCTTTACTACCGACGCCACTCCTCTTGGTATCGACTACGTTCTCACCACACACTCCTCTCAGTGTAAATGTGTATTATAAAGTGATACTCATAAATAAAGCTCAAATACAATAATTTGTTCTCTAATAATGAATGAGAACACAATAAAGCCCACTCTCACAATATCACTCACCACAACCCACAATATAGTGTGTGTAATCCTAAAAGCTCAATTGGGATGTGTATGTGATAAATGAGTACAAATAAAATCTAACTCAAAAAGAACTAGCAATAAAATAGATATGAAACTCAAGAATAAAATGCTAGATAATTGAGTTAGTGAAACTTCTCTATAAACACAAAGAGTGGATGATGAAATGTTGAGGATGAATTCCTCAACCAAAGATGTAAGCTCCTCTTTGTGAAAACCAAACACCAAACTTAAAATAAACTAAATCAAACCTTTAAACTCTTTTAAAACTTATTTAAAACTCTCTTGGGTAGTTGAAATAGTTAGTGCAAAGGGGTATTTATAGGCTTGAAGAAACCAGCCCAAGTATCCAACAAAAACACTTAAAACATTAAAATAATCAAAGCTGGAAACTAGCCGTTACTGTGCAAACGGCTAGTAATAAGTCGACTTAACAGAGCATACAAGTCGACTTGGTAAAGGAAAATAATATGCATAAAACAGTCTATAAGTCGACTTATGATCGACTTGTTAGCCTTCTTGTTTTGATGATGATTCACAAACACCATTATTGGTGCTAATTGTTTATTGAGCTATGTTAGCCTTCTTGTTTTGATGATGATTCACAAACACCATTATTGGTGCTAATTGTTTATTGAGCTATATTATAGATTACAATTCATTAGCAATGATTCACAAACACCATTATTGGTGCTAATTGTTTATTGAGCTATATTATAGATTACAATTCATTAGCATCATTATTGGAGGATTGGATGAAATATGAGCTACAACGATGATATCTAAGGAGGTGGAGGCAAAGAGATGAAGTAAAGCTTTCTAAGAGCACTACATACATGATAAGCTTCATCAACATAGAAGCAAATATCAAGATTCAAACCATGTACTTATATGCGAGGGATAATTGCTATTTTATTTTCTCTCTAGTACTTAATGTAGGCAGGTAGCTTGTTGATTATATTTGAAGCTCTTGGGATAACACACTTACACGTTTCAATACTCGTATTTTGACATTTTTGCTAAAACAATGATTTTCACAAATACGAGGACTTTTTTGCAAAATTCCTTTTCAAACAAGTTTGTTATTATGTTTATAAACTATTTCCAAAGTTTCATATTTTTTAGAATTTATTTACTATTTTTAAAAGGCTTTTGAAACTCATTTTCAAAACCTATACTAGCTGAAAAACTGTTATCGGTCGACTAATGATTGTTATCAATCGACTGATAAAACCCGCCAGAATCTTAAATAGTTTCTGTTTCTATTTGGTCGACTGAACAGTCGACTGATGATCTCATCAGTCGACTAATACATGAGATCAGTCGACTGATGAAACATGCTAGAATTGCCAAAAGTTTCTGCTTCTTATTTGGTCGACTGAGCAGTCGACTGGTGATCTCATCAGTCGACTGACGATTCAGTCAGTCGACTGACGAGATAAAAATTGCCTGTAACGGTCAGCTTATCAGTCGACTGATTCAACCCATCAGTCGACTGATAAGCCACCAACGGCTAGTTTTGTGCAGATTCATGTTCCTCGGTTTTTAGGGATTTTTGTCTGTTTCTTTGGGGCTTGGCTGTCATCTTCACTTCTTATAAATACCCACCAACCCCATTAACTTCAGTAACCAAGCTAGCATTGAAAATCTCTTGAGTTTGTGTTTATTGTTAAAAAGAGCTTCAACTTTCATCTATTTTCACACCTTACAATTTCACATCCTAAGCTTCACTTGCAATCTCTTCCTCTTGCCATAGGACTGCTGTAAGAGAGAGTTTTTCTTCCATTTGTAACTGTTGTGAGTTTGATCTCGTGGAGATCTACTGTGTGGTTGTGAGATCTCGATGGAAATCGTTGTGTAGAAAAGTTCTGGCTTCCAAACCAGGTGTGTTAGTGGAATTCTCCTCGAGAGTGGGGAGCAGGGACATAGGTCGGAGGACCAAACCTCGTGAATATTCTGTGTTTCATCAATTGGCTAACTATTTCTAATCCCTACTCTCTTTTATTGTTATTGCTTTTCATAATTATTTATGGTTTGTTGGAAAATCCTTTTATTGCATATTTATTATCCAAAAACCCTATTCACCCCCCTGGGGCCTTTCAATTAGTATCATAGCGATGTCTCTACTGTTTGTTAGGCTTTAACCCCTTAGAGAAAAGATCTAAGTGGAAGCTTCAATGAATATGCATATGCTAGAAGGACAATCCACCACTAGGTCACCCCTTTTCACCGGTAGCAACTTTGCCTATTGGAAAGCTAGGATGAGAATTTATTTACAATGCATTGACCTTGACATCCTAGATATTATGGAGAAAAAATATGTCAAGAAACCTAGTAGTGAAATGACCAAGGGTGAAAGGAACTTAGCTAACCTTAATATTAAGGTCATGAATGCACTAATTCGTGGTCTTACCCCAAATGAATATAATAGAGTTTCTACGTGTGTAACCGCACACGAAATTTGGGAGAAGTTATGCATAACTCATGAAGGAACCCCCAAGTAAAGGAGTCCAAGATTAGTGGACTCATGCATGATTATGAACTTTTTAAAATGCTTCTAAATGAATCTATCGATTCTATGTTTTCTTGATTCACTAACATCATAAATGAATTACATGGTCTTGACAAGGTTTTGGAGAATCAAGAGATGAATTACAAAATTCTTTGCTCTTTGACGCCGCCTTGGGAACCTAAAGCCACGGTCATTGAAGAAGCTCATGACCTCTCAACTCTCACTCTTGACGGACTTATTGGCAAGCTCAAGGTCCACGAAAAGAAGATCAAGGAGAAGGAAGAAGCAACCCCCAAAGCAACCGAGGAGCCACCTCAAAAATCAAAGTCTATTGCACTCAAGGGAGCAATTGATGATTCATCCTCCTCGGATAGTGAAGTTGATGTCTCTAGAAAAGTGGCACACCTCTCTATAAGGATATCAAAATTAATCAAAATGAATAAAAATTTTAAGAATCGATCTAACAACAAATTTCCTTCTCATATAGGTAAATGCTTTGAATGCAACGAATCCGGACACTTAGCCAATGATTGTCCCAAGCTCAAAGAGAAGTATCTAAAATACAAGAAGAAGAAGGCTATGTATGCTGGTTGGGATAAGTCCGAACCAAGCGATTCAGATAGTGATGATGAGGGCGCCAAGATTGCTCTTCATGACCGGAACATTTGCTTCATGGCTCATGAAGATGAGGTACAATCCAAAACCGAAAGTGAATCTCTTTATATGCAATGTGAACTAGAAGCAGCTTTAGAAGAATTAAACTTTGAATTTAAAAAATGAGCAAAAGAATATTCTTCATTCAAAAAATTACATGTTTCTTGTGATTATAAGTATGAGCAACTACAATCTTCTCTTGCTTTAAAAGATGAAATGATAGGAGATCTAGACTTTCAGATTAGCCACCCCCCTCTAGGGCCTTTCAGATTCCTCACTGTACATGCAGCTATCGACACTTTATCTGGTGGTGCCGTATCAAGCCCCAAAAATCCCGGTTGAAAAACACGAATATAGTTATACCCGTCTGAGTTCGGGGTCCTGTGATGAGAAATGAAGCCATAATGAACCCGCTCATGATCATCTGTAAGATGCGAAGACATCTCTCGTCCCACGGCTTGCTTCTCCAAGTGTGCAAACGAGTACTGGCGAGGAATGGAAGGGATATATAGGGGACTTTCTTCATCGTCATTCAGCTAATCCTCATCATCAAGGGACAACATATCCAGATCCTCGACATGATCACCAAACAAATAATCTGACTTCTTCAGAACTTGAGTGGAGCTAGAATCCTTAGTAAACGGAGCATCTGTGATCTGCTGGTGCAAAGTATGATGAACCCCACTTTGTACCAGCCTATGAACCTCCCTAGGCTCATTTGGCTTGAACTAAGGAGTCAAGTCAATAAGCGGTCCCATTACATTAGCAGCAAAGGTCTCTCCGCTATTACCACTCGTCGCGTGAAGTGGGAAGCTATGCGCTGGGAACTCAACTAAAACAAATAACACACAACCAAAAAGATTATTTCTAAGATAAGGCGAGGAGTTGAACTCACCTGGCAAATTAGCAAGATAGGATCACTGTTTGGTCATATCGGCGAGATGATTTCAACTATTTTACACAAGAGGGACAAAGTACATTTTCGCGCAAATAACGTAACAATATACCCCGCCTACAGGGTACCATACAGCATGAAATCGCCCCATATGCCTGAAAACATGTATTAGCCAAGCAACACATGCCTCTCAAAGCTTCAATCTCCGCGAAGGAGGATATCAGCTCTTCCCGATTGACTTGCCAAGGAGACAAATGAGGGTGCAGCATAGCCTGAAATCATCCTCAATGCCTGAAAACGTGTATTGGCCATACAACACACGCCTCTCAGAGCTTCAATCCCCGTGAAGGATATCAGCTCTTTTCGATTGACTCGCCAAGGAGATAAACGAGGGTGCAATACACAATACCAAAAGTTATGAAGGCTCACCCCCGTGTGAAGAAACTACAGGAGCCTTCTTCTTATTATGCTGAGAAATGGAGCAACTTCTATGAAAGCGCGATTGTCGTGGAGACATGGCTAACCTGCAATGAAAATCAACAAATCAGGTACAATCTCAAATTCAAGAACTCGGAATTAAAAAGGGAAATTATGAACTTTAACTAAAAAATTCTACAAATAAAATGAGATTTTATGGTTAAAGTTTAATTAAACCTACGAGATCCATATATGTCAACAACGGGTTCAAATTGCGTTCAGGACCCTCATAATCAATTTTGGGCAAAATACCTAAAATACCCCTCGTGCTCAAGGCTCAATGATAGCCATGAGTACATTCAAATTCTGGCCATGTTTGAAATGGGAAAACCTAACATCCTTAACACCAAAATTTTGGTCGCTTTTGCCGAGCCACCTCAGGGTGGCTCGGCATGAGCCGAGCCACCCTCAGGTGGCCCGACTCCCCCCCCTCTCTCTCTTGTGCACAAAGGCACAGTTCAGAGAGGCTATAAATAGGGGGGGTGGTTGTTCATTTGAGGGACTTCTTCTGAAACTTTTGAGAGAGCCGAAACTCTGCCGGATTGTCACCTCAACTCGGAGATCTGAAGGCTTGAAGACTTGGAGACCCGGATTTGATTCTTAGCGAGCACCCGCACCGAAAAAGGCAGGAGTTCGAGAGAGTCTAATCCTCAGATCTACGTCGTTACACTCCGGATCTAAGCTTGGTTCTTAGATCCCGAGATTCGAGCGGTCGTTTCCTTGGTGAAACGATCCCTCCCGGCTATTATCTCCTTGGTGGGATAATACCCGTAATACGTCGTAGATCTGCTTGGATCCAGATCACGCGGTGGTCCACGGTAAGCAACCCCGGCGCAGGCAAACAACCCACAGAAGCAAGAGACCGGATAACAGGATCTTGTGATTTGTTCGGTAAAAGAGAGAAGTTGTAATTTTGATTTCTTTGTTTTATTTTGATTTTCATTGTAAGCCGGATCTTATAAAAAGACCGGATCTCTTTGTAACGCATAAAGTTGTTAACTGAGTGCAATGGAATCGATAATGAAGAAAACACCAACTTTCCCCGCGAACAGTGGTGGTGCACAAAAATTATTTGCAAAATTAGGTTTATCTTGGAAATTATTTTGCAAATGAGAAACTTTTTCCAAATCAAAACAAAATTTAGCTAAATGACCAAATCTACCATAATAATCATATCTTTATACATGAGCATGCTTATGATGAGTAATGGGTGCATGTGTGTGTACATGTGATGAAGAAACTTGATGAGATGCACAAGATGTTAGCCTTCTTATTTTGATGGTGATTCACAAATACCATTATTGGTGCTAATTGTTTATTGAGCTATATTATAGATTATAATTCATTAGCACCATTATTGGAGGATTGGATAAAATATGAGCTACAACGATGATATTTAAGGAGGTGGAAGCAAAGTGATGAAGTAAAGCTTTCTAAGAGCACTACATACATGATAAGCTTCATCAACATAGAAGCAAATATCAAGACTCAAGCCATGTACTTATATGTGAGGGATATTTTCTATTTTATTTTCTCTCTAGTACTCAAGCCATGTACTTACACGTTTCAATACTCGTATTTTGACACTTTTGCTAAAACAATGATTTTCACAAATACAAGAACCTTTTTGTAAAATTCTTTTTCAAACAAGTTTGTTATTATGTTTATAAACTATTTCCAAAGTTTCATATTTTTTAGAATTTATTTACTATTTTTAAAAGACATTTGAAACACATTTTCAAAACCTATACTGGCTGAAAACTGTTAAGGGTCGACTGATGATTGTTATCAGTCGACTGATGAAACTCATCAGAATCTTAAATAGTTTCTATTTCTATTTGGTTGACTGATCAGTCACCTGATGATCTCATCAGTCGACTTATACATGAGATCAGTCGACTGATGAAACATGCCAGAATTGCCAAAAGTTTTCGCTTCTTATTTGGTCGACTGATGATCTCATCAATCGAATGATGATCCAGTCAGTCGACTGACGAGCTAAAAATTACCTGTAACGGTCAGCTCATCAGTCGACTGATGAAACCTATCAGTCGACTGATAAACCTCCAACGACTAGTTTTGTGCAGATTCCTGTTTCTCGGTTTTTAGGAATTTTTTGTCTGTTTCTTTGGGGCTTGGCTGTCATCTTCACTTCTTATAAATACCCACCAACCCCATTAACTTCAGTAACCAAGCTAGCATTGAAAATCTCTTGAGTTTGTGTTTATTGTTAAAAAGAGCTTCAACTTTCATCTATTTTCACACCTTACAATTTCACATCCTAAGCTTCACTTGCAATCTCTTCCTCTTGCCATAGGACTGCTGTAAGAGAGAGTTTTTCTTCCATTTGTAACTGTTGTGAGTTTGATCTCGTGGAGATCTACTGTGTGGTTGTGAGATCTCGATGGAAATCGTTGTGTAGAAAAGTTCTGGCTTCCAAACCAGGTGTGTTAGTGGAATTCTCCTCGAGAGTGGGGAGCAGGGACATAGGTCGGAGGACCAAACCTCGTGAATATTCTGTGTTTCATCAATTGGCTAACTATTTCTAATCCCTACTCTCTTTTATTGTTATTGCTTTTCATAATTATTTATGGTTTGTTGGAAAATCCTTTTATTGCATATTTATTATCCAAAAACCCTATTCACCCCCCTGGGGCCTTTCAATTAGTATCATAGCGATGTCTCTACTGTTTGTTAGGCTTTAACCCCTTAGAGAAAAGATCTAAGTGGAAGCTTCAATGAATATGCATATGCTAGAAGGACAATCCACCACTAGGTCACCCCTTTTCACCGGTAGCAACTTTGCCTATTGGAAAGCTAGGATGAGAATTTATTTACAATGCATTGACCTTGACATCCTAGATATTATGGAGAAAAAATATGTCAAGAAACCTAGTAGTGAAATGACCAAGGGTGAAAGGAACTTAGCTAACCTTAATATTAAGGTCATGAATGCACTAATTCGTGGTCTTACCCCAAATGAATATAATAGAGTTTCTACGTGTGTAACCGCACACGAAATTTGGGAGAAGTTATGCATAACTCATGAAGGAACCCCCAAGTAAAGGAGTCCAAGATTAGTGGACTCATGCATGATTATGAACTTTTTAAAATGCTTCTAAATGAATCTATCGATTCTATGTTTTCTTGATTCACTAACATCATAAATGAATTACATGGTCTTGACAAGGTTTTGGAGAATCAAGAGATGAATTACAAAATTCTTTGCTCTTTGACGCCGCCTTGGGAACCTAAAGCCACGGTCATTGAAGAAGCTCATGACCTCTCAACTCTCACTCTTGACGGACTTATTGGCAAGCTCAAGGTCCACGAAAAGAAGATCAAGGAGAAGGAAGAAGCAACCCCCAAAGCAACCGAGGAGCCACCTCAAAAATCAAAGTCTATTGCACTCAAGGGAGCAATTGATGATTCATCCTCCTCGGATAGTGAAGTTGATGTCTCTAGAAAAGTGGCACACCTCTCTATAAGGATATCAAAATTAATCAAAATGAATAAAAATTTTAAGAATCGATCTAACAACAAATTTCCTTCTCGTGTAGGTAAATGCTTCGAATGCAACGAACCGGGACACTTAACCAAGGACTGTCCCAAGCTTAAGGAGAAGTATTTGAAGTACAAGAAGAAGAAGACTATGTATACCAGTTGGGATGAATCCGAACCAAGTGATTTGGATAGCCATGATGAGGGCGCCAAGATTGCTCTTCATGACCCAAACATTTGTTTCATGGCTTATGAAGATGAGGTACAATCTGAAACCGAAAGTGAATCTCTTTATATGCAATGTGAACTAGAAGCGGCTTTAGAAGAATTAAAATTTGAATGTAAAAGATTAGCAAAAGAATAATCCTCATTCAAAAAATTACATGTTTCTTGTGACTCTAAGTTTGAGCAACTAAAATCCTCTCTTGCTCTAAAAGAAGAAATGATAGGAGATCTAGACTTTGAAAACAAACAACTAAGATTTAAAATTAAGAGACTAGAAATTAAAAATAATAGAATTAAATCTAATCATGCTTACTCTAGTTATCATCATGTTGATAGAAAATGGTATCATCAATCTCATGCTCCTACAAACAAGAAAAGGTTTTTGTGCACATATTGCATGATATATGGTCATATCTCTACTCATTGTAGGATAAAAAATATCATTGATCATCATGAGTTAATGTGGGTACCTAAGGGTACCAAAAATACTAACATTCAAGGACCCAAAGTTTGGGTACCTAAAGGTTCTACAACTTCTTCATATATAGAGAACGTCTCGCACAAGATGTAAGAAGTTATGGTACCTTGATAGTGGTTACTCATATCAGATGACGGGCAATAAGGAACTATTTGCAACCCTATCAAGGATTGAAGGAGGCAATGTCTCATTTGGTGGTGGTGAGAAAGGTAAAATTATAAGTATTGGTAATATTAGTAAGATACCTTCTCCCATAATTGAGGATGTTTATTTTGTTAAATGACTAAATCATAATCTTCTTAGCATTAGTTAATTAAGTGACAAAGGCTTTGACATTTCTTTTAAACCGGATAAAGGTATTGTTAGTATGAATGATAAAATTATTTTTGTTGTTTGTAGAAGATCTAATGTTTATATTTTTGAGATGAATGAGCTAATAGATCAAGATGTAAAGTGTCTTGCCGTGGTGGATGATGATCCTTGGATTTGGCACAAGAGACTTGGACATGCCAACATGGAGTTAATATCTAAGCTATTCAAGAAGAACTTAGTAAGAGGGCTACCAAATTTAACATATATTAAGGATTCTACTTGTGAGGAATGTGCTAAAGGTAAACAAACTAAGAATTCCTTTAAATCCATAAATAATGTATCCACTTCTAAACCTTTACAATTATTGCATCTTGATCTCTTTGGACCTATATGTGTTGCCTCTCTAGGAGGTAAAACTATGTTTTTGTTATTGTTGATGATTTCTCACGTTTTACATAGGTAATTTTTCTTGCAAATAAAGATGAATGTTTTGAAGAATTTTCTTATTTTATAAAAAGAATTGAAAATAAAAAAGATTTGAAAGTTGTTAAAATTAGGAGTGATTGTGGTGGTGAATTTCAAAATAAATTTTTTAATAATTTTTTTGCTCATCGTGGTATAACACATGTGTTTTCCGCTCTTAGAACACCCTAACAAAATAGTGTTGTTGAACGGAAAAATAGAACCATACAAGAGATGGCATGCATAATGATAAAATCTTTTGTATTGCCAAAATATTTTTGGGCCGAAGCCGTCAATACGACTTGCCATGTTTTAAATCATGTTTTGATTAGACCTACTTTTAAGAAAACTCCTTATGAACTCTTTTTTGGCAAAACTGCGCATATTGGATATTTTTGTATTTTTGGTTGTATGTTTTATCCTAAACACAAAAGACCACCATGATAAGTTTCATTCAAAAATGGATGTTGGTATATTTTTTGGATATGCAGGCTTATAGGGTGTTCAACAAACAAACACTTGTTGTTGAAGAATCTATAAACGTTACTTTTGATGAGACTAATATTGGTTTGCAAGATAGGTTAAACACTTGTTGTTGAAGAATCTATAAACGTTACTTTTGATGAGACTAATATTGGTTTGCAAGATAGGTTGCCTAGGGATGATGATGTATAAACGTTACTTTTGATGAGACTAATATTGGTTTGCAAGATAGGTTGCCTAGGGATGATGATGATATTAAGGGAGGATTGGAGATCTTGCAAATTAATAACAAACCCTCAATATATACACAAAAGGATGGGGAAAGCAACAACATACAAACTCAAGAAGAACTCCCCAATGTATGGAAATTTGCACCGGATCATCCAAAGGAACAAATAATAGGGAGTTCATCTCAAGGAATTTTAACTCGCTCAAAAGTCTTGAGTGAGTGTGGTAATGTAGCCTTCTTATCCCAAATAGAACCTAAACGTATTGATGATACTTTAAAAGATGAGTTTTGGGTTTTAACTATGCATGAAGAATTGAAGAATTGAATAATTTACAAAGAAATAATATTTGGAAATTAGTTCCTAGACCAAATAATACTTCTACTATTGGAACTAAATGGGTTTTTAGAAACAAGCTTGATGAACATGGCGTAGTAACTAGAAATAAAGCTTGTTTAGTTGTCCAAGGATACAATCAAGAGGAGGGCATAAACTATGATGAAACTTTTACACTGGTTGTAAGATTAGAATCTATTAGGATGTTTTTAGCCTTTGTTAGTTTTAAAGATTTCAAACTTTTTCAAATAGATGTTAAAAGTATCTTTTTAAATGGTTTTATAGAGGAGGAAGTATATGTTAAGCAACCCCCTGATTTTATGGATCATTCTTTTCCTAATCATGTTTACCGGGTTCAAAAGGCTTTATATGGGTTAAAACAAGCTCCTAGAGCTTGTTATGCACGCCTCTCTAGTTTTCTACTTGAAAATGGTTTTTCTAAAGGAAAAATTGATAATACTCTTTTTGTTAGAAAACAAAAAAATGATTTCCTTTTAGTTCATATTTATGTTGATGATATTATTTTTGGTGTCACTAATGAATCTTTGTGTAAGGACTTTTCTAAAGTTATGCAAGATCAATTTGAGATGAGCATGATGGGAGAGCTCACCTTCTTTCTCGGCCTTCAAGTTAAACAATCCAATGATGGCATATTCGTATCGCAAAGCAAATACGCTAGGGAGTTGGTGAAAAAAATCGGGATGGAAAGCTCCAAACATGCCCTAACTCAAATGAGCACTACCATCAAGTTGGATGTGGATGATAGTGGTTAAAAGGTAGACCAAAAGCTATATTGAGGTATGATAGGTAGTCTCCTTTATCTCACCGTTAGTAGGCCGAATATCATGTTTAGTGTTTGTGCATGTGCACGTTTTCAAGCCTCGCCTAAAAAGTCTCATTTGGTTTTGGTTAAAAGAATTGTCAAATATGTTAATGAAATAATAGATCTTGGTTTATTTTATCAAAAAATTACTTCTTTTGATCTTTATGGTTTTTGTGATGCCGACTTTGCCAGTTGTAAGGTAGATCGCAAGAGTACAAGTGGTACATGTTAATTTTTGGGTAACTCTCTTGTCTTTTGGGCATCTAAGAAACAAAATTGTGTGCAGTCTTGTCCACTATAGAAGCAGAATACATTGTCGCCGGCTTATGTTGTGCACAACTATTATGGATGAAACAAAATTTGGTTGATTACTATTTGAATTTTAAAGATACAGAATTTTTTTATGATAATACTAGTGCTATCAATATTTCAAAAAAATCTGTTTTGCATTCTAGAACCAAGCATATAGATGTTACTAGTGCTATCAATATTTCAAAAAAATCTGTTTTGCATTCTAGAACCAAGCATATAGATGTACGCCATCATTTCTTACGTGACTATTTCAAAAAAATCTGTTTTGCATTCTAGAACCAAGCATATAGATGTACGCCATCATTTCTTACGTGACCATGTAGAGCGGAAAGATGTATCCCTCATTTATATTGATACTAAATCTCAATTAGCAGATATCTTTACCAAGCCTCTTAGTGAAAAAGATTTTTATCGCATAAGAAATGGTTTGGATATGTGCATTCTTTGACTTTGTTTGTTTGTTTGTTTTGTTTGCCATTTTCATATCCTACTATTTTCCTTTACACACTCATTGTCATAACTAAACACACAAAATTGCCAAGAGGAGTGTTTGGGAGAGACCGGGGTCAATTCCAAGAGGAGTGGGTTGGTAGAAATGCCTAGGAGAGGTCGTAAATCCAAACACTTGAGGAATGTGACACGGGTAGGCCAACACTTGAGGTGTATTTTGTGGGTTTTTGTTAATGTTTTATTTTGTATTGTGTACCCCATTTTTTATGGTGACAAAGGGGGAGAGAAATCTCCTCATTTTTTGACATAGTTAGGGAGAACCTTATAGATAAGGGGAGCAACTATCTATAAACCAAATAATCAATTTTATTTGCTCTTGAATAATGATTGTTTGTTATCATCAAAAAGAGGGAGATCGTTAACCTTCTTGTTTTGATGATGATTCACAAACACCATTATTGGTGCTAATTGTTTATTGAACTATATTGTAGATTACAATTCATTAGCATCATTATTAGATGAAATATGAGCTACAACGATGATATCTAAGGAGGTGGAGGCAAAGTAATGAAGTAAAGCTTTCTAAGAGCACTACATACATGATAAGCTTCATCAACATAGAAGCAAATATCAAGACTCAAGCCATGTACTTATATGTGAGGGATATTTGCTATTTTATTTTCTCTCTAGTACTTAATGTAGGCAAGTATCTTGTTGATTACGTTTGAAGCTCTTGGGATAATACACTTACACGTTTTAATACTCGTATTTTGATATTTTTGCTAAAATAATAATTTTCACAAATACGAGGACCTTTTTGCAAAATTCCTTTTCAAACAAGTTTGTTATTATGTTTATAAACTATTTCTAAAGTTTCATATTTTTTAGAATTTATTTACTATTTTTAAAAGACTTTTGAAACTTATTTTCAAAACCTATACTGGCTGAAAAACTGCTATCAGTCGGATGATGATTGTTATGAGTCGACTGATGAAACCCACCAGAATCTTAAATAGTTTCTATTTTTATTTGGTCTACTGATCAATCGACTGATGATCTCATCAGTTGACTAATACATGAGATCAGTCGACTAATGAAATAAGCCAGAATTGTTTTAACCCGTCAGTCGACTGATAAGCTTCTAACGGCTAGTTTTGTGCAGATTCATGTTTCTCGATTTTTAGGGATTTTTGTCTGTTTCTTTGGGGCTTGGCTGTCATCTTCACTTCTTATAAATACCCACCAACCACATTAACTTCAGTAACCAAGCTAGTATTGAAAAATCTCTTGAGTTTGTGTTTATTATTAAAAAGAGCTTCAACTTTCATCTATTTTCACACCTTACAATTTCACATCCTAAGCTTCACTTGCAATCTCTTCCTCTTGCCATAGGACTGCTGTAAGAGAGAGTTTTTATTCCATTTGTAACTGTTGTGAGTTTGATCTCGTGGAGATCTACTGTGTGGTTGTGAGATCTCGGTGGAAATCGTTGTGTAGAAAAGTTCTGGCTTCCAAACCAGGTGTGTTAGTGGAATTCTCCTCGAGAGTGGGGAGCGGGGACGTAGGTCGGAGGACCGAACCTCGTGAACATACCGCGTGTCATCAATTGGCTTACTATTTCTAATCCATACTCTCTTTTATTGTTATTGCTTTTCATAATTGTTTATGGTTTGTTGGAAATTCTTTTATTGCATATTCATTATCCAAAAACCCTATTCACCCCCCTCCCCCCCTAGGGCCTTTCACGACTTACTACAAGTCGACTTACACTGCCTGACAAGTCGACTTGGCTGAAAGAAAATGCACATTCCAGGGCAGTTCATAAGTCGACTTATCAGTACTGATAAGTCGACTTATGAACATGCACAGAGACTGTGCATGTCCAAAATCTGACTTTTGAGGCTTTAAAAAATAGTAAATAATTTCCAAAAAATATAAAACTTTGGGAAAAGTTTATAAACATGAATACAAACATGTTGAAAAAAAGAATATTTCAATTTGCACTTATCATTTGTAAAAATCATTGTATTCCACAAAAGCACTAAAATATGTGTTTAAGTAAACATGTGATTTTTGATTTTTGACTCAAAACAAGTTTTGAAAACTTATGGAATATGTATATGGATATAATAAAGGATGTTTATGATGTATATATAGTCCAAAATATATTAACATAGAATTTACATAAAAGTACCTATGTTTTGAGAAAATCATAAATATATATGTGTGTGTATATTGAGCTTAAAGAATTGCACACAATATATATAAAACTATACTAAGTATACCAAGAGTGAATCATATGAAGTTTGAACTTGATTGGTTGACTTGATTTGCATAGGCTTCAACATCAATGTAGCTCATTTTCCTGTGTATACTAAACAACACAAAACAAAATACTAAAAATAATATTAGTCGTAAATTGTTTGTTAAATCGTCATCAAAACAAAAAGGTCAACAATCTCCCCATTTTTTATGATGAAAAATAATTTACCATAATACACATAAAAGTTCATAAGCATAATAAGCATAAAACCACAAATATAAAAACATAAATACTCACATTTTCTCCCCCTTTGGCAACATCAAAAAGGGGATACAAAAATGATTAGGAAAGCGAAAGCTCCCCCTACCTATATGCATGGGTGAGTATATAAAAAAAATTAGGATTGCTCCCCCTGTATAAGTGCCACATGAATATACATACATGAATAATAAAGAATAGAATAAGCACAAATCATATATTTTCCACCAAAAATATAAGAGCATGATATAACAAAGCAAATGTAGATAGATAACCAAACATAAGTGTTTACAACGATTACATATTGTGCAACACAAAAAAACCATCCACAAACCTACATAGTTCAAGCTTAAGAAACTTCAACATAGCTAAAACAAAAACATAGTTCATTACAACCGAATTCAAAGTTTTTGACAACAAAACAAAATAAGAGATAGTAATCATAGCTCGGATGGTCCTGGCCCCAGGGGAGGTGATGGGTTCTGCAGCATCCTAACAATGTCATCAAATCTCCTCTCGATGTGAGACATGTGTGTCTCCTGATAGGTCCTAATGGCTCCAAGATCTCTCCTAATAGTCTCATGGGAGCTCCTAATGTCATCTTGTGTTCTTTCAATCTCCTCAAATCTCATCCTAAGGTTAACTTGGGTATCCTCTATCCGCTAAAATCTTCTCTGATCATCATTATGATATTCAGCCATCTGGGTGTAGATGTCCTAAATGTAACTAGGGATACTAGATGAATGATCACCTGCCTCAGACTCAGAATAGGATGACTCACCAAAAGGCTCAGGATCAGAAGACTCATGGATATGATCTAGCTCTACCACTAATGCATGTCGAGTGGAAGGAATGGACATCCTATGAAGGGCAGATACATCAAAGAAAGGACGAATTTTGACATCAATTTCATTTGATAAGTCGACCTCAAAATGAGTGAAAACTCTAGTAGGAATGGCTCCATAAGGAATGAAGGTGGTGTGTTTGGTGTCCATGATATCAAGGATGGTATTTTCCCACTTAACATCCACATTCCTGACAATAGCATAGATGGCATGAGTAAGTTCTTGGGAATAGTGGCAATAAGTTCTTGTTTTGGGGATAGTGTTATAACAAATGATATGGCCAATGATTTTGGCCAAATGAGAAGCATTTTTAGATTCCAAAGGAAGGTGTTTTCCAGGTTTAGTCATGAGGGCTTCAACAGCCGGATCATCATAAATAACATCTTTTAAGAGAATGTCTCCATGAGGAAGACTAAGGATTATAGAAAGTTCATCAGCACAGAATATGATTCAACGATCTTTGACTTTGGAAGAAATGAAATGATTTTTAGGATTTGAATTATCCATTCACATGTTTGCATAAAATAAATGTACCATGTGAGAATAGTAAGGAAGATCATTGGTACTAGAGAGCAATCCATACATGCGAACATGATCAAAACAATCTTTGAGCAAGAAATGATGAAAATCTTTAAAATTAACATATCGCCTTGGAAAAGATTTGAGTTTAAATATGGAACGATATTTAGCAATAAGAGATGGATCTCTAAGATAGTGTTCATATGATTGAAAATTAGAAGAGGGAGGAGGTGGAGAATTTGATGATGAGGGTTGATCCCTCCCACTTCTATGATGCTTAGGAATACATTTAGACATTATAGAATGATTAAAAACGGGCTTTTAAGCACAGATCTAAGAATGCAAAGATAAGCCCTACAACACAAACCCTAAGTTAAGCAACTAGTGAGAAGAACAAGAATAAGGCTAGGGAACGAGAGATATACCCAAATGATGAGATCAAGACTGGAAAATCGTTTGAAGATGCAGACCAGTCGACTGAAGATCGGATGAAAGAGAGAGCGAGATCGCTTGGAGTTTGAAGAAAGAGAACAATAGAATGGAAAATTAGGGATTTGGGTTCTCTTCTAGGGAAAAATCAAAGGCTAAGATCGGGTCAGTCAACAAGTGGAAGGCCAGGGTGAATTGGGTAAATGGGTCGGGTCCAAAACAAGTCCAAACCGAATCAAATCCAAAAGAAAGAAATGAAATTTGTAGCCCGTAAGTCGACTGTAATCCGACTTTCTATAAGTCGACTTATAGTCGACTTAGTGCATGTAAATATGTTTTTCCAAAGATTTAAATTGGAGCTTTAAAATACTTAAAAATTTTGAAAATTTTTTATTGCAATAAATGTTTGAACACTAAAATACATACATAACAAACTTCAATTTGAAAAGTTTTGACAAATTTTCATTTAAACAATTTTTTTTTAAATCTATCAAAATAAAAACATAAAAACTAAAACAAAGTTAAACCAAATCAAATTTGTTTTGATACCCAAATATTTTAGTGATAGAAAACTTAGGGACATGACCCCTATCATTTAAGCTCAAGGCCCTTGGGTTATGAACCCATTTGGGCGTATATGGTGCACGAACACGGTCAAAACAATACTCATATAAATGGTCTTTTCGATTGCAGTGGGTGAAATGAAAGGGTTTGAAAGATTTGTGTTGACCAAGTGGTGGTGCACGAAAGTCATTTGTAAAAATAGGTTTATCTTGGAGATTATTTTGTAAATGAGAAACTCTTTTCAAATCGAAACAAAATTTGGACAAATGACCAAAACGATCACAAAAATCACACTTGTATACATGAGCATGTTTATGATGTGCAATATGTGCATGTATATGTGCATGAGATGAAGAAGCTTGATGGGAAGAAGCTTGATGGGATGCGCAAGGATTAATTTTTTTAGGCATAGTGGATTTTTGTGCATCTATAACAAAATTTAGCAATATGGTCTTTTCGACCGTAAATGGTACACTTGTAAACTTTGTTATACATATGTGCATAGTGTGTAGGTTTCTTGAAAGAATTTTCATGGGACTTTGCACATAAGTCCATAAGCTTGTTGTTATTAACAATGCAAGTTTTCAATGTTGAATCTAAAGTGGATATTCTACTTTTAACATGATTCAACTCATTATTTTTCACATAAGCATTGTTATTAGAAGTAGAACATACATTATCATTTTTAAAAGAATTAAGCTCTTTTCTAATGTTCTCAACTTCCAATATGGCATCACATTTATCATGAAGTAAACTAGCATTTTCCAATTTTAAAATTTCATTGCTTTCCTTGAGATTTATATTTTCATTTGCAATGACATCAAACTTGTAAGCTAGAGTTTCATGAGTGGATTTCAATTCAACATGCTTGTTTTTTAAGTCAATAAAGCTACGTTACAATTTCTTATGATCATGCAATAATTTTTTATATTCATGTGCGAGTTTATCAAAAGTAAAATCATCATTGTTATCGGACTCACATACCTTACTAGGGCTATCACATAGTGGTCGTGTGCATGAAGATGAGGCTCCTTTTGAACTTGAAGAGGAATCCTCCATAGCTTGTCGAATCGCCTCCAAGTCACCTTGATATGCTTTTATAAGTGTCCATAATATATAAGCACTATCAAAAGAATCAAGTTTATTAGAAAAAAGATAAGCCAAAGGCATCAATTAAGAATTGTAACAAAGCCTTGTTTGTAGCAAACAATCTATTATCATTATTACTCCACTTGGATTTCTCCATAGTGGGTACAATATAAGCACATTTAATAATTTCCCAAATATTAATATTTTTAGATCCAGCAAAAAGCTTAAATCTAACACACCATTGTGCATAGGGGAAATTACTAATTCTAGGAGCAATGTTAATATCATAACCAAGACTAGGTGCACCGTGCATGTCCATGATATGTGCAAGTAAGAAACAAATAAAATCAAAACTAGATTAGCACAAAAATAAGAACAAGGGATCTTTAACTCAAGGCGGTTAAACCTCAAATCAACGAGCACCAAGCTCTGATACCAATTGAAAGCACCCTAGAGGGGAGGGGGGTGAACATGGTTATGCTAATCTAATCCTGATTTTATGCCAATTAAAAACTTTCTTAATTAATTAATTTTTGCAAAAGATATATGAATGAGTTATGAGCAAGAATGTAAATTACAAGCACAAAATAAATATACACAAAACAAACTCAAACACAAGATATGATCACGGAGTTTGGTCAACCCTTGACCTACGTCTCTGCTCCTCGCCTCGAGGAGATCTCCACTATATCGACACACCCGGTTTGGAAGCCGGAACTTTTCTACACACTTCGTTTTCTAGTTCACCGAAAACTCTACAAAACACTCACAATGTACATACACAAACTACAACCTCAAGTGTTGGTCATCACGTATCGCCTCCCTCAAGTGCTCAGCTTTACTGGCTCTCACTAGGCTTTACTACCGACGTCACTCCTCTTGGTATCGACTACGTCCTCACCACACACTCCTCTCGGTGTAAATGTGTATTACAAAGTGATACTCACAAATGAAGCTCAAATACAATAATTTAATGTGTATTACAAAGTGATACTCACAAATGAAGCTCAAATACAATAATTTGTTCTCTAATAATGAATGACAACACAATGAAGCTCACTCTCACAATATCACTCACCACAACCCATAATATAGTGTATGTAATCCTAAAAGCTCAATTGGGATGTTTATGTGATAAATGAGTACATATAAAATCTAACTCAAAAAGAACTAGCAATAAAATAGATATGAAATTCAAGAATAAAAAGCTAGATAATTGAGTTAGGGAAACTTCTCTATAAACAAAAGGAGTGGATGATGAAATGTTGATGATGAATTCCTCAACCAAAGATGTAAGCTCCTCTTTGTGAAAACCAAACACCAAACTTAAAATAAACTAAATCAAACTTTTAAACTCTTTTAAAACTTGTTTAAAACTCTTTTGGGTAGTTGAAATAGTTAACGCAAAGGGGTATTTATAGGCTTGAAGAAACCAGTCCAAGAATCCAACAAAAATACTTAAAAACATTAAAATAATCAAAGCTGGAAACTAGCCGTTATTGTGCAAACGGCTAGTTATAAGTCAGCTTAA
This sequence comes from Asparagus officinalis, assembly GCF_001876935.1. NCBI lineage: Eukaryota > Viridiplantae > Streptophyta > Magnoliopsida > Asparagales > Asparagaceae > Asparagus > Asparagus officinalis. Next base: position 24,616,220 of record NC_033801.1, read on the forward strand.
CAGAGCATACAAGTCGACTTGGCAGAGGAAAATAATATACAGAAAAATAGTCTATAAGTCGACTTATGATCAACTTACTACAAGTCGACTTACATTGCCTGACAAGTCGACTTGGCCAAAAGAAAATACACATTCTAGGGCAGTTCATAAGTCGACTTATCAGTACTGATAAGTCGACTTATAAACATGCACAGAGACTATGCATGTCCAAAATCTGACTTTTAAGAGGTTTTAAAAAATAGTAAATAATTTCCAAAAATATAAAACTTTGAGAAAAGTTTATAAACATGAATATAAACATGTTGGAAAAAGAATTTTTTAATTTGTACTTACTATTTGTAAAAATCACTGTATTCTGCAAAAGCATTAAAATATGTGTTTAAGTAAACATGTGATTTTTTATTTTTGACTCAAAACAAGTTTTGAAAACTTATGGAATATTTATATGGACATAATAAAGGATGTTTATGATGTATAGATAGTCCAAAATATATTAACATAGAATTTTCATAAAAGTACCTATGTTTTGAGAAAATCATAAATATATATGTGTGTGTATATTGAGCTTAAAGAATTGCACCCAGTACATATAAACCTATACTAAGTATACCAAAAGTGAATTATATGTAGCTTGAACTTGATTGGTTAACTTGATTTGCATAGGCTTCAACATCAATGTAGTTCATTTTTCTGTGTATACTAAACAACACAAAACAAAATACTAAAAACAATATTAGTCGTAAATTGTTTGTTAAATCATCATCAAAATAAAAAGGCCAACACAGTAAAGTTGTTTCCTTTTGATTGAAGATGATGAAAGAAATCTTGGAATTCATGAATTTGTTCATTTATAGGTTTGTCATTAACCATCTGTAGAAACGGTGAAAACATTGGAGAAGATCAGGAAATTTGATGCAGACAGGCATTTGGGTGCTTGCTGGTTGACCGCGAGCTTTGACGTGGTTGATCACAAACGTGCACGACTACATGGTGTTTTTTGGTTTTTTGGTTTTCTGGCCGGTCGACCGCGGCGTCAAGTGCGGTCGACCGCGGACCCTGTAATGCATTTTTTTGGTTTCTGCCGTTCTGTTCGGTCGACCGCGACGATTTCGACGGTCGACCGCTAGTCGGGTTTGGGCGTGATTGTGGTTTCTAGTTCTGTTTGGGATTGCTGTTTGATATAAATAGCAACCACGTTTTATGGTTTCTTGGGGGAGCTGTTGTGGGGATATTTGGAGCACAGAAAAAAGCTATTTTCTGGAGCTATTGGTTAGGGTTTTGTTTGAGAGATTAAGAACTTTGTTGGTGAGATTAATTAATGAGTTTGAGTGATTTGTAATCTCAATTTGTACTCTTCTTCTCTATTAGTAAAAACTCTATCCCCTTCTTGCTCCGTGAACGTAGGGAACTTGCCAAACCACGTAAAAATTGGTTGTTTGTGTTTGTGCCATTATTTTGCATTGTTTGGCTTTCTCTCTCGGCGTTTGTGTTTGGTTCCTCAAAGCAAAATGATTGGTAGCTTCCGTGCACAACAAGTGGTATCAGAACTTTGGCTACACTTAGGCTAGGTGGAGGAGTAGATCGTTTTGGAAGCTCGTCTAGGGTTACAGTTGGTGATAAAGGTGTGATTTTTACTATTATGGATCTCATTTTCGTCGTGTGGGGTTGAGATCTTTCGGAGGCTCTTATTACGGTTTCACTTGGAGGTATAAAAATCTATTTTTTCAGTTTGGATCTATTCTTCATTTTGTTCCATATTAGTTTGGTGGTGCTTTGAAAAAGATGCCTGAGAAAGAAGGAGTTGTGGAGGGTACTTCCGGTGTGAAGACCGTTCAAAGTTTTAATATTCACTCTATGAAGATAGACGTGGAGAAGTTTAATGGCACAAATAATTTTGGTCTTTGGAGATGCGAAGTCTTGGATGCACTCAACGCGCAAAATTTAGAGGATACTTTGGAGTTGGACGGAAAACCGGACGTTGAGGAAAAGGTTTGAAAAAAGATGAATCAAACGACGTGTGGTGTGATTAGGTCTTGCCTTACCCAATATCTAAAATATGATGTGATTAATAAGATTTCGGCTAAGAAGATTTGGGAGATCCTAGAGAGCAAGTATTTGACCAAGAGTGTGAAAAATCGCTTGTATTTGAAGAGGAGGCTTTATCGCTTTCAATTGAAGAAAGAGACCTCCATTGGTGATCACATGAACCACTACACAAAACTTCTTACAGATTTGGCAAATGTAGATGTGATGATTGAAGATGAGGACAAGATGTTGTTATTGTTGAGTTCCTTGCCCGACGAGGAATATGAGACCTTCGTCCTTACTCTGATTAATGGGAAAACATCTCTTTCGTATAGTGAGGTCACCGCTGCACTTGTAAATTATCAGCTTCAGAAGAAGGATAATGAGACTTCAATTAAGCCGGTAGCGGGGGCATTGGTCACAAGAGCAAAGAGTCCAAACTAAAATAGGAGATCGTAGTCTAGAGGGGTACATCCTAGAGTCCGTAGGAATCAGTGTGCCTTTTGTAAAGAGGATGTACATTGGAAAGCCGAATGCCCAAAGTTGGTTGATCAAGCCGGGAAGAATAAGGGGAAAACTATTCAAGCTTCAGAGGTGAATATTATCAAGGCTAGTGGTGAAAATTCAGATTCGGATTCTTTGGGCTATTTGTGTCCTGCACTACCGTCAGTTTGTGTTACCAAATCTACAAAGTGGATGTTAGATTCGGGTGCTTCTTACCACATTTGCCTTATGAGGGATTGGTTCTCCAGCTTTCAGGAGTTGGAAAGAGGGGATATCATGTTCATAGATAATGATCATGAATGCCTTATTGGTGGTATCGGTACTGTTCATATTAGGATATGTGACGGAGTGATTCAGGAGTTAGATGAAGTGAGGTTCCCCTCAGTTGAAGAAGAATATCATTTTACTTAGAGTTTTAGAGGCAGCAGGCTATAGGGTGACCTTAGAGGATGCATCTCTGAAGGTTACATTTGGATCCATGATTGTGATGAAGGCGTCAGGAGGAAGAATTTGTATAATTTGATTGGAAGCACGGTGATTGGTAGAGAGTTGACGACTTTTTTGGATTTGGCTAGACTGTGGTGTTTGTTGAGGTTGGGTTATTCGATTATTGGTGCCGTGCATGGATTGTTAAGGAGTGCTTTAACCTACAATTTGAAGTCATGTGAGCACATTAGTATGAGCAAGAAGACCGAGGTGGAGTTTGGCACTTCTATTCACCGAGCAAATCGTCTTCTAGGTGGTGTTCATTCGGGCATTTGGGGGCCTTCCAAGGAAACATTATTGGGAGGTAATCGGTATTTGGTTTTCTATGTTGGGGACTGTTTGAGATATTTGTGGGTTGCAACCAAGTCCCGTTGGTATGAGGTCCTAGAAGTCAACAACAGGTGGAGGAGTGTATTGGCGGAAAGGTAACACGACGTTCTATTTTTTGTAGGGGTTCTTTTTTGCATTTGTGTCGAGCTCATGGTAGTTTGAAACACTTCATTGGAGAGGAAACATTAGGCAATAAGATGAGATGACAGTTTCGATGGGCCGTTCCTTACTAGAGGAGGATCGACGTTTGATGTCGAGCATTGGTTTTGGTATTCGTGCTTTGACATATTTGCGTCATCTTAGTCATAGGTTGCTGACTGTTGTGTTTAGAGATTTTGGATCTGGTGGATCTGCTTCAGATATTAGGTTACTTTGGATGTTTGGTCGCCCAGCATATGGTCACATCGAGGATGTGAGATTTGATCCGAGTACACATTTGGAATTCAGAGGCGTGTTTGATTATCAGGTATTGGCTTCTGATTTTGTTCTAAGCAAGTATGCCACATTTGACTCTCAGCAGGTAGAGAGTATTGATTAGATCGTTGGGATATCATAGCAGGTGGAGAGTGATGCTACTCCACGTTAGATAGAGATTACTCCACATACTCCAGATCATACTGCATCGTCTGGGATTCCAGCTAAGATGACACAGTTTGGAGATCATATTGATGTGGATGCAGATGATGAGTTGGTTGATTCGATTGTAGCTGGTGGACATAGTTTAGATTTGGATATGGCCGTTGGTTCACCTCAGGTGGAGGTGTTTGGTTTGTTTCACTTTGGGGCCATTGGGAGAGCTATCAACCGTAGATTTGTTGGTGAAGAGTTAAGAACTCTTCTATTGGATTAGGGGTTTTTGGAGGCCATTTGGGTGAACTACGTGAAGGCTTGATTCCTTAGGCAAGAGGATGCGTAGGCAGTCATTTATGATGCAGCCGGTTTGGTGAGTTGATACCGACATTTGTAGTTTTTTTGAATTCTCGTTTGGGTTCTCAACTTGTTGTGGATTGAGTCAGTTGTCATGAATTTCTTTCACTTCATATTGGACGTAACAGGTGGAACATTTAGTTTGGTTAGTGTTGGGTCAGTTTTGGAAAACTTCACCGAGGTGGAGAATTGTAGAAACGGAGATAACATTAGAGAAGATCAGGAAATTTAATACAGACAGACATTTGGGTGCTTGCAGGTCGACCGTGAGCTTTGGCGCGATCGACCGCAAACGTGCACGACTATAGGGTGTTTTTCTGATTTTTGGTCGGTTGACCGCTGCGTCAAGTGTGGTCGATCGTGGACCCTGTAATGCATTTTTTGGTTTCTGTCGTTCTATCCGGTCGACCACGGTGATTTCGACGGTTTCTTGTTCTATTCTATTTATGATTGTTGTTTGATATAAATAGCAACCATGTTTTAGGGTTTCTTGGGGGAGCTGTTGTGGGGATATTTGGAGCACAGAAAAGATGTATTTTCCGGAGCTATTGGTTAGGTTTTATTTGAAAGATTAAGAGCTTTGTTGGTGAGATTAATTGGTGAGTTTGAGTGATTTGTAATCTCAGTTTGTACTCTTCTTCTCTATTAGTGAAATTCCATCCCCTTCTTGCCCCGTGGACGTAAGCAACTTTTCGAAGCATGTAAAAATTGGTTGTTTGTGTTTGTGTCCTTATTTTGCATTGTTTGGCTTTCTCTCTCGGCATTTGTGTTTGGTTCCTCGAAGCACAACGATTGGTGGCTTCCGCGCACAACACCATCATAAACTTATTGAAGGAAGAGGAGATGAAACGCAGAATTCCGACATCATCATCCATATTCTGCTTCAAGACTATTCCATAGGTATTTAACACTTTTGAACTCATAATATTTTTGTCATAAAGTTGTCCGCAAGTGCACTAAGAACCCTATGGCAACAATGATAGTTGATTTTTTCTGGTTTCATAGAGCTAGAAAAGGAGCTAGCACCAGATCAGAAGTGGAAGGAGTAGGTTCAGGTTGAGGACCATACATAGGAGAGTTGGAGGGTTGAGATCCACTAGATGAAGACTTGGGAGTGTCTATGGTAGATAGGAGACCTAGGGTGGTGAGCCAGTATCTCATCTGATTAGCCCACCATTTATAGTTAACACCGGTGAACTTCTCAGGTTTGACACTCTTGGAATGATCAGGATTAGCCATAAGTCTGATTTAAGTTTACTAGTCTAAGTATTTTGAAATCTGATACGGGAAAAAAGTTTTGTCAATACCAATCGACTAGTTACTTGGGAGATTATGACTTTAAAGAATGAGATTGATGCAAAATTGAACAGAACAATATTAACTAGTAAATATGAAACAGTTTAAGCAATAATTGCAAGACTATATATATAATTTTTTTTCTTTGAATCAATTTCCTAACAAGGACAGAAAATCAAGTAATTTATTTCAGAAAATATTGATAAACTAACAATTAATTACAATTAACAGTAATAGTTTAAGCAATAATTAACAACTAATTACTTCAATTATAAATTAGGATGAACAAAAATGAATAGTAACATAAATTAAAGTTTTTAAATGAACAGTAATTCCAGATTTTTTTTATATGAACAATAATTTCGGATTTAAAAACAAAAGCTATAAATTCTTCAATCTTCTAGATTGTTGTATAAATAATCAAACAGTTATGCAAAAAAACCGAAATAAAGTAAACAAGAAATTCTGGCCTGATCGGGAGCAGTCGTGTAAACACTGCTCTAGAAGATTAAAGACCTATCTATCGACCTGGCACAGATGGTCCTTTCTTCCCTAGCGGTAAAAACCCCTGGAATTCGACCGACCTCTGTACTCGGGCGAGAGTGGCAGATCTTCTGCTCAGATGAAGATCGTTGCCCAAAGAAAACAATTATACTATAGTCGAGGAGAATTTTGAGAGAGAGAAAAAGCTCGGATTTCAGAAGAAGAGAAAAAGAAGAATTGTTTCTGTGTTTTTCAGAGGAGGTGAAGCGTTGTATTTATAGGAGTCGGAACCTAGAGAGCCGTTGCTCCTAATCCGCGCATGTTACTCATAATTTGCGTAACTCCCCACGTCATCTCTGAAGTCGTTATGCATGATCTCATTACCAAGTCTAAAACATGTACAACGTGCAAAAAAGAAGGTTGAAGAAATAAAAGAACGCGTGCGGCGCAGCGCGGCGCGGCGCACGCGCGCGTGTGTGTTATGCAAAGCCCAAACAATACAAAACCCAAAACACTACTCAAAGCCTAGTAAGAGGTGAAGCAATATAAACCCCTTACTATTCATCTCATTTTTCAATGTGAGACTGTTCACAAAGGCAAAATTACTTTTTTCATGAACAAAATAGCCAACAGCTCCAACCGTGATGTGCCGACCCCTCAACTACATCAAAAATAATTTGAGAACACGTATACTTTTTTTTAAAAGGAAATAATTATATATAGGAATTAGCGGTCTCTCTCTTTAGGAGCTCCCCAAGGGAAGGGGAGGAAAGGTGAGGAAGGGAAGGGAAATTGCCAAAATTTCCTTCCCTTTCTTTACCGTCCGATTTGAGATGTAGAATTTTAGTCTAAAATTTTCCCAACTTCCCGCCCTCTGCCCTCCCAATAAATAAAACTCCTAAACACTCTAATTTCTCTTCCCTTTTAAGCTTCTCTACCCTCCCTCCATCCAAACACTGAAAGAAAGAGAGCAAATTTGTGATCTAATCTCAATTTTAGGCTTGTGATTCCAAAGGCATTGCTATTTGAGAGCAAAGGAAGACAAAAGAAGGAGAATTGACAGCAGATCTAAATATTTGGCAACCCTGAAATCGACCGAAGTCTCTTTCTGAGTCCAGCAAGCAACAATGTTTCTTTCTTTTCTTTTCTCTATAAGATAAAATAAAGTTGAAATTTGGCCAAGAGGGGTACAAAGGGGAAGCGAACTTCAGCATGCCTTCTCGTGGAAAACGACGAATTCTAGCCTTTGCTGGTGTCACGTCGGAGAGTGTCGCGACGTCGGGGAGGGGAAACGGAGAGGGTAGTAGGAAGAGGAGGCGGAGGACTGACGGGGTTGATTGGTTGGAAGATAGTGACTACCTATTTTGCCATTTTAATCAAATAAATAAGTGAATTTACTATACTTATAGGAGGATCAAAGATTCACTATTCATACTACAGTAAATACTATAGTAAATTATTGTAGCATTATTACTGTATCAATATCATTGTAGCTTAAAACATAATCTTGTTGTATGCTACAGTAAATGCTATAATGAATTGTTGTAGCATTATTACTGTAGCATAGGCGTGGCTAGGCCTGTCCATCTGGGCCGGCCCGGAAAACCGAGCCTGAGCCGGGCAAAATCGAAGCCCGGACCCGGGCCCGGTTGGCCCGGGCCTGAGCGGGCCGGGCCGGGTTATTTTGATTTTTTTAATTTTTTTAATTTTTATTTTTTTTTAATTTTTTAAAAATCCCCATAATTCATAAAATATACATAAAAATTACAGAAAATGCTAATAAAAAACAATCATATTATTAATAACTTAAAATAACATAAATTACAAGTACAAAATATTATAAAAATAAAAGATGATAAAAATAATTTCTTTATTAATAATCAGTAAATCCTTTACAAGTATAAATTTATTTCAGAATTCGTCGCATTACAATATATGAGTACATCCCAACTAGGTTGGCACTTACTCAACTATATCACTATCATTTGTAACTGTTTTCGAAATAATTCATTACAAATTTAAAGCTAAGAAATAAAAATTACAATTTGATATTGTTTAACCTTTATACCTATTTGCTAGTCCTAACTCTTCAAATTTATCTTCAAGTACAGCCATCTGATCGATGTCTTGCGTTCGCTTCTCGTATATCCACCAATCTTGTAAGCACATCACCGCTTGTACAGTATACAGATCTAAGTATGTCCTGTGGTCGTCAATCAAACGTCCTGCTGTGCTGAAGGCGGATTCCGAAGCTACCGTCGAAACCTACACTGTTAGTAAGTCACGAATCATGGTGGAAAGTATAGGACATGAAACTGATCCATATACTCTCCACCATTACAGAATATCTAAAGCATTTCCTTGACATTTAACTAAAGAAGCAGATAAATATTCATCTATTTTAGAAACCTCTAAACCTGATCTAAGTCCAGATCTACCAGTTAGTTTAGCTACCATTGCATACCTATCAAAACTTACACTTTTATCTCGGCCTGTGCTCGAAGGCGCCGAAGCTATAGACTGTTGTGCAGCTACACCATGTCTACCTACATACTCATCATATAATGTTTAAAAATAATTTCTAATAGCTAAAAGATGAGAAGTAGCAGTAAGGGTGGATCCATCATCCAAGTCTATAATTTGTCCACTATACAATGATTATAACAAACTTTGAAGGCCAATATCCTTCAAACATAGATCAATAAGAACCCCCAAACCAAAAATTTGAGGAATATGCCTAAAATACTTATTAAATTTGCTTTCTATTTGAAAAATTATAGCTCCAAAAGTATCATTCATACGGTATTTGGTAATTTTTTTTGAATATTTAAAATTTGTAAAGAAGCTAAAGTAATTGTTGGATAATAACAGCCAGATAATAACATTGTAGCATCATAAAAGACTTGTAACATCTTATTTAAATTACATATAATTGTTCATTCATCTTCAGTTATTCCATAAGTACTACCAGACTAGAACTAGAAGCATAAAAATTTATAAAATCATTTATAATTTTTTTATATTCTATTGCTACACTTAACATTGTATAGGTGAAATTCTACTTATGGTCAACATCTTTTGGAATTAGTCTGGGCTCATAATTTTTTTTACAACATTGTTTCCATCTTTTAGTTCTCATTTTAGAAGCATTATGCATATTAGCAACTGTTCGCGGTGAAAATTGCCTTCATTGAATTCATCGTTATCTCAAGTAATTGATTTTTTTATTACAAAAGATCCGGTCTTTTTTAGATCCGGTTACAACGAAATCAAAGAAAAAAGAAAAAAATTACAACTTTCCTTTTTACAACTTTCCTTTTGAACAAATCGCAAGATCCTATTTTGCGGTCTCTTGCTTGTGTGGGTTCTTTGCCGACGCCGGGGTTAATCCGTGGACCACCGCGCGATCTAGATCCGTTCGGATCTACACGATTCGACGGGTATTATTTCGCAAAGGAAATAATAGCCGTAGGGTACTAATTCACCAAGGAAATAGTAGCCTTTAGTTCTCGGGATCAAAGGCCAAGCTTTGATCCGGAGTGTTGCCTCGTGTAGATCTCAGATCCGATTTTTACCTCTATCGAATTCCTGCCTTTTTTTGACGTGGACGTTCGCCGAGAATCAGATCTGAATCTTCAAGTCCTCAAGTCTTCGAAACTCTACGCTCAGTCTCCAATCCGGCAGAGTAACGGCTCTCCAAGTTCCCACCTTTTGAAATGAAACAAAGGGGGCCTATTTATAGGCTCCCTTTACTGTGCCCGGGCACAGATCTGGCGTTGACTCCTCGAACCGTTGGCTTGATTCCGCACGCGAATGGATGCATTCCGTTGCTCGCGTGCGATTCATTGACCTCGTCACCTCGTCGCTCGATGGTTTGTCGAATCATCGCGCCGAGCTATGCCAAGGGACTTAAAAGCAATTTTACATGCCTACAGATACCCCCTCCAAAGTGTTTCAGCCTCGTTCTTTTATAGAAGAGTCTGGAATACTTTGGATATGATTGTCCCAACCTTCAGTCGGTGTAACGAGACCTTGGAATGGCTTCTGTTCTTGATTCCTTCAATCTTCTAGGCTATTCGGTGCTTTGTCGAATGTCTGTAAGAGTTCCGGTGCTGCATTTATTGTCTGACCGTTGTCGGAATTTTAAACTTGAAGTCAATTCCTGATTTTTTTAATCTTTAGCTGACCATCGATTGTTGGCGTTGAGTTTTTGTTTGCGACGTGTTATCCGACGTAGTGTTGTTGAGTTATCCTTAAGAATATTTAGAAAAAGTATTCTCCAGGAACTTCTCAACCAAAAATAGGGAATAGTTTATACTCATATACTTTATTGGAGTATTTTCTGTGCCCAAATGAGCTGAACCAGCTTGATAATGAGCCAAAAAAGGCAGTGATTCGGCTCAAAAAATTTTCTGATCCTTCCGAATATGTGGGAGAGGCAATGATAAACCAAGGACTGAACCCTCGGTCGATTTGAAGTTGTTTCGATGCTTGATTCAGCTTCAATTTGAATTCTGGTTCAAACCAGGTCTGGTCCGGTTCAACTTGGTCTGCTTCTTTTGGATCTTTGACTGAGAAATCCCTCAAAACTTCCATATTTAGAATTTCTCTCAGGCCTCTCGAGCGCGTGGTCTGAGTCCCTTTCAAGATCTGATTTTTATTGGATCCACGAGCTTTTCCTCAGGTAAATCCTCAACCATTTTAGCATATTTTACACTTAATTCAATTTATGAATTTGTGAGGTCGCATGCGAGGGTTAGGATTAAGATTTGGCGCCTCGAGCTCACCTTTCAGGAGGGATAATTGCAAAAAAGAGGAACTTTTTCTAGATCTGATTCCTTAACTTATTTTGCAGGTCTTTATGTCTCGTATTGCGAGGGGTCAATCCTCTACCGCGTCGGCTGATGGCGCGCCTCCTTCTTATGCTGGTGAGCTATTTTTGGAAATTTACAAATTAGTCCATTTTTTCTTGGAAATTTGCAAATTGGTTTTTTTTCACCCCATTTTGTTCTCCTTGGCGAGGCAATCGGGAAGAGCCTTGATTCTCCTTAGCGAGGATCGACGCTTTAAAGATATGTTTTGCTTGGTCAAAACTATATCTCAAAATCAATAAAGGGGGCGTTTTGACGCTGCATTGTGCCTTATAAGGTAGGGATATATAGTCGATATACCCTATCTTATAAGTGCATAATGTGGCCAAATCGTCTCACCCTTTATAAGGCAGTGACTCTATCTTACCCATTCGTAGGATGAGTTCAACTTCCTTTTATGATTGAGACTAACAACTGTTTAAATTTTTGCTTCCAGTGGAATATCCTTCTGGGGCGTTCTCATCTCACGCAGTGTACGGGCGTCGTGGCGAGTATTATTCGACTTCCGACGATTTTTCCCCCATCCTAGTCACTCCTCGGTTTGCTTCGGGCACGTCGACAGAGGTTGCCCAAGTGGTGAAGGAATGTGGATATCGAACTCTTCGCCAGTTGATTACAGATGCGCCCCTCGTGAAGGATGCCAGCTCGATTCAATCTCTTAAGAAGACCGACTTTTTATTTGGCGATTCTGCCAGAGATCCGGATGCCGTATTTATTGATGCTGAGCAGTGGCTTCATAAGACTGGCAGCGGTTTCATATATTTGCCGAAGATTCCTCGGCATCGTTCGTTGACTGAGCTCCGGCGTCAGGCTGTGACACGGGAGATGTCGTGGCGCTTAACGGAGGAGCATGAGAGCGTTCACTGCGGATACATCACTCATCAGGCAGCTCCTGGTTCGAGTAGGAGTCACATCACTGGATTGCATCCTGGAGTATTGGGATTAGATGCACCGCCACGTAATGAGCTTCTTGCCGCCGCTTCTACTTTGAAGAATCGCCTTGCTGCTTTAGGACAGGAGATGCCTGCGACACGCCACAGGTTCTATGGTTGGGTCCATTCTTTGGACAAGCTCTGGTGGACCCGCATGATGAAGTACGTCCTGAGCCGGTGGAGCGAGGAGTTGCACGCTTGTGGTCTGTATGCAGCCGTTCGTGCCACCATGTATGGTTTGCCTGTTAGCACGAAGCATTTCTTCGCTTTGTGCGAGCTTTATAACCCGGATTCGAATACTTTTCTGACCCGGCAAGGGGAGTTGGGCTTGGCCCTCCATGAGATGCACAGGATTTCTGGTTTGCCCATGGGACAGATGCTATATCAGGAATATTTTCCCTCCAACCAAGAATTAAGTCAGCTGAAGGATCGCATGCCCGACCGTTACGAGACTTTATGGGATCTCACATGTCATTATCATATCGCTTTGGCGCAGTCTGAACCCTTAGCGAAGAGGGCTAAATCCCATGTGAGCCAGAAACAGTTTGCGTCTTACTTGTTCAGAATCCTTCAGGGGTTAATAGTCTACTGAAGAAGGTTGATGCTCATTCCTATACCATTAGCAGTCCTGAGAGTGGCTTTCCTGCAGGGACCAAGTTTAAATCATTCTTATGGCATGCGACCGCACCGATTCGGCCGATGACCCTTCTCGCCGGTTACCTCGCCATCTGGTTAAAGAAATGCGTGGTCCCGTATCAGTCTAGTGATATCTTGCCATTGGAGGTGCTCTACCCAGCGGTTCAACTTGCCTATAAAAAGGAACTTTCGCTTCTTCCGGTGATGGTGGCTAACATTCATCGAGGGCTTCGACAGATTTCTAGTGCTTTTACACGGAAGGAAAGTGGACCACCGACTCAGATTCCTACCATTAAGGTGGAGCTTCCGTATATTTATTTGATGGCTTGGTTCGTCCTTCATCGTTCCGATATGATGTCAGTACCATATGCCACAGACCCCTCCGCTCCCCTACTACAGCTGTTTGAGAATGGCAAGTGGGATGGGCGAGGATTCCCCTCCGCTCCCCTACTACAGTTGTTTGAGAACGGCAAGTGGGAGGGGCGAGGATTCCCTGACGTCAGACAGCAGCTACAGGTCCACAAGTGTTGGGCGTTTTCCACTTGTTTTCCACAGTTCTCCGGCCGATACGGCGAGTGTCTGATTGATGAGGAAAAGCCGAGGGGGTATCGAACTCATTTAGACGTCGGCTGCTTTAACTGGCTGGTGAACATCAGGCCGGGTTATCTGACTTTCCGGGTGAGGAATCAGTGTTTCATAGAGCCATACCTACCCTGCCGATTCGCTCGCCAGTTTGGCTATGATCAGCTTTATGTTGGGAATCCACGTCAGCAGCTTCAGACTCATGGAGGTTTGGTGGACGGTCTTCGTGCATGGTTGTGGACCGTGACGGGCTGTACTGGTGCTAAGTTCAGTCTCCCGAGTTCTGAGCGGCAGTTGAACCTCACCTTCTTAAGCTGCAAGTGGTTGTTAGCAGCCAATAAAATTATTCTTGTGAAGCCGATTGCAGAGCTAGAGGCTGAGGAGGCTTCTCAGGCTGATTCCCGTATGATTTGGGAAAATGCTCGATCACAAAGGGCACGGCACAAGACTCGTCGGATTGACGAAAAGGGAAAGAAGATCTTTAATTCTGCTGATGAGGCTTCAGGCGGAGATTTTGAAGATCACGAGGACTGTCTTGAACGAGGTCAATTTCTTACTTTTTCCTTTTATCTTCCAGAATTATTAAACCTGACAATGGTTTGATGTTTTAAGGAGCATGGCTGACCAAGATGAAGAATTCCGTCCTTCTTCCCAGACGAGACTTTCGATTGTTGCCCCTGCCGCTAGGCGGAAGAGATTAGCCCGCAAGCCGCGTGTAGTTTCACGAGCATCGGATATGGATTTGGCCGGTGATGATCTTGCTAGTGATGGAGGTAACATCTACCCTATAGACCGGCCTCTTGATCATTCAGAACTTTGACTCACGCTTTTCCATTTCTATATAGGAGAGCGTGGGGAGAGCGAGATGAGTCCTGATCCTGTTTTTCACGATTCTACATCTTCTGGTGAGCCCGACTCACCGCACCAGGTAGAAAGGTCTGCAGAAACTGGTGACCTTAGGGAGACCGTCGATGTAGGACCTGGTTCGATGAATCCAGGTACATCTACCATTAACAACATGTCTTTAAGATGGCACACAAAGAAGTTGAATGATTTGGAATTTGTGCATTCCCTAATTGTCTCTATGCTTCTTGCTCTTTTAGATAATTCGCAAGAGGCAAACGTGGATTTCGGGAATAGAGAGGCTGACGCACCCATAAGAGGTAATTCATTTCTATTGGCCGTAGTCTCTTTATTCTCCTTTCGTGCTTATATTCTCTTGTGTCAGATTTCTCGACTGATGATTTTGACGAGGAAGGCTTGCTTGTGGACACTCCTATGCTCCACTTTATGTATGGCTCTCCTCAAATTGATGACTAGTTGCCTGGAGATGTATTTCCTGAGTCTACGCTCCCTAAGAATCCCGAGGATGGTTTTTCCGAAGGTACGTAGCTCTTCTCAAGTTAATTATAGGACCAGTCAATTTTTGACTAATGCAACTATAATATGATGCATCTGAGAATTCTATTTTGTATTTGACAGGAGCTTTTGTCGAGACTGATCCTGTTGAGCCGGTTGTGGGACCAACTACACCAGTTGATACACCCCCAGCCGTTACACCTCCACCACCCCCGGTGATTCAAGGGGAAGAAGGTATAACTTGAGCAACTGAGGAATGTCATTCATTTCTTCATCAAGGCTTTTGACGGATTTCTCCTTTTTGTGTAGGGCTTTCTTCTCGGCTTCACGTCCTTATGAAGGAGTTGTTATCAGACAGCGACCCAGAGAAGATTGTCATCTGTATAGAGATCCGTTCCTTCTTCTCCTTTGTGAATGCTATGATTGACAAGCTCTTCCACGGCGGACTTTCCCTTCACCAGTTCAAGCCATTCCTTGATCTTAAGATAAATTCAATAAAGGATGCAGGGTACCCAGATCTGGCGAAGGCTATTGTTGATGATCTTGACTGCCTAGAGCGTGAGCTTCAGATGTTTCGTGAGCTCCGGGATGCAGGTGCCTCTTCATTCATCGCTGCCGAGTTGGATACTCACTTACAGACATGGCGCGATGCTAGGTTTCTTGCTGAGTTCGACATTCAGGTGCAGCGGGATCGAGTGGACCGAGTTGAGGCCCACCTTGCTGCTAAATCATCTTCACTCACCGAGCTTGACTCTTCTCTTGCCTCCTGTGCGACCGAGATAGACCAGCTCAGAAGAGCACTCCGTGAAAAGGAGGAGACTTTTGGTATTCTTCAGATGACGAAGGTACAGGATCAACAAGCCCACACTGCTCTATCTGAAGAGTTGAAATCTTTGAAGCGGAAGTTGACCGAGACGGAGGAGGTTGTTGCGAAGACTTTAGCTACCAACGAGGAGTCGATCAGAGCTGAGCTGAGACAAGCTTATGATGAGAAGCTGTCTAAGCTTAATCAGCAGATTTTTGGCCATGTTTTTGATGTATGATTTCATTTGCTGAATATCTTGACTTTTGATCCTATTAGTGGAACTGGTTTCTTTTATCTTTATCTTTATTATGATTTCTCATTCCGTTTGAAATGATTGACCATAATACTTTTAGGATTTTTGGCAAACCCTCAGCCATCAACGGATTTGATTAGCCTTTACCGACTACCGTTTGAGTCGGGCTAGCATGAGAATTGTCTAAATCCGTTCCGCATGTAACGTTGTGCTAAAGGAATGAAATCCCTTAGACTTGATGCTATGATGTCGAATACATAGACTTTGCCCTTGTTACGGGAATAGGCTACCCGGTAACGTGTGGGTTTTTGGCTAACCCCCAGCCTTTAACGGGTTTGATTAGCCTTTACCGACTACCGTTTGAGTCGGGCTAGCATGCGGATTATCTAAATCTGTTCTGCATGTGGCGTTGTGCTAAAGGGATGAACTCCCTTAGACTTAATGCTACAATTTCGAATATGTAGACTTCGCTATTGTTATCCTTACTTAGGCTTCGGGATAAAATTCCCCAGAATCGAGCTCTGGTGTCTTTTTCTTCGGAGAAAGACTAAACCGACGACACGTGTTAGGCGTCGGCATATCCTTTCTTAGGATTCAGAATGAAATTCCCAATACGTGTAAGGCATGGATTTTGGTGTTATTAATAACAACCTGCCACAATGTTGAATATGCGGACGGGTAACGTGTATTAGATGCTGACTTATCCCTACTTAGGCTTCGGGACAAAATACCCCAGAGTCAAACTTTGGTGTCTTTTTCTTCGGAGCAAGACTAAACCGGCGACGCGTGTTAGGCGTCGGCATATCCTTTCTTAGGATTCAGGATGAAATTCCCCATGCGTGTAAGGCATGGATTTTGGTGTTATTAATACCCCCCTGCCACAATGTTGAATATGCGGACGAGTATTCTTTTTAACGGTTAAGAACTAACCGGCAGCGCGGGTTAAGCGCAGACTTATCCCTGCTTAGGTTTCAGGACAGAATACCCCAGAATCGAACTCTGGTGTCTTTTTCTGTGGAAAAAGACTAAACCGGCAGGAATACCCCAGAATCGAACTCTGGTGTCTTTTTCTGTGGAAAAAGACTAAACCGGCAGCGCGTGTTAGGCACAGACTTATCCCTACTTAGGATTCAGGATAAACTTCCTAGGATGAATCCTATATTGATAAATTTTGGAAGAGATCGGTACGAGAAAGGAAGAATTTTATATTCTATTTCCCGGTCTCCTTTTAGGGTGAAGGCGAACCCGAATACAAGGAAGGAAGAATTTTATATTCTATTCCTTGATTCTGGAAAGGAAGAATTTTATATTCTATTTCCAACGCAAAAGAAACTAGAAGTGGGATCTCCACTCCGAGAATCGGACAGATTCGGATATCCTAATTGTCGGAAGGTTGGATTACCGAATTAAAGGTGAATTCCTCGTTTATCGAGAGTGAATTGTGGTTTTGGTCCTAACTGTAGGAAGGTTTGACCAAGCAGGAGTTTGAGATGACCCTAACTGTAGGAAGGTTTGATCACTCGATTTGAAAGTGGACCTCTCGTTCATTGGAGGAATCGAGAGGAGGTTTTGGTTGTGGTCCTAACCGTAGGAAGGTTTGACCAAGTGGAAGGTTTAAGACGATCCTAACTGTAGGAAGGTTTGATCGCTTGATTTGTGGACCTCTCGTTCATTGGGAGAATCGAGAGGGGATTTTGACTGTGGTCCTAACTGTAAGAAGGTTTGACCATGTTGGGAGATTTGAAACGATCCTAACTGTAGGAAGGTTTGATCGCTCGATTTGAAAGTGGACCTCTCGTTCATTGGAGGAATCGAGAGGAGATTTTGGTTATGGTCCTAACTGTAGGAAGGTTTGACCAATTGGGAATTTTATGTCGAGACTCTAACAGAGAGGGTGTTGAGTGCACAGACACGGTGAGAATTTGAATGAGAGTTCTTATTCATTACATTGTTGTGGTTTTGGGAACTTCCCGTTACATAAATCGTCCACCCCCAGTTTCCTCTGCGGAACTGGTTGGGACATTATTATCAGTTACCTAACCGGGTTATCCTTAAGAATATTACCTTAATATTCTCCAGGAACTTCCCGTCAGAAGTTGGGAAACAGTTTAGACTCATATACCTATTGGAGTATCAGGGAGTAGTTTAACCTCTTATACCGGTCGGAGGATTGAGAAACAGTTTATACTCGTATACTCTTTGGAGTTTTAGGAAGCAGTTTATACTCTTATACCGGTCGGAGTTTTGAGAAACAGTGGCTGATGCGCACCATATTCTCCTTCGTGTGCTTCCTTAAGAACTTCTTCTGCTTCTTTGTTCGAAAGGCATCGGAGTAATAAACCATCGTATCCCCTACGGTATAACGTATGGGTCTCGGCATTATAGAAGAATCTTGGCGCTCTTCGGCGAATTGATTCTCTTTCTTTTACATCCTCTGGCAAAATACCATACTGGACGTAGTCAATGATGGGAAAACGCCAATCTCGGGACTCAGACCCAATTTGAGTTGAATTCACCTCTTTGGCGTTCATGTTTCCATCGTCTTCCTCTTCAATGTCCATATCGTATATAGGTATGCAGAGCTGATGCGTCCTTACTGTGACTAACAGCTCAGTTTTAGGAGGCTGCGCAAGTGATACTGCTAGTACTGCCAGTGCATCCGCATAAGCGTTCTGGAGACGAGGGATGTATTCAATAAAGAATTCTTTAAAAGATTCTGCCATTTTGATGGCCTCCTGGTGGTACGGGATCAGGTAAGAATTCTTCAAAAGATTCTGCTATTTTGATGGCCTCCTGGTGGTACGGGATCAGGTCTTGGTTCCTGACTTCATACTCTCCACGGACTTGGTTGACTATCAATTGAGAATCCCCAAAAGCTTCGAGATATTCGACCCCCAGCTCCTTGGCGAAACTGAGTCCAATGAGAAGCGCGTTGTACTCGGCTACGTTATTGGAGCACGGACTAGTCAATGAATAAGCTCGAGGCATCACATGCTTTCCCGGGGAGATTAGGACAACCCCAACCCCGGAGGAAACTGTAGAACCTCCCGGGGTTATTACCCTATTAACTGACCTTGAAGCACCATCGAAATATAATTGCCACACTTGTTGGTGCGACGTCGTGTTAACCTCGTGGGTTTCATCCGGCAAGTCATCATATACTTCTGCCGTATCTGTGGTCGGGTTTGCCGCCAGAAGATCACAAATCGCTTGTCCTTTGATCGACTTCTGTTGTTTGAAGTGCAAATCATATTGGGACAAGAGAATGGCCCATTTCGCTAACCGCCAATTCATAGAGGCCGGTTGCGTCATAAATACCCGTACTGGATTAACATTAGAAATGACGTAAATCGTCTGTCCAACCAAGTAATGCCGCATCTTTTGCATCGCGAATACCAATGCGAGGCATTCTTTCTCAATCATCGGATACCGAGACTCGGCGCCTATCAAGGTCCGACTTAGGTAATAAACTGCCTGTTCGTGACCGTTATCGTCGTCTTGTGCTAGTAAAGCACTTATCGAGTGGTTCATCGCCTTGATGTAAATCAAGAACGGTTTACCCGATTTCGGTGCAACGAGAACAGGAGGATTCGCCAGATACGTTTTGATATCTTCGAATGCTTTTTGGCAGGCGTCGTCCCAGATGAATGACACCCCTTTCTTGTTTAGCTTAGAGAATGGTTGGCACTTCCCAGAAAGGTTTGAGATGAACCGCCGGATGTAAGCTAGCCGCCCTTGCAATCCTCTGAGCTCTCTCAAATTTCTAGGAGGTTGCAGTTCGTGTATCGCCTTCACTTTGTCAGGATCGATATGTATACCTTTAGTGGTGACGACGAATCCAAGGAATTTTCCGCTAGACATTCCAAGGAAGGATTTAGTAGGGTTCATCTTCAATTGATGACTCCGCATGAGATCGAACATCGTCTTCAAGTCCTTGATGTGATCTTCTTTGTTGCGGCTTTTTACAACCAAATCATCAACGTAGCACTCGACTGTTTTCCTGAGATGTTCTTGGAAAATCTTAGTCATTGCTCGTTGATATGTGGCGCCTGCATTCTTTAGACCGAATGGCATCACCGTGTAGCAAAAGACACCGAGAAGGGATGTATTCAATAAAAAATTCTTCAAAAGATTCTGCTATTTTGATGGCCTCCTGGTGGTACGGGATCAGGTCTTGGTTCCTGACTTCATACTCTCCACGGACTTGGTTGACTATCAATTGAGAATCCCCAAAAGCTTCGAGATATTCGACCCCCAGCTCCTTGGCGAAACTGGGTCCAATGAGAAGCGCGTTGTACTCGGCTACGTTATTGGAGCACGGACTAGTCAACGAATAAGCTCGAGGCATCACATGCTTCCCCGGGGAGATTAGGACAACTCCAACCCCGGAGGAAACTGTAGAACCTCCCGGGGTTATTACCCTATTAACTGCCCTCGAAGCACCATCGAAATATAATTGCCATACTTGTTGGTGCGACGTAGTATTAACCTCGTGGGTTTCATCCGGCAAATCATCATATACTTCTGCCGTATCTGTGGTCGGGTTTGCCGCCAGAAGATCACAAATCGCTTGTCCTTTGATCGACTTCTGTTGTTTGAAGTGCAAATCATATTGGGACAAGAGAAGGGCCCATTTCGCTAACCGCCAATTCATAGTGGCCGGTTGCGTCATAAACACCCGTACTGGATTAACATTGGAAATGACGTAAATCGTCTGTCCAACCAAGTAATGCCGCATCTTTTGCATTGCGAATACCAATGCGAGGCATTCTTTCTCGATCATCGGATATCGAGACTCGGCGCCTATCAAGGTCCGACTTAGGTAATAAACTGCCTGTTCGTGACCGTTATCGTCGTCTTATGCTAGTAAAGCACTTATCGAATGGTTCATTGCCTTGATGTAAATCAAGAACGGTTTACCCGATTTCGGTGCAACGAGAATAGGAGGATTCGTCAGCTACGTTTTGATATCTTCAAATGCTTTTTAGCAGGCATCGTCCCAGATGAATGACACCCCTTTCTTGTTTAGCTTAGAGAATGGTTAGCATTTCCCAGAAAGGTTCGAAATGAACCGCCGGATGTAAGCTAGCCGACCTTGCAATCCTCTGAGCTCTCTCAAATTTCTAGGAGGTTGCAGTTCGTGTATCGCCTTCACTTTGTCAGGATCGATATGTATACCTTTAGTGGTGACGACGAATCCAAGGAATTTTCCGCTAGACATTCCAAGGAAGGATTTAGTAGGGTTCATCTTCAATTGGTGACTCCTCATGAGATCGAACATCGTCTTCAAGTCCTTGATGTGATCTCCTCTGTTGCGGCTTTTTACAACCAAATCGTCAACGTAGCATTCGACTGTTTTCCTGAGATGTTCTTGAAAGATCTTAGTCATCGCTCGTTGATACGTGGCGCCTACATTCTTTAGACCGAATGGCATCACCATGTAGCAAAATACACCGAGGGGCGTTCTGAACGTTGTATGCTTCTCATCATCTGGGTGCATCTTGATTTGGTTATATCCTGAAAACCCATCCATGAAAGACATCCTTTCAAATCCGCATGTATTGTCGATAATGACATCCGTGATTGGGAGAGGAAAGTCGTCTTTTGGACATGCTGTATTCAGGTCCCTAAAATCGATGCAAATCCTGATTTTAACGTTCTTCTTCATGACTGGAACAATATTGGCTAGCCAGTCTGGATGTTGCTCCTCTTCCATAATCTGCGGACGAAACCGTCTTTGCTGTTGCTTGACAGGTTTGGCATCCGGCTTGATATCGAGGCGGTGCATTGCCACATTGGGGTCGAGCCCTGGCATATCCTCGTAGTTCCAAGCGAAGACGTCAATATACTCCCTGATGAGAGCAATTAACTCCTCCTTCTCATTTGAGGGAAGACTATCGCTGATGAATATCGGCTTTGGGTTGGCCTCGTCGCCCATGTTAACTTGGACTATTTTATCCTCAGTGGGGGGTTCCCTCTGTTCAAACCTGTCACCATACTGCATGTTCAGATGATGAACCCACAGGTCTTCCCATGTTGGCATTTGATCATCGTCCTCCATCGTAGATGGATCAGCTGTAGCCATATTTACCATTAGGGCTTTGAATGCGTCCCCTAAACTTGTGTCGGAATCCTCGGCTGAAGAATCAGAAGAGTATCCTTTCTTAGTTTTGTTAGCAATTTGATCGATAATTTGCCAACCACATTCATCATCGGATGAGGAAACATAGCCTAAGCCTCGCCCGTACTTATAATAATCCTCTGGTCTCCCTTTTGGTACATATACCGCTTTGGCTAGAGTATGAGGACCTCGATCGAAGTATAAACCTTCTCCGAGTGTGAAATCGTACCCCTGCTTTTCCATGAGCTTGCGCGCTTCCGGACTATATTTAGATAAATGCCGACAAGGTTTGTCATCATCTTCATCTTCACTTAGGAAATGATCTGGTAACTCTTTTATTACATCATCAAGAGACAAGGAGTACTCTAAATCATCTTTTATTTCAATATCGGCAAGTTGCCAGTTACAACTTACCTCTGACGATTGTTCATCGTCAAGATTGATTACAAAGGGTACAATGTCATTTAAAACAAAACCACCATTGTAATCGAATCCGGCTTCGGAATCAGCTTCTTCTCCGCTGTCCGTGCCCTGGACCGATGGTTCCGTGTCGGATTCGTTACCATAGAGGAGAGAATCAGTGAAATAATTCTCAAACCCTTTAAATGGTTGTTTATCCGCGACCACCGTCCTGACCCTTCCATCAGTGTCGACATATTTCAAACACTGATGTAGGGTGGAGGGAACTATAACATTACTATGGATCCAAGGCCGACCCAGTAGTAAGTTATATGATGTCTCAGCATCAATCACATAACACGTGACTTCTGTCTTCAGATCGCCCATTTGGCACTTTATCCGGATCTTTCCCAAAGGCCTTAACCCGCTGGTGTTGAATCCGTAAATGACTGTGCCCATAGACGCCAATTTACTGACTGGAATGCCAAGGCTATGCATAAGGCGAAGCGGCATAATACTCACAGCGGAACCCGGATCCACTTGGATTCGGTTGACTTCGCTGGAACCAATGTATCCGATAAAATATAGCGGTCGATCGTGGTTCGAATTCTTCGTCTGCATGTCCTCTTTGGTGAAGGTAATGCAGGGAAGGTTTTTAGTAGCTATGTTGCAATGTTGACTCAGCAGTTCCGGCTGTTCAGGTACTGGCTTGACTTGAGTCAGGAACACTTCTGAGTTGGCCAAAGCTTCTCGCAAAGCCTCTCTGGTTTCCTTGGACAGCCGCAGCAATTCATATAGTGTTATCCATGCTGGAATGTTGGCTAGTTGAGCCATTATATCGAAGGCTTGCGGAGTCTTCGAGCTTTCCGGTTTGTCTTTTCCGATCGGGCGACTGAAACGAGACTGCTTCGGATTCTAAACTTCTTGGGGATTCTTCTCTTTCAGTTTATTCACCGACTGTCGTCGAGCCTCTTCACCCGGTATAGGACTTGTAATCACTCCCATCTCCGTGAGAGTTTTGGCTGGTCCCCGTTTACTCACCCCCTGCTCACTAGGTGGTGGATAGTTGTAGTGATACTCATTTCCGCTTCGGGTCGCAAAAACTTCTTGTTCTTCTTCGGAGAGCGGGAAAGCTAGGATTCTTTCGTCATCTTCCCCTGGGATAGCAGAGACTCCGCAGCAAGACTTTCCTTTCCCTTTGGACTTCTTCTTGGATAACGACCCGGTCCATTGTTCATCTTCAATCAGGTCGGGGTGAACCCAGAGGATTTCGCCGTTTGGAGCTGTATGTGACACAAGTCCTTTTTGGCGCTGTCCATGCGGGTCATCATTCACCGTCTTCATTCCCACCTTGGTGACGCGTTTCGGCTCGAACCATGTTGTGGGCACCGATCCAAAGCTGATTGACACTGCGTTTGCTCCCACATTCTTGGCAGGGCTCGGGGGTATGACACCCACATCAATTAGCGCCTGGATCTTGTCCTTGAGGTGGTAACACGACTTGGTAGGGTGATGGACCGCTCTATCGTATGCGCAATACTTCGGATCCGTCACTTTGTTAGCCCCTTCTTGATCCACAATCGCCGGCAGCTGAATTTTGTTGTTCTTGAACAAGTACTTGAAGATGCCGGGAACTTCATCATCTTTGAAGGAGTACACTTTGGGAAATCTTGGTTCTGAAGACTTCTGCTTTTGAGGCCGTTGTTGCCATTGTGACTGCGATTGTTGTGGCGCTCGTTGTTGCTGCCGCTGCTGTTGTTGCTGAGGTTACAATTGAAAGGTTTGGTTAGCGTCAACTGCATTAGCATGTGCCTTACCTTTCCCCCGTGGGATGAAATTCTGTTGCGGAGCATTATTCGCCTGTTGGCCTCTTTCTGCCTTCTTTCTTCTGATGAATCGTTCGGCCTGCTCTCCTCTGACCTTCAGATCCTTCCATGTCTTGGACGGTGTTGTCCCCATTGCTTCCAGCACGTCCAGTGCGAGGTTGTTGTGGCAAGTTTGGAGGATGAATTCCTCGGTGATCGGGTCCTGACAGTTCATCGCCTTGTTTCGGAACCTCTTGACGAAGGTGTCCACTAATTCCCCGTCTTTCTGTTTCTCATCAAGCAACGACCCAATGGATATCTCTGTGTCGTCGTCGAAGAAGTTGGCGAGGAATTTGGTCTCCATGTCATCCCATCTATTCACGCTACCTGGCTTGAGGCGGCGATACCAATCGAAGGTGGCTCCGTGAAGAGTGCCGACGAATGATCGCACCATCAGAGGCTCATTGCCGGAGATTACTCCCAAGTGTGATTTGAAGTAAATCAAATGTTGAGTGGGGGAACCCATCCCATTAAACGACGTGAAGTTAATTAGGTTGAACTTCGCCGGATATGGAATTGATTCCCACTCTCTTGGGTATGGACAAGGAATGCCTGTTTTCTTCGTTTCTTGAGCGGAAATCAACGTGTTGATTTTGCTCTCGAGATTTTTAATTTTCAAGTTTTCACTTGAGTCTGCGTTGACATTCTCGTTACCACCCCCTGCATTGACGGGAGGATTATTATGCGTCTCATTAGTGTCTTCATCTTCCAGATTAACCGGGTTACGACGACTTGGCTCTCCTTGCTGGTTCGTCAATGCTTGGATTTGTTGGTCATGCATTTCTCTCATGTTTTGCATGGCCATCTGCATTTCGAACCTGAAGGTTTCCTGTTGTTTAGCTAAGGCGTCTTCAAGCATTTTGACCACTTGCTTCGCACTTATCATAAGTGCCTCGCGGGGTTGTCCCTCGCTGGATACTGTATTATCTGATGCGACCGCGGAGCCGGCATCAGATTCTTCATCTTCTGAAGGGAGCCTTGGAGCCAGCATCAGATTCTTCATCTTTTGAAGGGAGTCTTGTCCGAACCCTACCATAGGTTGCTCGCTTGATGGTTCCGGACTGCAAACGGGTCCTAGGCCGGGATGCTTTCAGAATTGACTCGAGATTATCTCGCGCCGATGTCCCTCTGCTGGTCATATTGGTGGTGACCCTCGGAAATTCTCCCTCTTCAACCACCGTTCTTCTTCGTCAGAAACGCCTAGGCCTTGTCTTCGGCGTTTCGGTACTGAGCCTTTTGAAAACCGAAACTCGTTCGGGGACCGCCTTGATGCAGCTGTATTCAGACAATACTGCCCGAATGAGTTTGGAACAGGGGCACTGAGTTTCCTGTTTTTGGGGACTCCTTTTCCTGGTTTTATTCGTACCCCCAGCACGATAGTACAACTCGTCTGCTTGACGATCGGAGTAACCTATCGTGTGCGGGCACGACTTCTCAGGTATAACACTATCACTATCAGATGATAATGTTTCCATCTGAGGTTGGATCGCCTTCTTTGGGCTTTCAAAGCGTGAGTTCTCGGCGGGCTCCTGGACTTCAATGCGCAAGTTGGTGCGCATGACTGCCCTGGTCTCTTTGTCATGTTGGAGGTGACGGCGACCCCCAGCATGTTGCGTCGTCCGGGGCTTCTTCATCGGGCCCAAACGATCTTGAACAGGAGCTTTGCCTCTCTCGTCGGGAATCGGACCGAGGCGCTCCAAGACTGGCTTCTTCATTTGGGATGATTCTGCATTATCTCCCGGAGAAGCTATTGGGATTACCGGCGACTTTGGTTGATTCACCGGAGGTTGAACTTTGGTTGGAGGCTGCTTCGGCCTCCACACTTGGCGGGTTGATGGCGGCTTCTTGGCCACTCTTCCTTTCTTCAATTCCTCGGCCTTCTACACGAGGATTCTTGCTTGTGCAAGTAATGCACGGCATTTGTGAATCCGCTCCTCGAGTGTCGAACGGTTCCGTTTGACCCGGATCCATTCGTTCGTTGGCGGCTTTGAATCCGCTCCTCGAGTGTCGAACGGTTCCGTTTGACCCGGATCCATTCGTTCGTTGGCGGCTTTGAGAAACTGCCATCCTTCAATTGTTGAGGCTGTTTGCCTCTCCTGTTCTTTAGATCCGCGTTGTAGCGGACCCCGTCCATGGACTCCATCGCTTTGGCGAATTGCCGCGCAAGGCGTTGACGTCGCCTCTGGCGGGCTCTCTTCGAGAGAGTCACAACGCCTTCAACAGTAGAAGCGTTGACGAGAACAGGTTTGACCTCACTTTGGCGTCAGCCGGGGTGAGAGCGTCGTTGGCATTCTGAACTTCTTCGAACCAACGAGCTTTTCTCCTGGAGGAGAGCTTCTTAGACTTGCGGGGGGAGGTAGATCCAGACGAGGATGAAAGGTACTCCTCGAACTTGGCCTGGTCGAATTCATACTCGACCTCCTCCTCGATCGGGATTGAGATCCGCGGTTGCGACGTGACGATCTCGGCCGCGAGATCGTTGGCTCCCACTGTGGTCGCCAGATTGTTCGCGGTGAAAATTGCCTTCATTGAATTCATCGTTATCTCAAGTAATTGATTTTTTTGATTACAAAAGATCCGGTCTTTTTTAGATCCGGTTACAACGAAATCAAAGAAACTTTCCTTTTACAACTTTCCTTTAGAACAAATCGCAAGATCCTGTTTTGCGGTCTCTTGCTTGTGTGGGTTCTTTGCCGACGTCGGGGTTAATCCGTGGACCACCGCGCGATCTAGATCCGTTCAGATCTACACGATTCGACGGGTATTATTTCGCAAAGGAAATAATAGCCGTAGTGTACTAATTCACTAAGGAAATAGTAGCCTTTAGTTCTCGGGATCAAAGGCCAAGCTTTGATCCGGAGTGTTGCCTCGTGTAGATCTCAGATCCGATTTTTACCTCTCTCGAATTCCTGCCTTTTTTTGACGTGGACGTTCGCCGAGAATCAGATCTGAAGCAGGGCTTCGCCTCCAAAAAATCCAACCTTTTGAAATGAAACAAGGGGGGCCTATTTATAGGCTCCCTTTACTGTGCCCGGGCACAGATCTGGCCGGCCACCTCAGGGTGGCTCGGCTTTGGCCGAGCCACCCTGAGGTGGCTCGGCTCAGGCCGAGCCCCCCCTTGGTGTTGGGTTCCATCGTATTTTCGTCTTTCGGTTCTGTCCGTGATTTGGTTGATTCAGACTCTGATTCGTTGACCTGATTTGGCAGTAAGTCGGATTCCTGATTTGACAGTAAATCCACTTCTGAGTTCGAGTCTGAAACCGACCTTGATTCGGTCGTGATTCATCCGAGTCCGCTCTTGTTTGGATGACTCGTTGACTCCCCGAACCGTTGGCTTGATTCCGCACGCGAATGGATGCATTCCGTTGCTCGCGTGCGATTCGTTGACCTCGTCGCCTCGTCGCTCGATGGTTTGTCGAATCATCGCGCCGAGCTATGCCAAGGGACTTATAAGCAATTTTACATGCCTACAGCAACTGTTCTAACATTTTCTATCATGGGTTTAATTTCAGTAAATACACTTTGAATAATTAAATTTAAAATATGACAGATACATCTAATATGAAAAAGATCACCATGACATGACAATGACAGAGTAGTTTTGATAAAATCAACAGCTATATTGTTATTACTTGTATTATCTAGTGAAAGAGAAAATATTCTTTGATCAATTTCTAGTTTCATAAGTTGTTCAATTATTAAATGTGTAATATTAATACCAGTAGTATGTGACTCTTCAATTGTAATAAAAGAAACAACTCTTTTAAACATTTTCTAATTTTCATCAATCCAGTGTGTTGTGATACATAAATAACTAGTTTGTACTCTAGATGTCCAAATATTAGAAGTTAAAGAAAATTTATAGTTTAAATTTTTAAAATAAGAAATTATTTTTCCTTGTTCCTCCTGATAATATTTTAAAATATCACGTTGACAGGTTTGACGAGAAAATTTTGTAAATGTGGGATAAAAATCATCTCTAAACATATCTTCAAATTCATCATCTTCTACTAATTTAAAAGGAACGTTTTTAAGAACGATAAACCTGATTACGTATTTTCTGGCTCGGGCAGCGTCATAATTCCAACTGCTGAGACTACTAGAAGAGGAGGATTGGGAAATCTAGATTGTCGGATATCACCTTGAGGATTCTGGCCTTTGTTGTGTTTTTCTATATGGCGTTTGAGGTGTTTGGTGTCGCTCTTATGATGAGCTTAGAAAGTTTGGCCGCACAATGCACATTTAGCCTTCTGGGTGATGATCCTACCGTGTTCATCCTTGACGACTTCTATCTTCTCAAAAAAATTCCACAAATCGGATCTCGGCCTTTTAGGAGCTCTTGGTGCAAATTCGTCGCCACCAGATTCAGGATTAACACTGGTAGGAGGAGTAATTGTTGTAGGACTTATTTCAAGATCGGTACGAGATAGGTTTTGCTCTTCATAATCAGATCCAGAAGTCATTTGATGGAAGGATTAGAAAGTATAAGAGAGTACAAGATTGCATAAGAGAGAGAAGTAGATGAGTTTTGGTGTGAGGAGAAGAAGTGAAAACTCCCCTCTATTTATAAAGGCAGCCTTCTAGGCAAGTGACCAAAAAACCCTCATAAAATAGCCGTTTTGACTGTTTTTAGGGTCAAAACGGTCCGATTATTATTGCCCAACGGTCACCTCAGGTGACCGTTGGTGCCGGGCCGGGCCGGGCCGACTTGGCCTGGCCCGGTATTTGCCCGCAACGGTCACCCCTGGTGACCGTTGCGGCCGGGCCCGGGTCCGGAGCGGAGCGGATAGCGGGCCCGGACACCGGGCTTTTTGCACAGCCCTAGACGTGACAGTATCATTTATTACTGTAAAATTTAAAAAACTTATTATTGTATTTAAAACAGAATTACTGTAGCTGGAACAAAAACAGGGAGTACCATTTTAGAGCATTGAAGCAAACCTCTTAATTAAGATTAATTAAGAAGGATAAAAAAGGGGAACTTTTTTTTGGGGAGAGAGAATGGTGTATAGTCTTCGAACCGTTTCAATCAGAGTCCCGGAGGAAACCCCAACGGATCCTAAAAGCACGAGGCGTCAGCAAGTCGTCGCCTCGAGTCTGGGACGGTGACGTGGCAGCACTCGGTTAGCGAAATTGCGTGCTGGTTAATTCTCTAACCACGGTTAAACCAAGAGCTGCAGTCCCCAAAAAAAAATGGCGCCTACATAAACCCCTAGGCTCTCCCCATTCTCGATGCCTTGTTATCCTCCTCCGACGGCCCGCGGTTCTCTCTCTCTCTCTCTCTCTCTCTCTCTAAAAAGCTTAGGTCAGTAAAAAAGATCGGTCTTTTCGTCGGCGGATATTTTAGATTTTTCGTTTTCTTTGTTCAATTGAATGTCAGGACCCCTTTCTTGGTAAATCTGCGCTGGGAGAATCTAATTCGTGTTGAAATTTAAGGGGTTTTGGAACCTTGTAGAGATTCCAGAGACCCTATTGTTGAGATCAGAACCCTACTTCTTGCAATTATCTCGTTCTTCAACCTTTTTCTGAATTTTGACTCAATCTGCAGGTTTTTTTTTTGGCTTGTGTACTCCGGTTGTGATGTGTCCTCGGCCGCCGGAGTTTTTACTGGTTGATTTCTGCGAGCACTCGAACGATGAAGAGACGGGACTCTTGTTGAGGGGAAGTAAAGATGAGGATCCGGTTCCGAACGTGATCACAGAAGCGAACAACCACGGCTGCGTTGACCCCCACTATTCTCATGGTTAGCAAATAATTTTTTATTGATCTTTTGACTTTTAAGTTCCATAGCTAATTTCGGTCATTGGTAAATCAGTAAAGATCTCTATATAAACCTTTGCGCAGTGAGTTGGAAAGAAGAAATTTTCTAAATAAACCCATTCACATTTTTTTAAAAAATCGACCCTTTTCTGTTTTTTCACAAAAATCGACTCACTTTGTGGCCACGTCAGCATCGTGACCACAAAGTGGGTCGATTTTTTTTAAACGCTATGCTAAATAGTCGGGGTTGCCAACCCCGACTATTGACAACCCCGATTATTTTGGACGCCTCTGTAAATTTACAAGCTAAATTAGTCGGGGTTTGAAACCCCGACTAATTTAATCACGCGTTTAAATTTGTCGGGGTTGGGAACCCCAACCAAT
This sequence comes from Asparagus officinalis, assembly GCF_001876935.1. NCBI lineage: Eukaryota > Viridiplantae > Streptophyta > Magnoliopsida > Asparagales > Asparagaceae > Asparagus > Asparagus officinalis. The sequence continues at coordinate 24,646,238 of NC_033801.1, forward strand.
TCGAAAGCCATTCAACACTTCCAGACTGATATCCATCGACCTCGCCGCGGTGCAGCTCCACACGTTCAAAAACTCTATGGCCCTGGTCATTACCACGGAGATTATAACGGAGCACTGCTACACCGGGAACAACTGGTCGATGCTCCTCGCCAACTGCCTCTTCTGGATGGGTGGCGCCGCGATTCTCCTCTCAAACAAGCGATCAGGCTCTGGTCGCGTGAAAGGCCTTTGAGCACTTCTGCATACACGCCAGGAGGGAGGGCGGTGATCGAGGAGTTGTCTAAGAACCCGAAACTAACGAAGGAGCAGGTGGAGGCGTCGAGGATGACGCTGCACTGGTTTGGGAACACGTCGTCGTGGTGGTGGTGGTACGAGCTGAGCTACGTTGAGGCCAAAGGGAGGATGAAGAAGGGGGATAGAGTTTGGCAAATTAGGCTTGGGAGTGGGTTTAAATGCAACAGCACAATCTGGAAGTGTAGGAGGGCTGTGAACATGGGAGGGGATAATCATTGGGCTGATTGCATTGAGAAATAAAATAGTCGAATTGGTCGGGGTTCTCAACCTCAACCAATTTAAACGTGTGATTAAATTAGTCGGGGTTTCAAACCCGACTAATTTGGCTTCTAAATACCAGACGACCTCCTAAATAGACAGGGTTGGCAACCCTGACTATTCAAGAACAATTTGGCTTCTAAATACCATACGACATCCTAAATAGACGGGGTTGGCAACCCCAACTATTTAGGAATGGGATTAAAAAAACCGACTCACTTTCTCGCCACGATGCTGACGTGGTGATAAAGTGGGTCGATTTTTATAATAAAAACTTAATGGGGTCGATTTTAAAAAAAATGTGAATAAGTTTATTTAGAAAATTTCTTCGTTCGAAATTACTAAACAGAATATGTTCTATTATAAGTTCTTAATGGTCTGACCTTGAAGTAGAAATGAGTGAATTTGGGAAATTGTGCTGACTACGAGATGATGAAATAGGGGAGGGAGATCTTGAATATTCCACTCTTGCTTTCTTCTGTAGTTGCGTAATTCCCTGAACCCCCCTCGTAACCATCTTACAGTTCATGTTCATGGTACATTTTCGAATTGATTCCCTCTGGTGGCATTTATACACCGCACACTAAAAGATTCTCTTGCAGTAGTCGTAGGTCATTTGATCACATCATCTGGTAGACAACATACTGACGCCTCATTGAAGCTGGGATCTTAGAATGCAGAAGCAGCAATGAGGGTTAGGTTTTTGGTTCTGTCTTACAACATTCTAAAAAATGGGTATTTGGATTGGCACTCCGTTTTATTTGGTGTGGGATCTTAGAGACTATAGTTGAATATGCAAGTCATTTGTTTGGTGTGGGATCGGCACTCCGTTTTATTTCTTTAAACTTGGAATCAGAACCTTCTAGTTTGGCAACACACTTTGAGAAGTAGAATGGGTAATTAGACTTTCTAATGTCTTTATATACATATATGTAAGTTGTTACTTGTCATTCTTCTAAAAATATTGTTGTGGACATCTGTTTGGTTAAAATGAGACCTAGTTGGTTATGCCTTGAACATTATTTGGACTCTTGGCAAACACAAGTCTGTGTTCTTCATCCTTGCTTGATTCCTAGATTTAATTCACGCTTACTTAGCTGGTTCTCTTGCTAAAGGTGGTAATACCTCAAACAGAAATGTATTTTCTTGTCAAGCATAATTTGCTTTCTACATGCTTGTTTGACTTCCTATCTCAATTCACTTACATAGTTTATCCTGTCGTTTATCTATTCTGTCCTCTTGGTAATTGTGTTTCCAAGGTTATCGATAGCGGATAACGTTACGTAGCGGTGAGGTATCACTAAGGCTATTTCGGGCTATTACGGCAAAATAACGGTAAAAAGCGCAAAGACAAATAACGGTCTAATTTAGATATGTATAAATACTAAAATAAATAAATAAAAAAATATATAAGAAATCTAAAAATACATATTGGATGATTTGAAGAGATCTTAAACATGAAATAGATATGTAACCATCACATAATACCGAAGATGACTGGAGGAGTCAAAAAATCGTCGTCTTCGAGAAGAAGAGCTTAGCGGTGACATGACTGCCCTAAGAGGAGCTCACGGTGAAGGAGGTGAGAGGAAGTATCAAAGTAGGTGTCAGAGGCTATGAGAGGTGGCAAGAGTATGCTGAAAATCACAGGAGACGGTAGAATACAATGGTCAAGGGTTGAGTTTAATTTAAAAAAAATAAGCCTCAAACCGTTTTTAAATAGCAGTCAAAAAGCAAATTTCGAATGCAATCACTTACTATTTACCGTTATGACACATTATTGGCCGTTTTTGCGAACAGATATATTCCGCAATATGTCACCGCTATTGCGCGATAGCATAGCGGGCGATAGCGTCGCGAGAAGGGACCGCTAACGCTATTAGCGCCGCTATTGCGGGGCTATTTACCGCTATTTATAACAGTGTGTTTCTATCTCTGTTTCCCTTGTCTACCACTGAATGTTTTATTACTATGTGTCATTTCTATCTAACTTAAATAGAAAATCCTATGTTTAACCTGTCCATTGCACAGTCATGCATGACGGGTATTTGGATGATAGTCAAGATCATATTAGAATACAAGAAGGATATTTGGAAGAATGATAAGCTCTTCAACATAGTAGAAGAGTACTTTGGTAGCTCCCTTCAGACTCCAGACTTTTGCACTGCCTTAGAAAAGTGCTTCAAGGGAGCCCGAGAGTCTCAGATTGCCCTTCACATTGCTCTCAGAAGATTCGAAGAAGAGGGAACTAATGAAGAAAGTAGTAGGGGAGAATATGTGAAGATATTGGACGAATTAATGCATTTTAAGGATGTGGGTAATTCATTTACCAAAGAATACCTTAATATGTTCCAATCCGTTTATAAACAGCAAGTTTCAATGCTGGAGAAGCTAAAAAAGAAGAAGAAAAAGCTCGATAAAAACTCCGATTGATGAAGGCATGGAGGAGGATTTTGACTGTGATCTTTGTGTCCGTGTTTGCTTTGGTTCTTATTACGTCTGTGGTGGCTGCTGCAGTTCCGGCACCAGCCTTCATCACTGCATTATTAGCATTGGCAGCAGCTGCTATGGGTCCAATAGGGAAATGGTGCAATACACGTTGGAATGACTATTTCAATGCTCTGAAGGCACCCAAGGAGTTATTGAACTCAATGCAAGCTGGGACTCATGTCACTATATCGAATTTGGAACGACTGAAAGTTCAGACTGTCTTTGCTTCAGAATGTTGAGTTCGTGCTTCGAGTAGAGGAGCCTGTGAAGTTTGTGACTGAGAAGATTAAGAAGAAGCTTGAGTTGTTTATGAGGACTGTTGAGGATTTGAGGAAGCAGGCTGATTGGTGCAGAAGGGATATAAGAAGGGCGAGGACTGTTGTGTTGAAGAGGATCATCAGGCATCCAAATTAAACTGAAGGAGGATCACTAGGTATTGAGCTTCTTTCTATGCATTGTTGTTGCTGTTTTCCTTTTTCTTTCTATAATTTGATATTTTTTATCTGTGGAATAAATGTGGATTCTCTATATTTGGTGGCTTTTAGGTTTTGAGTAGATGAATTGGATTGAATTTTGTGCAACATTGTAAACTGTATTAGTTCAGTGTTTCTTTCATAATCTATGTAGTAATAATGTAATATAGCTCTCTAGCTTTCAACTTTAAGCCCCATTGATTCTTGAGGTTGATGTGAAATTTTAAGGCTTACAGGATTGAGATGTTTGTTTTTATAGCCTTAGCCTTTAAGGATTAATAAATACAGAATGCTAGATCCTCTCCAATGTGAAATTATCGGAGAAATTCTATACTTGATCCAAGAAGTGACCATACAAGCTGGTACGGAATAGCATCATAACTAGGAGCCAGGGTACAAGTTTATTAGAATTTTGCATGGTGCAATAGATGTCAGCAACAAAGAAAGCTTCTCATATGTGGAACATCATGTTACCAAGTGAAGCTTAGCTCAAACAAGTTGTAAATGGCCAAAATTGAGAGGGAGTTCCTGCAAATGATAGCTACAGCAGCAAGCTTGACCGGGTCAACAGAGCAAGTATTTGAGGACAAATAATGGGGGTGAATACACCTCAAAGGAGTTCAAGCAATTTTGTGTTGAATGAGCCATGCAGCATCAGCTGATAGTACCTAGGCAATCAGAACAGAATGGGGTAGCGGAGAGCATGAATCAGGCACTACTAGAGAGAGTCAGAAGCATGAGATTACAGTCAGGCCTAGTGAAGTGCTTCTGGGCAGAAGCAGTGAATCATGCATGCTATTAGGTCAATCGTTCACTATCGACTACCATCAATATTCAGATCCCAAAAGAAGTTTGGATGGGAGAACTAGTTAATTATGATTCCTTGAGAGTGTTTGGGTGTCCTGCCTACGCTTAGTGCATAGGAACAAGAGGAGCAAACTGGATGCAAAGTCAAAGAGATGCTACTTCATTGCGTTTCAGAAGGGCGTCAAAGGTTCATGTTATGGGATCTGGAAAGCAAGATCACATTCGTAAGCAGAGATGTCACTTTAGATTAGGAGTCCATGTTAGGTGATGATGAGCAGGAACCACAAAAGGACAGTGAAGAAGATGTGAAGGAGCATTTAGTGCAAACATGAACACAGCATCTTAATGGTACAAACACAAACACAGGAGGCGCAACTTAGGACGGTGAAGCAAATGTGGACCAACAAATAGTTATAGACATAGATGGTGATGAGAAGACTCATCCCCAACAGGAGTATTTTTAGCACAAAGGCGATATAGAACCCACAAGACACCGGTTATACGATTTCGAAGATAATCATGTGGCATTTGCTCTGGTTACGGAGAGCGGTGATCCAAGCACGTATAAGGGTCGATAGCAACAAGTGGTTGATTGTCATGATAGAGGAGATGGAGTCACCTTGAAAGAATTAGACATGGGATCTAGTCACATTGCCGAAGGATAAACGAGCTATAGGATGAAAATGAGTATTGAGGAAAAAGGAGAATAAGCAGTACACGCCTCATGGTGAAGGGTTACGCTCAGAAAGAGGGGGTTGACTACAACGAGATATTTTCTTCGGTAGTCAAACATACATCGATTCGGGTGTTGTTAGTGACGCTAGTGGGGCATGACATGGAGTTAGGGTAGTTTGATGTGAAAACAACATTTTTACATGGTGAACTTGAAGAGGTTATCTACATGAAGTATCTAGAAAGATTC
>NC_033801.1:24651491-24706926 GCF_001876935.1 Asparagus officinalis
GTGCGTTCTGTAGAAGTCACTTTATGGATTGAAGCAATCTCCAAGAGAATGGTACAAGCGGTTCGACTCATTCATGTCGGCAATGAGATACACTCAGTATGAGTATGACAGTTGTGTTTACTTTAGGTAATACAGTGAGGGTGCGTTCATATACTTTTTATTGTATGTGGATGAGATGTTGGTTGTAGCGATGAATAAGCAGGAGATTCAGAAGTTGAAGGCTCAGTTGAGCAAGGAATTCGACATGAAGGACTTGGGTGAAGCTAAGAAGATCCTTGGGATAGAGATTTATCGAGACATAAAAGCAGAAAAGCTATTCTTATCCCAAGGGAAGTATGTTGAAAAGGTGATTGAAAGATTCAACATGGAGAAGATGAAACCGGCGAGCACCTCCATTACCAATCACTTCAGGCGTACATGTGTTCGAATACAAACAAGAAGGAAGAGATGTCTCAAGTACCATATGCCAGTGCGGTTGAACAACTTATGTATGCTATGGTGTGGACGAGGCAAGATTTATTGTATGCGGTGAGTTTGGTGAACAGGTACATGTTGAATCCAAGGAAGCCTCACTGAGAGGTGGTGAAGTGGATACTACAGTATCTAAAAGGTACAACAAGACACAAGCTATTATCCAAAAGGAGCATGAGAAGCTGAGCGAGTTGAAGGGTTATGTAGATTGAGGCTATGCAGGAGATCTCGATCATTGAAGGTTGACTGCAGGCTTTGTATTCACTGTTGGAGGTAGGCTGATTAGTTGGAAGTCAAAGTTGCAGGATATTATTACACTTTTAACAGCTGAAGTAGAATACATGGTGGCAGTTGAAGCAGCAGAGGAGGCTCTATGGTTGAAGGGATCGATTACTGATTTTAGATTCAAGACTACTACCACAGAGTTATATTGTTAGAGTCAAAACACCTTTTTTGGTAAAGGATCAGGTGTTTCATTGGATGTCGAAGCATATTGAGATACACTTTTACAAAATTAGAGAGTGGAAAGCAAGAAAGGATATCAAGATGGTGAAGATTGATACAAGGGAGAATCCATCAGATAGCATGACGAAGCTAGTCACGAAAAGAATGTCAATGCGTCATTGGACTTCATTCAGGCACTCACTTAGTGAGGATGGCACGTGGTCTCAGGTGGAGACCACGACAATATTTGAATTTAGGTGGAGGTCATGACAGATGTACGGTATACTCATAGATTTGAGGAAGGCACGGAGCTTCTGGTCGAGGTCATGAAAGTATTTAGATACTCATGGTTTTAAGGATGGTACGCGGCATAAGGTAGAGCCGTGAAGGAGGAGAAGGGGTGATAAATACAAGTTGAGCCAAGATGGAGATTGTTGTAAATGACCCAAATTTTTTTTTTTGAGAAAAAGGATGGATTACTATATAGTAATCCATCCAGCTAAATATAACTGGTTGTTACATATAAAATGCACATTTCCCAACCAAAAAATGTGCACAAAAAGTCAACTGAAAATACAAAAGCACCAAAACCCTTTTGTACAAAGATTAAAACTCCCAAAAGAAAGCTTAACTACCACAAAAGAAGTATCATATCCAACAACAATCTTACTCATCACCATATAAACTAAAGCACTGAAGATTGAGGTTAATCCAGTTGAATCACGATACTGTTCTCCTCCCCTGCAGCTCCAGCTGGCTGAATCACCCCCAGTCTCTCATTCTTCTTCTTTCTTCTTGCTAACAATCTGGCCGCTCTAACTGAGATTGTAGAACCTAGCCAAAATGTAGAAAAAATCATAATCTTATTCAAAATCTCCAACGCTCTCTTCTTCTTGTTAGAAAAGAGTCTATCATTGTGCTCCTGCCATATGCACCAAAGAAGAGCACAAAAGAGAACGTCTCTTTTCATCTTGCATTCCTTATTTCCCCCAGCAGTCCAATTAAGCCAAACTTCTTTTAAGGATTTCATTTTGAAGTCTTTCCCAATCTTTAATTTGAACTGAATAGATTTCCAAAGTGAGAATACAAACTCACATTCAAATTGAGAGGGCTTTTGTGAAAATGAAAGCGACAGCAGCAACACAAAAGAAGCTGCAGCAACAAGCTTCACTATGTGTGGTACCTGCATGTAGTCATGGTCCAAAGAGTGGATCGCACGCTCCCACCGCAGGCGGTCCAAGTCTAGAGCTTAGACACGTGCACTCGTCGGTTTTTCTTCTGTTTTGGGTGTTTTTAGGGCTGTTTTGGTTTTTTATTTTTACTATTTTTTTGGTGGGCTTTTGGGTATCCAGTTAGAATCCTATTTAAAGGGTCTCCCATCAAGTTGGGGTTTTATCTCATGAGGAGTCCCGGAAGTTACAATCACCAAAAGAGAGAAAAAGAAGAGAGATCTATTACTTGTGAGGATTTGCAAGCTAGGGTTTGAGAGATCTTCTTGATAAAATAAAGGAACCCCACCCTTTCTCCTGTGGACATGGGCAAATTGTTGAACCATGTAAATCTCGTTGTTCTTGCTTTTGTGATTACATGCTAGTTTCATTAAGATCATTTTGTACTGTATCGCTAATAGTTTTCTGCAGTACACACTATAAGCATGGTGTTGTATATTTGATCAATTTCCAACAAATTGCTATCAGTGTAGAGGTTAATTCGCAACAAAACAATGTTTGACCCTCCTTTCCCTTGTGGGAGGTAGTAACTTCCCATACGTAATGAGCAAAGAAAAATTTGAACTAAAATATGGAGCGGAGTTTTGCAGGATTATTACACGACAACTATATATCGGTTCTTTCTGTTGTAGCATTTTTTTTCTCACATTTCTTTCATACTGGATTTTGTTTCCTCCTCTAAAAGAAGTTTCCTTTATGCCCCACTCAACATCAGACACACATACACACACAACCGGAAAAAAAATTGTGTGTGTTAACTCTGCTGCGAAAGCCAGTGTAATTGTTGACATTTCCGCATGAATTAAGTGATTGAACACTTAGTTTGATCTCAACCATAAGCGGATTGACAAAAGCAGAACATTCATGGCCTTGGTAGAACATGTAGGTTTGGAGAACCCAGTGTTGAGTTTGATTCCTCTAACCCCAAGTCTTTTATTCAGTAGGTTTGGAAAAGCAAATAATTTAGGTTTGGAGAAGCAAATAATTTAGGTTTGGAGAAGCAAATAATTTAGGTTTGGAGAACCCAATACTCAGCTACAGTAGGTAGTGAGAAATCCTCCCATAAATTTTGAAAAAAAATGAAAATTGAATTTTTTGCAGTGAGATGCATTGGTGGGGGTTACAAATCCATCCATTTGCATTAGAGGACCAAGGAACTTAACGGTCGAAAGTATCTTCTCATCACCTTTGTAGAAACAGTCAACACAACATAACACGGATCCAACCTACTGAGTTACAAATCAAGAGTGGTCATAAATAGGAAATGAAGTGTTCACAAGTAACTCTAAAGATTATCCTATAGCTGTTGTACCCACACTTACTCAAAATGAAAATGATATGATATGCATTCTCATTGGTAATAGAATACAAAAAGACCACCGGAAAAAAACACCAACCACCACAAAAAGAAAAATGAAAAAAAGGGCTTAATGGATATCTAATTCCTATAACACTTTATGAAGCTTCTTGTTATTTGATTGATTGATTTATTTCCTTTCTACACGCGGAGTAAGGGGGCACTCATGTTGAGTAAGATGAAAACAAATTTAATTTCCTGTTTTTCACCTTTCAAAAAATTAAATAATCGGAATAAAATTAACTAATCTAAATAAAACCAGTAAAGGAACTCTGTCAAATTGTACTACCTCTCCAGGGTTTACTATTAGACTTGCAATGTAATGCATCAAAGAACACTAATATTTAAATCTATGAAGCGTATGCAATGCAGCTCTAGGACATGCCATACAAGGATGATTCTTCGTTATATTTGTTCACAATCAATGATCTACATTTGCCAACAAAGCAAGTAGAAATACACTGAAGTTGCATGATTAATTATGTTGCCCTACATTGTGGGACATGAATGAGAGAACGTCTATGGCGGAGTGCATAAACAGAGTTCTTTCTCTCACTTATCTCACCTCCTCTCTTATGTCTCTCCTCTCTTGAAATTGATAGTTATCATACAAATTGAGGAATTAGCAAATTATTGCTTCAAATATAATTAAATTGAGGACTTACCCTTATTCAACATCAAATCAGCCGAAGAAGTTCTTCGTGACGCTTGCTGCAGTTGGCAATGTGAGTTTTTTCCTTCTGTTTCTTTAATTAGTAGAAGACTATGAATAAATGTAAAGCACTTTTTAGATTGGAGCAGCTGGTTTGGATTCTGACTAGCCAGCTCTTGCTCCTTAGGTTGGGGATCAAAGACACTGGTTGTCAACATTTATAATACAGACAGTTCTTTTTCTTTTTTCTTTTTTTCCCTGCATTTCTGTTTGCCATGACTCTGTGCAAAAAAAATTCTGAAACTATTTTACTTACGCCTCTGATATTCCTAAGCAGAAACCGTCATCTGCACGGAACAGCCTGATTTTTTTGTCCCCTCGGTCAGGTACCTTTGTTTCTTATTAGACATGTGCACTAATCTAACTGCTTGTTTTCTCAATCTGCTTTTTATTATTATGTTCCACTGAAGATCCATAACAATTACCTGTGAAGTGGGATTGATTTTTTACCATAAGTTACAGGAGTCTATAAACTGCTTCTGTAATCTCTTGAACATGTTTCAAGTAACATGTTTTTTTAGTATAGGTATGATGTGTGCACTTTACGCCTTTCATAATTGTGGCTTCTATCATTTTGCATACATCAAAAATCCTCTTTTAGAGATTTGTATACTTCATGCATTTGCGACATATCATGCGCATGACCAGCTTTCGTGCCTCGTCATTGGTATCATTTGTTTCCAACTTTCTGATCTGGGGACTTAAGAAGCTGAAGAAACCACCACTTAAGGATCAACTGATTATTGAAGACTATTGCAACAATTTTCAATAGTTTCAAGCTCTAGGTATCAAGCAAGTATTATGTCCTTGTATTGTAAATTGTGATTGAATTTTCCCATGGTTGAGTATATATATACTCCCATGCACCGGTCTGGCAATTGTCATATATATTTCTAATTTTCAAGTTTTAATGGTAAACAGAAGTTGTATTTTTTTTCTTTAAACTGTTGATTGCTTTGCGGTTATTTCAATTTAAATATTTGAGTCTTTCGCAGTGCCATTAGATTTCATTATGTGAGAAATCAGAAAGATCTCAGTTACACTTTAAGCCTACGGATAAGCCCAGTGCAGTGTTCAATGGGGCACAGATGCAATATGATCTGTGCAAACCTGGAAGATTCATACTTGAATCTATTAAACTTGTGAATGCATTTTGAGGGTGACTGCTAATTTAAGACTACTGCAACAAATTTCAATAGTATGTCTTGGCTTCAAGCCTTCAAGCTTAGGTAACAAGCAAGTACTTTGTCCTTGTGTTGTAATAGACGGTTCCCATTTATTGAATGTTGCTCTACGGTAATGTATTCCTATCCCAGACCTGGCAACTGTCACATGATGAAGAGGTCTTCAGATGCTATTGTTAAATTTACTCTTCCTTTGTTCTTAATCGGTTTTCTCGTAGACAAAGATACCAAAAAGTTTTTTCCCCCTTTTCCTCATTACCTACAACTTGCCACATATTAAAATTGCTTTTTTTTAAGTACAACAGCAGGGAATATATGTTTTCTGCAAACCTCGACCATGACTAACATTAAGCGTTGTGTTTCTATATGATTGTAAAAACTTCAATTCTGTAAGACTATGGCAACGGTATCTGTACAGCTTTCAAAAGTTACATTTTCGCAAGTTGTAGCTGAGTTCTTTCTCAGATGAATCCTTAGCGATTTAACTCATGTTTTGGTACATCTGGTTTGGGGAACCTATTCGCGAGCTGATTAGGTTCTACCGAAGATGGTTTTTGCTTGGCCAGATGACTCGCAGTTGGTTTCATCAATGTTGAACCTCTTTGAAAAGGGGCCCTTCGTAAATTTCTTTGTCCTCTCCAGGAACATCTTTGTTCATGGCACTTTTAACTGCACAGATAGTTTCATCAGTTCCAGAGAATGTGGCGCCATTATCAGCATCTTTGAACTTTGGAAGGTCTTCACTGATATTTTACCTCATTATAAGAGGAGGAGAGGGGGATTACTCCGGGCAGTCTCGAACCAGAGCACAAGTCCTCTGCGGATCTATTTATTTGTCGGATTCAAAGATCCTAACAAGTTTGCAGCACAAGTTGCAACTTAGCATGCATCAAGTGTACGTAGCGAAAGTTTTGCAACTTAGCATGCATCAAGTGTACGTAGCGAAAGTTGTCAAAGGAAACAAACCACAGAAAAGAATGGACGATCACAAATACCTCCAAAGTAAGCCCTACGCCCACATGCAACGGCAGATAGCTTTCACCACATCAAATAATCTTCCAGAAGATACAAAAACTTTTCTGTAGATTTGACCTATTGATGCTCTCTTAAGATGCTCCCTTTTTCTCAATAATTTCTAGGTTTTTATTTTAAAGATGTTAGCCTCTTAAATCATAAGTAGTTTGATATTAGCCCCCTACATCTCCATATTTTGATATAGGGCCCTCAAATAGCTTAAGTATGTTGATATGAGCCCCTGTGGTTAGGTTCATATTATGATATTAATCTTTCAAATAGCCACGATGTGTTGATATGAGCCCCTCATATTAACACATCATAGCAACTCTGAGGGCTAATATCACAATATAGATATGTAAGGGGCTAACGTCAAATTATGTACGTTCAATGTAAGGCGGTAATACCTAAGAACCCCTAGTTTCTATTGCTGTAGATCCGAGCATAAACAAAAGGTTAAATTCCCGTGCAAGAAGAATTCCTAAAACTCTACCGGAATAGGATTCGGATCTTCCAAAAGACCCTGTCTAAATGGGATCCCAAAGTCCTATCGTTAACAAATCCCTATCCAAACAGGAGCCTTAAAAAACTACCAAAAAACCCTCATGTTGTGAGGATTATTGGCCAACTCCTACAAAGGGGCAAATAAGTATTCGGCCCTAGCAATTGTGGTGAATTTGAAGTTTTGTTAGAGATCTGCCCTTGCAGACGACGTGTGCGAACCTCAGGGATGAAAGATGTACGAACCCTTATTAGACCCCTAGCGAATTTTGAAGGTTGTTCTCAAGGGCAACTTGAGAAATAGGCTACTAGTCTCTTGTAATAGTCTCGTGTAATGATTTGAACTTATTATATTATTAAATTAAAAAGATTTCATATTTATGCTACTTTCACACTTGCGAAACATTTCACTTGTGTAATTGTTTGTTTCGTTAACTTTTTTTTTTTATGATACAAGGGAAAACTTGGCAAGACATGATGATCTTAAGACCTACCAAGTAGACTTGGGGGAGCGTGGGTCCAACATTTCATTCCCAACACTTTGTCTTAGGGCCCGTTTGAATAATGAGAGTATTAGAAGTAAGAAGTAAGTTATAGAAGTAATTTTCAAAACTATAAAGTGGGAAGTAGCGGAAATAACATTTTTTTGTTTCATATATTTTTATAAGTAATAGAAGTAGAACTTCTTCCTATTTATATACTTTTTTGTTTGGATAACATTTGGAAATATTACTAGGAAGTAATTAACACATGTTGCTTCCACAATTTTAAAGTCACGTCACGCTCTTTAATTTGATCTAGTACGTTACAACCAGTTTCATGCCACTATGACCCCTCGCCACTTGAGAGCAAGAAGAATCCTTCAACTACATAGCTTCAAAATAATTATTTATCTCTCACCTACGATGAGACTCGAATGACCATAAATTCCTATGAATCTCATATTTCCCTCCTTCCTCGCTCTTTTGATCGTAACATCAACGTGGTATTTAGATAAAGAATTAATAGACAAACTGTTCTCTTCATCCCAAAGAAAAGCTGGCCGATGACCATCACAATTTACTACAAAATAATTGTTAAAATTAAGAGCAATTTTATCAATGAAAATTTGTTAGAAGTGACTAATAAAGGAAATATTAATAAAAAATATTTATTTCCTAATTAACATGTATTTCAACTACTTCCGAGCTACTTCTGAGTATTGAGGATTGAAAAAATATTTTGGAAGTAATGATGACACGTAGGTGCCATATAAGCGTTTAAGGAAGTATTGAAAGTAAGTTTTTCAGAGAATCAAACACATTTTTTTGCTTGGAAGTAGCAGAAGTAGCATCTACTTTTTTTATTTCAGCTACTTTATAATTACTTTCGTGCAAACAAACATGCCCTTAGACAAACGAGATGGAACTAGAGATTTGGAGCTAATTAGAAATCTAGATAGTGTTAGCAGAATCATCGTTGCATCTCTTAACCGCCTGCACAACCCATGGTGGGTTTTGTACTTTTGTTGCATAACTTTGTTAAAAAAAAGTTGTTTTCAATTCCAAAATAAGCATCACAGTTTTGGCAGTTGGTTATCAAACAATACGACGGACAAGCACTCTTTAGTAAACATTGCCGTATCAAGTCACTTCATCAAGGTTCCCAATTTATCAGCAAGATATGGAGGGACTTTATGGAAAGTTTGAGCATATTGTATCCTCCAATCACCAACATGAAGAAGCAAAAAAAAAAAAAACTAACATTAAAAAATATTGATAATAGTGTTAATAATAGTGTTAGTAGTGGGTTTTTAGTCCCACATTGATTGTGAGAACACACCTCACCCACTTCTACTTGTATAAATATATGTGCACACTCAATATTCAACTTAAGAGAAATTTACTTAATACTCTCTCTCTCTCTTACTTTATCATGGTATCAGAGCTAGGGTTATTATTTCTCTTTCAATAAATTTTTTTAACGGTTTAGTGTTCTTTTTGCCAAATCTTGGTCTTGCTGTTTTGCAACCGTTTAAACGTCTTTTTTGCGTTCCTTTGCCTGATTTTTAGTCTTGCCGCTTTGCGGTCTCTTAACGCGTTTCGCGTTCTCGTATTCAAGATCGTTTCTTGATCTCAAATTTACGGCATCACCATTTCAAGAATATCTCTTGGTCTCAAATTTACGGCATCTCCGTTTCAAGATCGTCCATCGGTCTCAAATTTACGGCATCGTCGTTTCAAGCCGTCTCTCGGCCTCAAACAAACGACATTGTCGTTTCACAATCAGTTACAACATTGTCGTTTCACAATCAGTTACGGTATCGCCGTTTCAATCCATTTCAACGTCTCAAAGTCTCAACATCGGCATTAATCCGTTATAGGTCTCCGACGTGAGTATCAGATCTGGCCGATCTTCGGGCCACCTTGGTCGTCGGTTGCTTCTTTTTTCTCAGATTTGACAGTCATTTTAACCTTCGTGTTTCTACATTAACCTTCAGGTTTCTACATTAACCTTCGTGTTCTCCTTTAAACATTCAGATTTCGTTCAAGGATTATTATCTTGAACTTTGACTTGCTGTTATTATGGACTCTTCATTGGCACCTGCTTCTCAGGCTCGGCCTAAACTCTTTTGCACCTATTGCAAGAAGGAGGGACACCACTTTGAGATATGTTTTCAGCTTCATCCTGAGTTACGTTCCTCAGGAACTGGCCGTAGTCAGAGATCCTATCAGTCTCGATCCTCTAGTGCACCAGGATTACTGGTCAATGTTATGTCATCTACCACTTCAGACCCTACCATTCAAGCTATTGCAGATATTATCCATCAAATTGTGGCTCTTCAGCATACCACCTCTCCATCTGCTATAAAACTTTCTGATATTCGCCGTCAAATTGAGTCTCTTCAAGCTACTGCAAATATTAGCTGTCAAATTGCGGCTCTTCAGCATACCACCTCTCCATCTGTTGTACAACTCTCTGATATTCTCCATCAAATTGATGCTCTTTAGCATAAAGCCTCTACATCTACTGCACAACTCTCTGGTATGCGTCTTGTTGGTTCTTCAGCTAACCCTTCAGTCTCTGGTATGAATGATCTCTGGATTTTTAACTCTGGTTGTTCCTTTCATTTGGCTCGTAATCCCTCCCTCTTATCTTTTGTCTTCACTTCCTCTTCTCTTCCCTCTATCTACACGGCTACTGGACAACATTTGTCTATCACTCAGTATTGCTCTATCACTCTACAAACTGACCCATCTGGTCGTCTAACTTTTGGCCCCGTCTATGTGGCTCCACAGCTATGTTTGAATTTAATTTTTGTTAGCTCCTTATGTACGGATGGCCTACTTGTCTTATTTTCTTCTAATACTTGTATTGTGCAGGATTCGCAGACGGGCAAGACTATTGGGGCCAGTCGGAGGAGGCACAAACTGTATTTTCTGGAATATCTTTACCTTACAGAGTTTATACGTCTACGTTCTCTTGTTGCTTCTGTAAGTCCAAGATCTTCTACCTTGCTTTTCGTAGATTTGTGGCATAGATGACTTGGTCATGTGTCTTAAAAAGACTGAAAAGTCTTATCTAGTCCGGAGTACTTGGTCCCGTATTCTCTCCTTCTTATATTGAGTCATGTACTGGTTATAAATTGGCTAAATTTATTGCTCTACCATTTCTAACCAGTACATCTGTTTCCACTTTCTTATTTGATTTGGCTCATTTTGATATCTGGGGCCAGCTCCTCTACCTTCTTCATCTGGCTACTTATATTATGTTAGTTTTATCGATGATTTTTCTCGTTATACATGGGTTTACCTACTTAAAAATCGCTCTGACGTACTTGTTCCTTATCAAGCATTCACTGCGATGATCTTCATTCAATGGCAAGCTCGTATTAAAGTTTTTCGTTCTGACTGTGCCAAAGAGTACATATCCTCTACCATGCGCTCTATCATGTCCTCTCATGGGACTATCTTTCAACAGTCATGTCCCTACACTCATGAGCAAAATGGTATTGCTAAAAGTAAACATCGTCATATTCTCGATACTGCTCGATCCATGCTCATTTCTTACTCTGTTCCTCGTCTTTTCTGGGTTGAGGCTATTATCACTGCTACTCATGCTATTAATATCACTCCATCTAGCTCTCTTTCTGGTGCTACTCCTCATAGTCGTGTTTATACTCATCCTCCCCGTTATGATCTGGTCCGCGTTTTTTGTTGTCGCTGTTTCGTTCTTCTGCCATCTCACAAACATGATAAATTGTCTCCAAGAGCTGTTCTCTATGTATATTTAGGAATTAGTTTGGAACATCGAGATTATCGTTGTTATGATCCCGCATCTCATCGAGTTCATATATCTCGACATGTTTAGTTCGAAGAGGATTCTCCATTTTATTCTGCTTCTGATGATTTTAATTTCCTCCATACTACTGATCGTGCTTCTCCGCCAGCTGCATCACCCACTTCCTTACCTCAATTCTTCTTTCGAGATCTCCCTAAAATCTCTCCATCTCCTTCTGTTGACTCTCCCTCACCCGAGCCTTCTCTTCTACCATTTGATTCCTATCCCGTAGACACGACACCCACTCTAGAAAATACCGGTGACCTCTATGCACCTACGCCAGCATCTCCCCCGTCTGAGGTTCCTCTTGCTCTTCATCGAGGCAAACGCCCATATGTCATGCCTACACGGTATGCTTCGGTTACTTCCTATTCATATATCTTTCATAATTTTCTTGCTGCCATTCATACTATAGTTGAGCCAAAGTCCTTTCAAAAGGTCGTTCAATTTTCAGAGTGGTGACAGACTATGGCTGACGAATTTCAGGCCTTTTTGCAGACACATACCTAGGATCTTGTTCCCTGTCCCCCTAGCATCTCTTTAGTTAGCAGTAAATGAGTTTAAAAGGTCAAGTATCATCCTGATGGTACCATTGAACATTGGAAAGCTCGTTTAGTGACTCGAGGTTTTACTTAGCAATAATGTATTGATTATGAGGAGGCATTTGCTCTTGTTGCTCAGATGCCCACCGTTCGTACTCTTCTTTCGGTCGCTGCTGCTCATCGTTAGCCCTTATACCAGATAGATATCAAAAATGTTTTTCTCCATGGCTCTTTATCTGAGACAATATATATGCAACCGTCTCCAGGGTCCAATATTCCTCCGAGACATGTATGTCTCCTTCGCCATGCTGTTTATGATCTCAATCAGGCACCCCGTGGTTGGTTTGAGTGTTTTCGCGATGTCGTGCTCAAGACGGGCTTTATGAAAAGTCATCAAGATGCTTCTCTGTTTGTTCACACTACATTGCATGACAGAGTTTTATTACTCATATATGTAGATGATATGATCATTACAGGTGATGATGTGGTTGTATACAGTACACAAAATCTCAGTTGTAACAACAGTTCCACATGAAGGATGTTGGATCACTTCGGTATTTTCTTGGTCTAGAAATTTCTCAAGGCCCACGAGATGTACTACTGTCTCAACAGAAGTATCTCTCGGATATTCTAGATCAAGCTGAGCTAACTGACGATGCAACTGTCGATACTTCACTCCAACAGAATATCAAACTTCACTCTACTGATGGTGAGCCTTTATATGATCCTACCCGATATCGACATCTTGTTGACTAGTTGGTCTATCTGTGCATCTCTCGACTAGATATCTCTCATGTTGTTGGCATTGTTATTCAATTTGTTAGTGTCTCACGTTCTGTACGCTATGTTGCCTTATTATGGATTCTTCGGTACGTATCTCCGGGGTACTAGCACCCGCTCTCTTCTGTTTCCTGCTACATCCAAGTTAGAGCTTTGTGCATATTTTGATGCTGATTGGGCTGGTGATCCTACTATCAGGAAGTCTACCACGAGTTATTATATATTTCTTGGTGATTCCCTAATTTCCTGACGGAGTAAGAAATAAAATGTTGTTGCTCTTTTCAGCACCGAGACAGAGTATCGTGCAATGTCCACAACAACTAAAAAGATTATTCATCTTCGTCGTCTTCTTAGTGATTTCGGTGTTTCTATTTCGACTCCTACTCCTCTATACTGTGATAATAAGAGTGCCATCCAGATTGCTAATAATCCGGTATTTCATGAGAGGACCAAACACATTGAGATCAACGCTCATTTTGTCCATCAACAATTTATCAAGGATAAGATAATTCTACTTCCTCATGTGTCATCCGCCGACGAGCTTGCAGATTTCTTCACAAAGGTCTTACTTGTTCATCGGTTCCAGTTTCTTGTACGCAAACTCACTTTTTTTGATCCAACATGATTTGAGGGGGGCTGTTGATAATAGTGTTAGTAGTAGGTTTTTAGTCTCACATATTGGTTGTGAGAATACACTTTACCCTCTTCTACTTGTATAAATATATGTGCATACTCAATATTCAACTTAAGGGAAATTTACCCAAGACTCTCTCTCTTTTACTTTATCAAAAAAAAACAAGTGTTGAGTAGTAACATAATAATTTTTTTTCTACATAGTAACAGAATAAGTTTAAACCTTTGGATTATGCGCCACAGTTGCCATTATGTTAGTCTAAGTGTGTAGACCCGAAGCTGCAATCGAAAAGATAAAGAAAACAGTCAGAAGACTGTGCGGTCGATCGCTGTGTCAGATCCGGTCGACTGCGTGCACTGCAGGAGACTGAGAAGAAATTTTCGTTCTGGTCGGTCGACCGGCGTGGCCGTTGCGGTCGACCGCAAATGTGCACAGGACACTGTAATTGTTTTTTCGCTCTGGCCGGTCCGACCTTGGTAAAGCGGTCGATCGCTACGTTGTTTCCCTGTTTCCTATTCTGTTTAGGAATTCTGTTTGGCTGGGATTTGTTATAAATACCCAAACATTTTTAGGGTTTGTAAGACACGAAAAAGAGAGCTTTTTGACTGTAAACAAGAAAGAGAATCTCAGAAAGATAAAACCCTAGTTTGAGAGCTTGTATTCTTCTTCAATTAATAAAAGAGATTGTGTGGTGTGGCTCCCGAGGACGTAGGCACGTTGCCGAACCTCGTTAAATCCGTGTGTTCGTCTTTTTTACTATTCTTGTAAGGTTAGATCTTTATTTGTGGTATTATTCCTACTTTCCTACTTTCAACACAAGGTCCGGAAGGGCAATGGTTCGATTGATTGTTTCGAATCCCCAACAACTGGTATCAGAGCTTCGTTCAGCAATTTGTGTGAAAGCCATGGCAGAGGAAAATAAATTAAAGATCGAGAGGTTTGACGGTTCAGACTTTGCCTACTGGAAGTCGCAGATGGAAGACTATCTATACCAGAAGGACTTGTATCGCCCGCTGATGGGCAAGGAAAATGGGCAGAAGAAAGAGGAGTCAGATGGTGATTGGGAGGTATTGGATAGGAAGGCTCTAGGGCAAATCCGGTTGTCGCTCGCCAAATCAGTAGCCCACAATATTCTGAAGGAGAAGACGACAGTGGGGCTTATGGAAGCGCTCGCGAAGATGTACGAGTAACCGTCGGCAGCAAACAAGGTGCATCTAGTCAAAACTCTCTTCAACCTCAAGATGGCTGAAGGACGGTCCTTCACGATGCACCTCAGCGAGTTTAACACAATTGTTGATCAACTTATCTCCGTGGACATCATGTTCGATGACGAAGTGCAGACCCTTCTACTACTATCACAGTTGCCGGATAGTTGGGCAGGTTGTGTGACGGCAATCAGCAATTCGGCGGGGAAAGAGAAGTTGAAGCTGAGTGAGGTTGTGTTTGTGGAAAAATTTACAGTAAAAGAAATAAAGGAAAATTGATTTGTATTCCTTCGATCTCAATTACAATTTGGATTCCGATTACAAAAGAGAGGAGAATGAATTTGATTCTCCCCTTTGTTTAATTTTGGGTTCTTCACGGTGGCGATGGAATGCCTCCCTCGAATGCTCACGTCGAATTTGCTCTCCGTTGACGATCCGAACGTCTTGATTCACTGGAACGATATCTTCTCCTCACGATTCGACGCTGTGGAGAACTTGTGTGGCAAGTTTAAAACTCTTGATGAGTTGATAACTCTGAACGAGTTTGAAACTCTATGAAAGAGTTGATTTGAACCGAAAGTCGGTTAATCCGCCAAGGCCGAAAGCTCTCAAGACTGCTCCCAAAAGATGAATGTTGATCTCTCTTTTGTGCAGTTTTGATCTTCAAAACTCCAAATCGAAGATTCCCAAGAAGAAGCCAAAGATCTCTTCTGCTGCTGCCCAACCGAGAGCCAAATCCCCTCTGCTCGAACCCCTGAACTGAATTGATTTTCAGTTATTTATAGAGGATTAAGGGGGTGTAACTACCCCTTAAATCACTCCTAAGTGGGGTGTAACCACCCTCCAATCATGGGAAACAGTTTTGGAACTGTTCACGGGTTTAAGGGGTGTAATTCCCCCTAAAATGGCTCCATAATAGGGTGTAACTGTCTCCATTAAGTGGAGATACGGTTTTAAAACCGTTCAGGTTCTGTTTGAACCAGTCAAACACAAAAACGCGGGTCTGACCCTAGCATTTTGATGTTGCAACGCAGGTTCGACTCCGACGTTTTGATGTTGCAACGTGGGTCCGACCCCAGCGTTTTAATGTTGACACACGGGGAGGACCTCCGCGTTTTGGTGTTGATGCGTAGGGATGACCTCTGCGTTTTGGTCTTAGAGCGCGGTGATGAGTTCCGCGTCTTGCTTCGAAGAGATTATCAACAAGTAATCTCTTTTGTTATAGCGTTGCAAAGATCATTGTTTTGTAATCTTTATCTTGGCTCCTTGAGAATATGAGAGTCGTCAAATTATAACTCTTGATGTTGATTGTGAAGGCTGTTGATTAGAGCTTTCATCAGTTGTTGTGAAGGTCGTCAGATTATAACATTCATCAACCTACGTAAAAGTCTTCAAATTGTAACCTTCTGGAAGTCGTCAGATTGTAACTTCCATCATTGGTGTTTTGATGGGGATCAGCTATCTATTGTCTTTTTTAGATAGCCTACAGGTTGTCAGCATGATTCTATCCGAGGAGGTTAGAAGGAAATCGTCCAAATCAGAAGGTTCAGGTTCAGCCATAAGTTACGAGCAGAGAGGCAGAAGCCAGAAGAAAGGGAACCAGAACAGGAATCGGTCGAAATCAGTAAAGAAGAGGTCAAACTCAAAGGTTAGAACCATCAAAGAGAAGTGTTGGAATTGCGGCCAGGAGAGCCATATGTCTTCGGTCTGTAAAGCACCAAAGAAGGATGCGGGTGAGCAGGAGGCTCATATCGTGCATGGTAAAGCACCAAAGAAGGATGCGGGTGAGCAGGAGGCTCATATCGTGCATGATGCCTTGATCCTTGCTATGGATAGCGATTCTGATTCTTGGGTCATCGACTCAGGAGCTTCTTTCCACGCCACTGCTAATAGGAAACTACTTTAGAACTATGTAGCAGAGGACTTTGGTAAAGTATATTTGGTGGACAATGAGCCTTGTAATATTGTTGGAAAGGGCGACGTTTAGATACAGATAAAGGGCTCTAAGTGGAACTTTAAGAACGTGAGACACGTGCCGAAGCTGAAGAGGGATCTTGTTTCGGTGGGACAACTTGGAGCAGAAGGCTACGTTTCGACATTTACCGGGGATTCGTGGAAAATCTTCAACGGTATGATGGTTGTTGCCCGTGGCAATAAAACGGGAACTCTCTATCTCACTTCACATGCGAGTGACACCCTCACAATTGTAGCTGGCAAGGAGAGTACAGATATGTGGCACAATAGGCTGGGACACATGAGCGAGAAGGGGATGAAAATCCTACATTCACAAGGAAAGCTAACCGGGATCGACGCCGTTGAAGTCGGAGTTTGTGAAGATTGCATCTTTGGGAAGCAGAATCGGGTTAGTTTTCAGAAGGATGGAAGGCCACCTAAGGCTCAGAAGCTAGACTTGATTCATACAGATGTATGGGGTTCTGCCGGTGTGTCTTCTTTTGGCGGTTCGAGATACTACGTCACCTTTATCGACGATCACTCGAGGAAGGTGTATGTTTACTTCATGAAGCACAAGTCAGAGGTGTTCGAAATCTTCAAGAAGTGGAAGGACATGGTCGAGAACGAGACAGATCTGAAGGTGAAGTGCTTGAGATCAGATAATGGTGGAGAATACGAGCTGGAAGAGTTCAAGAGGTTCTGTGCTACGAATGAGATTCGTTTAGAGGGAACCACTCCAGGGACACCGCAACAGAACGGCATTGCGGAGAGAATGAACAGGACCTTGACTGAGCGTGCGCGGAGCATGCGATTACATGCAGGTCTGCCTAAGACTTTTTGGGCGGATGCGGTGCATACGGCAGCCTACCTGATTAATCACGGGCTATCAGTTCCATTAGATTTTGGGATTCCAGAGGAGGTTTGGAGTGGCAAGAAGATAAATCTCTCACACTTGCGAGTATTTGACTACGTGGCATATGTTCATATCAGTGACCATGTCAGGGACAACCTAGAAGCTAAGTCACAGAAGTGTACATTCATTGGATATGGTGTTGATGAGTTTGGGTATCGTCTATGGGATGAGAAGAACAGGAAGATCATCAGAAGCCGGGATGTGATATTCAATGAGGAGGTGATGTACAAGGACAGGGATAATGCCAAGGATAGCCAAAGCAGTGGGAGCAGCACTACAGATACAGGTGGATCCGAGTACATGGATTTGGAGGAACTTCCAGATGGGGGCGACGATGTCAGTTCTGACCGTAGAACGGAAGAGACTACAGGTGCAGAAGCTACTACCCAGGGCGTGGAGCTTAGGAGGTCATCCAGGGTACCCAAACCAAATCCTAAATACCTCTTATCACTTGATTATCTACTCTTAACAGATTGCAAAGAGCCGGAGTGTTATGAAGAAGCAGTGCAAGTGAGTGAATCTCAGCAGTGGGAGCATGCGATGCAGGAGGAGATGAATTCTCTACTCACTAATGAGACATGGGAGTTAGCCCAGCTACCTGCGCAGAAGAAAACCTTGCACAACAAATGGGTCTACCGGGTCAAACAGGAGAGTGATGGAAGCAAGATGTATAAGGCCAGACTAGTCGTGAAGGGGTTTCAACAGAGTGGACTACACGAAGATATTTTCTCCTGTTGTGAAGCTCACTACCATCAGAGTGGTGTTGAGCTTGGTGGCTGCAGAAGATCTTTTTCTTGAGCAGTTGGATGTGAAGACTGTCTTTCTTCATGGTGACTTGGATGAAGAAATCTACATGAAGCAGCCTGTTGGCTTCATTGAAGAAGGAAAGGAAGAGATGGTGTGCAAGCTCAAGAAGAGCTTATATGGTTTGAAACAGGCTCCGAGACAGTGGTATAAGAAGTTTGATAACTTCATGCAGAACAATGGCTACAGAAGATGCAATTCGGATCATTGCTGTTATTTCAAAAGGTTCGAGTCCAGCTTCATTATTTTGTTATTATATGTTGATGACATGTTGGTAGCAGGACCATGTTTGGAAGAGATAAACAGTTTGAAGAAGCAGCTAACAAAGGAATTTGCAATGAATGATCTGGGCGCAGCGAAGCAGATTCTAGGGATGCGAATCAGTAGGGATGAAGCTGAAGGGACGTTAAGGTTGAGCCAAGCTGAATATATCGAGAAGGTACTTCAGAGGTTCAATATGTAGAATGCTAAAATTGTTAGCACACCCATTGGAAGTCAGTTCAAGCTATCTGAGGAGCAATCGCCTAAGACAGATGCAGATAGAGAGCATATGAGTAGGGTGTCATATTCTTCAGCCATTGGGAGTCTCATGTACGCGATGGTTTGCACGAGGCCGGACATCGCCCATGCAGTGGAAGTTGTGAGCAGATTTGCAAGCAATCCAGGAAAGCAGCATTGGGAGGCCGTGAAGTGGATAATGCGGTACTTGAGGGGGACAACAAATAAACCACTATGTTTTAGGAGGAAAGAGGTGGTGCTGCAGGGATACGTGGATGCGGACTTCGCCGGTGATCATGATACGAGGCGAAGCACCACGGGGTATGTTTATACCTTAGCGTTGACAGCAGTGAGCTGGGTCTCACGTCTGCAGAAGATTGTGACTTTGTCTACAACCGAGGCTGAGTATGTCGCGATGACTGAAGCAAACAAGGAGATGATCTGGTTGAAAGGGTGCTTGGAAGAGTTGGATCTGAAGCAAGGGAGATGAGTACTTTATTGTGATAGTCAGAGCGCTATACATATTGCCAAGAATCCAGTATATCATGCCAGAACGAAGCACATCGACGTACGATATCATTTCATACGCTCGCTGATCGAGGATGGAAAGTTGTATTTAATAAAGATTTTGGGGAGTCAAAATCCGGCGGACATGTTGACAAAGACAGTCACTATTAAGAAACTGGAGTTGTGCGCAACTTCAGTTGGCCTTCACGAGTAGAAGACGAAGGCGGAGCCACACTACGAGGATCGGCGCGATCGCCGGGATGTTGATTGAAGAAAGAATTTTTTAGGGAAAAGATACATGCGAAGAAGGGGAGAATTCGGGTGAGCTCGTTGATGGCGCTTTGGTCTCCAAGTGGGAGATTGTTAGTCTAAGTGTGTAGACCTGAAGCTGCAATCGAAAAGACTAAGAAAACAGTCAGAAGACTGTGCGGTCGACCGCTGTGGCAGATCCAGTCGACCGCGTGCACTGCAGGAGGCTGAGAAGAAATTTTTGTTCTGGTCGGTCGACCGGCGTGGCCGCTGCGGTCGACCGCAAATGTGCACAAGACACTGTAATTGTTTTTTCGCTCTGGCCGGTCGACCGACCTTGGTAAAGCGGTCGACCGCGACGTTGTTTCCCTGTTTTCTATTCTGTTTAGGAATTCTGTTTGGCTGGGGTTTGTTATAAATACCCAAACGTTTTTAGGGTTTGTAAGACACGAAAAAGAGAGCTTTTTGACTGTAAAAAAGAGAGAGAATCTCAGAGAGATAAAACCCTAGTTTGAGAGCGTGTATTCTTCTTCAATTAATAAAAGAGATTGTGTGGTGTGGCTCCCAAGGACGTAGGCACGTTGCCGAACCTCGTTAAATCTGTGTGTTCGTCTCTTTTACTATTCTTGCAAGGTTAGATCTTTATTTGTGGTATTATTCCTACTTTCCTACTTTCAACACAAGGTCCGGAAGGGCAAGGGTTCGATTGATTGTTTCGAATCCCCAACACATTAACTGTAGAGCTAATATTGTAGAGCTTTATCTTAATTAACTTGATTAATCTCTGATTGTACACAGAGATTATTGGTGGGATAGCTTTTGATGACTCAACTGAGCCAAGCATTTTTAAATAGAAAGTAGAGTTAAAATTGAAAATGTTGATGGAAAGATAAGAAGATGAGAAGGACATGTAACTGAAATAAGGTTTAAATATTTTAGCACTGGAAAGCAATTAGAATAATTACAATTTGCAAATGTACGAGTCATCATCAAATCTTTAACCCTTAGCTCGTACGTTAAACTTTTATCCCCATCCCCCTACATTGACATTGTCGACCCTTGACTGCTAAGTAATTTCAGTGTTTTTAAAGATAATTATGGGGGTTTAGAATGAGCCCCCACGTCATAAAATTTCGTTATTCTGCGTCGCCTCCCCTCCTTGTGTTAAACAAAACACAAAATGCCGAGAAAATCATTCAACATTCCAGTCGGCTTTAAAATGGAGTTGGGAGTGGATTTAAAATGGGCTCCAGCTTCTGGAGATTTTTCTTAAAATAGTTTATTTTTTCTAAGGGGGTGAAGTGTTCGAACAAGGTTCCTCCTCACAAATATGAGTCCACCAACCAAGTTTTCCCCGATGCCAAATAAACACCAAAAATTCAAAGGAATTTTCATTTATCTACTATATGGGTTTTTGTTATTTCCAAAATTATACTTTCAATCCCACATTTGTCAATTTAACCCCTAATTTATGACTCGCTTCTCGGATCATATTGTTGACGATAGAATGATCTCGCTTCTTGGATGAGACTGATTGAACAAAATAGCACCTTTTGAATAAAATCTTATATATAATAGTCATAAATGAACAGGACTTAATTTAATCAGTGACAGACTAAGGATTTCTAGAAAATGATATTACTGAATAATTAATAGGGAAAAAGGTGTACGTGCCCCAAAAGCAGAAACTTCATGTGCTGCAGTCCCTCCTAGTTTCCCCCATGTGGCCCCTTAAAACGTACTATTTTGTGCTGCATCCCCTTTTTAGCAATTACTACATATCAGCTAAACTAAAATCCCCAAAATATCCTTTATCTCATCTTCTCAATCCCTCAAACACAGCGCTCTCTCATCTCCTCTCTCTCTCTCTCTCTCTCTCTCTCTCTCTCATCTCCTCTCTCCTCTCTCTCTCTGTCAAGCTCTCAAGCCCCGTTCTTGCCCGCGACTACGGCCTTCATCACGACATCGGGCTCCAGAACTGTGCCCTAGCCCGCGAGTTGGACCCTCAAGTTCCCAGCCGCCTCCCCTCCTCTCCTCCATCCTACCTCATCGCCGTTGCTCGCCGTCGCTCCTCGCCTCTCCCTCGACTACACCGGAGTTCGCCACTATCGCTAACCGCCTCGCCCTCGAGTTCGGCGTCCACATTGTCGGGATGCCATCAACCCGGATGCTTGCTAAGAAGAAGCTACAAGCCTTCAACAGCTTAGACTAACAAATATCGCAACCGATGTCGATCATGCTCGACATCAACTTTCACGACAACAAATGCTTTTTTGGCTTTTTCAATATTCAGGAGAACAAAGTGACATTGATTATGATGGTAATTAATCAAAACTTTATTTAAGCTTACTTCTAAACCTTTTTTGGACTTCTAAAGTTGATGATTGGATTGGACACCAAATATTCTTGTAATATTACTGGAGTTCTGATGACTTATATATATTTTTCAATGCGTTTCGATCTTTCATGTTATAATGGTGGTCACACCCGCACAAGAATCCATTACAAATCTCTACACGAAAAGCATAATACAATCGCTTCGGGGATTACTTATCTAATTCATTGAGTTCATTCGTTAAATGTTACAGTGTTTACAAAAATGCCAACAAATCATGTTAGTTCTAGCTCTAATTCATCTTAGTTCTAGGCTCTTGGGCTCTCAAATTAGTTCTAACTCGTCCTATGTTAGTTCTAACCCGCCCTATGTTAGTTCTAACCCGCCTCATGTTTATATCCCGCCTCATGCTAGTTCTAGCTCTAATTCATCTTAGTTCTAGGCTCTTAGGCTCTCAAGTTAGTTCTAACCCGTCTCATGCTAGTTTTAACCCGTCCTATGTTAGTTTTAGCCCGTCCCATATTAGTTCTAGCTCTAATTTATCTTAGTTCTAGGCTCTTGGGCTCTCAAGTTAATTAGTTCTAATCCGCCCCATGTTAGTTCTAACTCATCCTATGTTAGTTCTAACTTGCTCCATATTAGTTCTAACATTCCCCATGTTAGTTCTCACTCACCTCATGTTACTTCTAGCTCGTCCCATGTTAGTTCTAGCTCTAATTCATCTTAGTTCTAGGCTCTTGGGCTCTCAAGTTAGTTCTAACCCTCCCCATGTTAGTTCTAACCAGCCCCATGTTAGTTTTAGTCTGCCCCATGTTAGTTCTAGCTCTAATTCATCTTAGTTCTAGGCTATTGGGCTCTTAAGTTAGTTCTAATCTGCCCCATGTTAGTTCTAACCCGTCCTATGTTAGTTTTAACCTGCCCCATGTTAGTTCTAATCCGTCTCATGTTAGTTCTAGCTCGTCTCATGTTAGTTTTAGCTCTAATTCATCTTAGTTCTAGGCTCTTGGGCTCTCAAGTTAGTTCTAACCCGCCCCATATTAGTTTTACCCCGCTCCATGTTAGTCCTAGCTTTAATTCATCTTAGTTCTAGGCTCTTGGGCTCTTAAGTTGGTTCTAATTTGTCACATGTTGGTTCTAACCTGTCCTATGTTAGTTTTAACCCGTCCCATGTTAGTTTTAACACGCCTCATGTTAGTTCTAGCACGCTTCATGTTAGTTCTAGCTCTAATTCATCTTAATTTTAGCCTCTTGGATTCTCAAGTTAGTTCTAACTCACCCCATGTTAGTTTTAACCTGCTTTATGTTAGTTTTAGTCCGCCTCATGTTAGTTTTAGCTCTAGGCTCTTGCGCTTTCAAGTTAGTTCTAACCCGCTCCATGTTAGTTCTAACCAGTCTCATCTTAGTTTTAGCCCTCTCCATGTTAGTTCTAGCTCTAATTCATCTTACTTCTAGGTTTTTGGGCTCTCAAGTTAGTTTTAATCGTCCTCATGTTAATTCTAACATGTCCTATGTTAGTTTTAACCCGCCTCATGTTAGTTCTAACATGTCTCATGTTAGTTCTAGCCCACCTCATGTTAGTTCTAGCTCTGATTCATCTTAGTTCTAGGTTCTTGAGCTCTCAATTTAGTTCTAACCAGCCCCATGTTAGTTCTAACCCGTCCTATGTTAGTTTTAGTCCGTCTCATGTTAGTTCTAGCTCTAATTCATCTTAGTAGAGGCTCTTGGGTTCTCATGTTAGTTCTAATCCGCCTCATGTTAGTTCTAACTCGTCCTATGTTAGTTCTAACGCGCGGCTTGTTAGTTCTAACGTGCGACGTGTTAGTTCTACTTTTAATGCCTTCTTGCTCACTTCCACATCCTCGATCACTCCAGAAATTATCATGTTTTTTATACATTAATAGCCAACGCATACAAGAACTAGAATTTAACGAAAATGAGCGCGATTCAATTAAAAGGAAATCTTTTCTCAAGGAAAGAAAAGATTCGCCATTTTTACAGGACTGACCTCTAAAAGATTGAAATATAGATCCCCGTTGTGATGGCGAGTTCCTTAGGAGTGCTCAGATCTAGGTGAAGGATTTAAGAGAAGGGAATCGGTGAGATTGAGGTGGTCGAATTCAAAGTGGAGCCTTAGAGGCTGAACTTACGGCTGAACTCAAGGAAGGGGCAAGGATGAACTCAAAGGTCGGGCGGGGAGGAGGAGGCGGTGAACTCGAGGGAGAGGCGGAGAGCGGCAACGGCGAACTCCAGCGTAGTCGAGGGAGAGGCGGGGAGCGGCGGTGAGCTACGGTGTCACGCCCCGCTTCCCAAAATACCCGAGAATCGGAACGTGAACAAGCCCACGACGTATTAGATTAAGAAGAAATATACACTACTATTTTTTTTTCTTCTCAATCCAATACGCTAAGCATCTGGAAATGAATAAAATGCAAAGGCACAGGTCCCCGATCATGATTGGCAAGAATATAATAAACAACACAGAATAAAATAATACATATCACAAATGAATATTCATCCCAGACATAATATTCGGGTCAACATGCCCTTATACAAAACTATCTAAATGAAATACTAGAGAATATAAAAATACACTGGTCAAAAGGAAATGAAGGTGATACAAAACAAACTGAAAGGAAATGACTAAACTTCTGCTTCTTCTTCTGCTACGTCTGCAAGGCACTCATGCTGAGAATCCTCTGCCAGCTGGACCTGTTCTTCCTCTAAGTTTGACGTACACTAGAGAAAACAGGTATATGTCAGCGTGCATGGAACATGGCAAGACCCCACAAAGAAAATAGAACGAACAAAAATCCAATGCGAAAAACGATATGATAACAGAAACAACAAAAGAACATACAACTAAAATCCACAAATCAACATGAAAACACTACTAAATCATGATAACATAAAGCATCCAGAATCGATCAGGTAACGAGATCATGTAGCTAGCGATCAGTCTAATCATCCAAGTAACAGGGGCATACAATAGATAGAATTAATACCTAAAAATCTACAACTCGAGACGTAGTACGTTGAGCGAAATAATCCAAACAAGGAAACCCTCATGTATATACCATATATCTCAAATTGCAGATAATTAAATATTAATCCCGATCTATGTAGGAAAAGAACAACACTGATCTACATCTTAACAAAACTAACAAGGTCCACCATAAAGCACGCAAGCATATTATTCTTGTTTTACATGTTATTTGAATTGGGGAAGAATATTTTGATGTATATAATCGGGTCCCCGTAAAGTCGTTCGGGGGCCGCCTTCAAGTCAAGTATTGGCCCTCTAGCCCATGTATATAACACTCACGATATCACGATAACAGGAAAGCGCTGTGCCTGTTTATATACATGCTATATTCTCCGTCCAATTCCCCTTTATAACCCCATGTTTGTCATATTAATTACGCAACTGTACATGAAATATTGTGCACTAGCCACGGAGTTACCGTGGAACGACTTCTGTAAAACTATGAACATAACCGTTGTTTACGTCGAAAATTGCTATTTTCATTGCTATCGAATCTATTACAATTTTAGTCGTTACCATAAACTCAAATAAAATAAAAAGGTTGATCTTTTTATAAGATCTCCTTACACGATGAAAATAAAAAGTTTATAACTTTATCAAACAAACGCAGAGATCATTTATCGGTCTTCTGCTTGCGTGAGATCTTTACCTGTGCCGGGGTTTATCCGTGGACCACCGTCGATCAGATCAGATTGCTAAAAAATTGGGCAGAGCTTCGTCTACCCGTGAAGGGATCGAGAAACCGTAGCTCTTATCTCGGCGAAGCGAGATAATCACTCTTCTTAAGATTACCGCAATGGGATAATCCTAAGGAACGAACCGGGCTGCAGATCTAACTCCTCCTCCTCTCTGAAATCTGTGCACTTTAAGTCTTCAATCCAGCAGGGCTTCGCCGAGGCACGAGAATTCCAGATTTAGAAAAATGAAGGCCTGAGGCTTGTATTTATAGGCTTGAGGAAGATCCGGGCGGTTAAAACCGTGTAACGGACATGTTTGGGGCTGGAGACACCCCAGAGTGTCTCAACCTGGGCCGAGACACCCTTGGGTGTCTCGTTTGGGCCGAGACACCTCGGGGTGTTGAGACGCCATTTTTTCGTACGTTTGTTCGTTTCCGCTGTAACTTCTTCATACGAACTCGGATTTGAGTGATTCAAAGTGCGTTGGAAAGCCGACGAGGAGTTATATAAGCTCCAATGATTAGATCATCTATGGAATCAACTGGGACACGAGGGGCATAGCGCCTTTTGTAGGCGACGCGGGGCTCTCGATCAATTCGTATCCTTGTTATTCTGAAACTCCGATGCTTCACGTAGTTCATCGATTCACTTTAAGCATTTGTCGACGTCAATCAAGCTTTTGTAAACTGGATAGTGATGTTTATCATCTTTTCTTAACACTGAGCCATTCGTGGAGACCTATAGGCAATTTTTGATACCTACAGATACCCCCTCCAAAGCGTTCCAGACTCGTTTCTTTTATAGAAGAGACTGGAATACTTTGGATGTGATTGGTCCAGCCTTCAGTCGATGTGAAGGACCAGTAGTTAGCTTCAATTCTTGACTCCTTCGATTTTCAGTCTATTCGATGTTTTGACGAATAGCTGAAGTCCTTCCGGCGCTACGTTTATCGTCTGGCCATTGTCGAAGTCTCGAATCTAAAATTGATGAGTTGTGTTTGGCTCGTGTCGTTGAGTTGACTTAGAACTAACTATCTCCGTCACATTATACTGACTTAGGGTTTCAGATCACAATATTTTGACTTTTTGTCGCAACGCGTTGATTGGCATTGACCTAGGGTTGCGCGTTGACCGGTGTTGACCTTAGGGTTTTAAACGTCGTACGTTGACTTTTTGATCGCAACGCGTTGACTGCCGTTGACCTAGGATTGCGCGTTGACCGACGTTGACCTAGGGTTTTAGATCGCCCGACGTTGATATAGTTTACAGTTTAAGCTCTTAAGATATTGGAACATGGCGGTCCCAAATGTTGGGGCTGCAGGACCAACTGTTAAAACTAATTCATCTGCATGTGTGGATCTTATCCTGAATTTGTTGGATGCTCAAGTCACGAGACCGACTAGTTGAGCTAGTGTGTCAATGACTCGCATTTATAGAATTTTTGGCAAATTCTCAGCCATCAACGGGTTTGATGAGCCTTTACTGACTACCGTTTGAGTCGGGCTAGCATGCGGATTGTTTAAGTCCGTTCCACATGTGACGTTTAAGCTAAAAGAGTTAACCCTTTTAGTGCTACGATATTGAATACGTAGACTTCGTCTTTCTCCTGTGAAAAGACTAAACAACGACGTGTATCAGACGTTGACTTAGGATTTTTTGGCAAATCCTCAGCCCTCAACGGATTTGACGTGCTCTTACCGATTACCGTTTGAATCGGGCTTACATGCGGATTGTTTTAAGTCCGTTCCGCATGTGACGTTATGCTAAAGGAATGAACTCCCTTAGACTTGATGCTACGACTTTGAATACGTAGACTTCGCCATTGTTACGGGAATAGGCTACCCGGCAACGCGTGTTAGGCGCTGACTTATCCTTACTTAGGATTCAGGATAAAAGTCCCCAGACTCGGATTCTGGTGTCTTCTTCAATCGGTAAAAGACTAAACCGGCAACACATGTTAGGCGTTGGCTTATCCCTGCTTAGGCTTCAGGATAAAATTCCCTATGCGTGTGAGGCACGGATTATAATGTTATTAATAACAACCTACCACAATGTTGAATATGTGGTCTTCTGTCCTTTTTACAGTCAAAGACTAACCGACAACACGTGTTAGGCGTTGACCTATCCCTACTTAGGATTCGGGATAAAATTCCCCATGCATAAAAGGCATGGATTTTTGTTGCTACGATGCTGAATACGTAGACTCAGTCGTTTTTACGGGAATGAACCACCCAGCAACGCGGGTTAAGCGCTGACTTATCCCTACTTAGGCTTCGGGATAAAATACCCCAGACTGAATTCTGGTGTCTTTTTTAATCGGTAAAAGACTAAACCGGCAACGCGTGTTAGGCATTGACTTATCCCTGCTCAGGATTCAGGATAAAATTCCCTGTGCCTGTGAGGTACAGATTTTAGGAGTTGAAAAAGTGGTGTCTTTTCTTGAGGAAAAGACGAACCCGAAATGGAAGAGGAAGAATTTTATATTCTATCTCCCAACACCGAAGAGGAAGAATTTTATATTCTATCTCCAATTGGAAAGGAGACTCGAGGTGGGATCTCCACCCCCAGAATCCGGAAAGGTGAAACTAGGAGTGGGATCTCCACTCCGAGAATCGAAAAGATTCGGATAACCCTAACTATCGGAAGGTTTGATTACCTAACTAAAGGTGAATTTCTCGTTTATCGAGAGTGAATTGTGGTTTTGGTCCTAACTGTAGGAAGGTTTGACCAAGCGGGAGTTTGAGATGACCCTAACTGTAGGAAGGTTTGATCACTCAATTTGAAAGTGGACCTCTCGTTCATTGGAGGAATCAAGAGGGGATTTTGGTTTTGGCCCTAACTTTTATTGGTTTGACCAAGGAAGCAGTGGAAGTGGGGGGGTCTAAGACGATCTTACCTTTTATAGGCTTGATCGTTCAATTTAAAAGTGGACCTCTCGTTCATGGAAGGAATCGAGAGGAGACTTTAGTTGTGGCCCTAACTATAGGAAGGTTTGACCAGGTAGACAGTGAGAGTGGGAGTACAAATCACAACGAGAGTGTTGACTCATACAAATCACAGTGGGGTTTAGTGTTTATCACTTTGTTTGTAATGATCGGGTTATCCCTAAGAAAATTACATATAGTATTTTTCCGAGAACTTCCCATTACATGAATCATCCACCCCAGCTTCTTCGCGAAACTGGGTTTATCATTGCATTTGGTTACATGATCGGGTTATCCTTAAGAATATTACATGTAAAAATTATCCAGGAACTTCCCGTCAAGAGTGGGAATAGTTTAGACTCATATACCTATTGGAGTATTAAGAAGCAGTTTATACTCGTATACTTGTCGGAGTGTTTAGAAGCAGTTTATACTCGTATACTCTTCGGAGTAGCGCCGTTCTCATTTGGCTTATCCTAGCGTTATGACGCCGGCTTCAACCAAAGTCTGAATGATATTCTTTAAAGTAAAGCATGCCTTGGTGGGATGAAGGATCTTCCTGTGGTACGCGTAGTACTTCGGATCCGTAGTATTTTCAGCTTCCTCCTGATTTGTGATGGGTGGCAGCTTGATCTTGTTGTTTTCAAGAAGGGTCTCGAAGATGGCTGGAATGTCTTCGTCCTTGAATGAGTACTCTTTTTGGAGCCTCGAATCCGAAGTCTTCTGCTGTCTTCGGGGTTGCTGTTGCGATGTCTGATTAACGTCAATAACTGTTGTAGGTGCCTTCCCTTCATCATGAGAAATAAGACTCGGATTCAGAGGGTTAGCCATCGGTTGGCTTCTTTCGACCTTCCTCCTTCTGAGGAAGCGTTCGGCCTGCTCTCCGCGCACCTTCAACTCTTTCCAGGTATTGAGCGGCTCTACTCCCATAAGGTCCAAGATGTTAATGGACAAGTTGTTATGACAAGTCTGCAAGGCGAATTCCTCCATGACGGGATCCTTACAGTTCATTGCCTGGTTGCGGAAGCGTTTGATGAAGGTATCCACCGACTCTCCGTTTTTCTGTTTCTCATCGAAGAGTGTCCTGATTGACACTTCGGCATCATCATCGAAGAAATGAACGAGGAACATGCTCTCCAGGTCCTCCTAGTTGTTGATGCTTCCGGGCTTGAGACGGTGGTACCAATCGAAAGCAGGCCCGCGAAGGGTGCCAACGAATGACCGAACCATCAAGGCTTCATTGTCGGAGATCGTGCCCAAGTGGGACTTGAAATAGATCAGATGCTGAGTGGGGGAACCCTTCCCGTCGAACGGCGTGAAGTTGATTAGGTTGAACTTCGTCGGATACGGGATCGATTCCCATTCTCTTGGGTAAGGACACGGAATCCCGGTCTTCTTTACCTCTCGAGCAGACATCAGGGCGTCGATTTTGCTCTCGAGATCATTCATCTTTTCGTCCTCATCTATCTCCTGTTTTGGACAATTTCTGAGAGGAATAATGCGGCCACCCCCAGTGTTATTATCTTTGGCGGAACCACCCCCAGCGTTGTTATCTGTAGGGGGTGCATTTGAACCACACCCAGTATTTTTGGGAGGTGCGTCGGCCATGATGATTTTGTCCACTTCTGGATCGCTATCAACTGCGACGTTCTGGGTGCGATGGCTGGATTCAACTAGCTGATTCGACAAAGCTCGGATTTGTTGGTCGTGCATTTGTCTCATCTCCTGCATAGCCATTTTCATTTCGATTTTGAATATTTCTTTCTGCTTGGCTAGAGCATCCTCAATGATTTTGGTTATTTGCTCGGTGTTGATCATGAACACTTCCTGAGCCTGTCCTATGCTAGACGTTGTATCGTCGGAGGCGAGTGCGGAATAAGAATCCGAGAGTTCGTCATCGGAATGGATTCCTTCGTAGATCCCCGGGTAATCGTTATATCCGATGGCTTCTAGCTGAAGCTGAGATATTCGTTGGGTTATTCCCGAATTGACTCTTCTCTCTGGAGAGAAATTAGGGTTGGAACCACTTAAAACAATCGGAGATTTTCCCTTATTGACCATGTTGATGGTAACTTCTGGGAATTCATCATCTCGAACAACCGGTCCTCTTTGGTGGAAACGCCTTGATCTAGGCTTCGTCGTTCCATCGGAGATCCTCTCGAATACCGAGACCCTCTACGAAGCGGTCTTGGGGCAGCTACACGTTGATAATACTGCCCTGATAATTTTGATACATGGACAGTGAGAGTCTGCTTCCTGGGTACTTCTCTTTCGAGATTTATTCGTACCCCCAGCCCGATAGTACAACTCATCGATGTTACGGTCGGAGTAACCTATCGGCTGCTTACATGGATTTTTAGGTATAACACGTTCGTCTGTCTGACGCGTTTTCCTCTGAGTAAACATTGCCTTGTTGGCATCTACAGGTTCGTCTGTCTGACGCGTTTTCCTCTGAGTAAACATTGCCTTGTTGGCATCTACAGGAGTCACACGTTTAGAATCACACCCTTGTGAGGGTGAAACCTTAACGGGTTCCTGGTTTTCTGCACGTACCTCCAAGCGGGTTGTTGTAGAAATTAATTTGTTAGGAGGTCGCGTACGACCCCCAGTCCGGATGTTTGCTCGAAGCTCCTTTAACGGTCTCAAGCTTTCCTTAACAAGCGATTTTCCTCGATTCTCGGGTAGGGCACCGACACGATCCTTCAATGAGATTCTAGATTTGGAGAGACACACGCTGTCATAGGGCTTCACCGGAAGTGCGGGAGCAGGGTCTGGAGTTAACGAAGGCCGGAGAGCAACGTCGTCTGCTTTTGCCTTAGGCGCTGATTTAGCTTTTGGCACCCAAACTTGTTTGGATCTCGGCGATCTCTTAACTACCTCTTCCTTTTGCATTTCTTGTGCTTTTCGCAAAAGGGTCCGGGCATGCGCAAGGAAGGCGCGGCGCTTCTGGATTCGCTCCTCGAGAGTAGAGCGGGTTCTTTTAATACGAACTCATTCGTTAATTGGAGATTGAGAGGAGGATTCTGATGCTGGTCGTGGCAACAGATTAGCCACTTGGTGCTTTCTGAACTCCAGATCTGCTTGGTAATGGAGTCCATCCACCTGATCCAAAGCCTTGGCGAATTGGCGCGTGAGGCGTTAGCGTTTCCTTTGATGTGCTCTCTTTGATAGAGTTGGCACGCCTTCAGCAGTCAGCTCCTTGATCGCGAAGGAGTTCAGATCTGCAGATCTGGTCTCATCGGATGCCGGCGGATCGTTGCAAGGTGCAACTGTAGCATCGACTACGGGGAGATCGACTTCTCGGGTCTTTAGATCTGGAGACCGGTGGATCTTCTGGGAGGAGGAGGCCTTCCTGCATCTGTAAGGAGAGGCAGATCTGGAGGAGGAGGAGGAGACATACTCCTCGAACTTCTGCTGGTCGAACTCGTGAAGCTGAGCCCACTCCATCGGGGGAGGGGCTGTCCGAGCAGTCTTCCTTAGGCGGTTCGGCTGTAATTAGAGCAGTTGGAGTTTTAGTCTCTTTGGAGACTTTGTGGATCTTGCGCATAACCTTGGGGCTAAGGGATCCGGATGAGAGAGCCTCTTCAAACTTGGCTTGATCAAACTCAACAATAAGAGTTTCGACGGTTGTTCCAATGAGATGAACATCGGATTGCGCCACCACTTCTTCGTGAGAGAAGCTCATCCCCAGCAGAGTCGCCATCTTTTGTTTGTGGGAAAATTTGCAGTAAAAGAAATGAAGGAAAATTGATTTGACTCGTATTCGACCTCTTCAGCCACGGGGATCTTGATCGTTGGCTGCGGCACGACAACCTCGGAAGCGAGCCTGTTGGCTCCCACTGTGGTCGCCAGTTTGTTTGCGTTGAAAATTGCTATTTTTATTGCTATCAAATCTATTACAACTTTAGTCGTTACCATAAACTCAAATAAAATAAAAAGGTTGATCTTTTTATAAGATCTCCTTACACAATGAAAATAAAAAGTTTATAACTTTATCAAACAAATGCAGAG
The DNA here is from genome assembly GCF_001876935.1 of Asparagus officinalis. NCBI lineage: Eukaryota > Viridiplantae > Streptophyta > Magnoliopsida > Asparagales > Asparagaceae > Asparagus > Asparagus officinalis. The sequence continues at coordinate 24,683,798 of NC_033801.1, forward strand.
ATCGTTTATCGGTCTTCTGCTTGCGTGGGATCTTTGCCTGTGCCGGGGTTTATCCATGGACCACCGTCGATCAGATCTGATTGCTGAAAAATTGGGCAGAGCTTCGTCTATCCGTGAAGGGATCGAGAAATCGTAGCTCTTATATCGGCGAAGCGAGATAATCACTCTTCTTAAGATTACCGCAATGGGATAATCCTAAGGAACGAACCAGGCTGCAAATCTAACTCCTTCTCCTCTCTGAAATCTGTGCACTTTAAGTCTTCAATCCAGCAGGGCTTCGCCGAGGCACGAGAATTCCAGATCTAGAAAAATGAAGGCCTGAGGCTTGTATTTATAGGCTTGAGGAAGATCCGGACGGTTAAAACCGCGTAACGGACATGTTTGGGGCTGGAGACACCCCAGGGTGTCTCAACCTGGGCCGAGACACCCAAGGGTGTCTCAGCCTTGGCCGAGACACCTTGGGGTGTCTCGTTTGGGCCGAGACACCTCGGGGTGTTGAGACGTCGTTTTTTCGTACGTTTGTTCGTTTCCGCTGTAATTTCTTCATCCGAACTCGGATTTGAGTGATTCAAAGTGCGTTGGAAAGCCGACGAGGATTTCTATAAGCTCCAATGATTAGATAATCTGTGGAATCAACTGGGACACGAGGGGCGTAGCACCTTTTGTAGGCGACGCGGGGCTCTCGATCAATTCGTATCCTCGTTATTCTGAAACTCTGATGCTTCACGTAGTTCATCGATTCACTTCAAGCGTTTGTCGACGTCAATCAAGCTTCTGTAAACTGGATTGTGACGTTCATCGTCTTTTCTTAATACTGAGCCGTTCGTGGAGACCTATAGACAATTTTCGATGCCTACAACCGTGACCCACAACACGTCCGATCAAGAGTGCATCGTCTAGTCAATACTATATTAATAATAATAATCAAGGAAACCTCATACCGGGATATCGATATCGAGGGAACTCGGGACTCCTCACATCGGGATATCGATGTCGAGCGAGTATAGCCATGCTTTGAAGCACGCTTATAAATCATACTTTTAACAGAAGTCGTCTTCATGTACAGTCTCTCCTATTGGATAATAACTAAGTGATAACATAACAAGCTTCCACACAGTTATTCATGTCAACAATCCCACACAGGTAATAATATATATCACAAACTAATCTAATTAATTAACTCATAACAGATCTAAAAATTGAATGACGAGTCACATAATAATTTACGATAAAGCTAAGAATTAAAATGAAAGAATCAAGGTTCGGGATCTTGCCTCGGGTACGTCGAACGAGTCGACGTCGACGATGCGAGCCTACGGTGTGGCAGTCCTTCCACTGGATTATGTGTTGACATATTGTCAAACAGGTGACGCGCAATGAAGGAGACGGGGCGGATGGTTTGGGCAGCGAACTGGTCGGAGGATCTGCGCATCGGGGTTTGGTCGGAGCGTTGAGGGTTGCCGTCAGCGGGAGAGGGGAGCGACGCTCGGATCTAGGAACAAGGGGAAGGAACTCGTGAAGGGGGTTCAGGCGGCGACGAGGGTGGCCGAGCGTGGTCGCGGACCTAGGTCGGCTTGCCGGTCAACGGGGAGGCACGTGGGGGGCGGCCAAGGGCGGAGAGTAGCCGATGCGGCTTGCAGACGGAGCCAACAGAGCGTGGTGTTGGGTGACAGGCGGGTTATGGCTGCTGTGTGTGGCCGAGGCAGAGGGCTGGGGCTGCGATCGAGTTGCGGAAGTGACATGGCAGTGAGGCGCAATCGGGGCGATCCACTGCTGAAATGGGACTTGTCGGCGGAGTAACCAGGGGAGGATCTGGCCGTGAGTCATGCCGGCGCGAGGCTCGGCGAGGAGTGAGGTCGGGGCGACCGGCCGGGTCTGATGGGCTCGTGGATGGCGAATGCGGCGTCGACGACTCGGGGGCTGTGCAGATCTGAGAGTGAGATGAGAGTTTTAGAGAAAACGTGGGTGTGTGTTTTTGTGTGTGTTGTGGTGGTGTTTTGTTGGGCGGCGTTGGTTTGAAAAACGATTGTATATTTTGAAACAGCGATTTATATCTATATATAAGTATGTATATACTATTAATACTATAATTGTACGGTGTAGGGTCTTACGGTAAAAATTGATATATTAATAGTCTATTTGTTATTATTGAGTATGATGCTAACTGCGAAAGAATTATCTACAATTAAAAACGTACCTGTTGTGCTAATACAACAGTTGATACGAAATAGTCAAAATATATCCATATTGTATAATTAAATAAGAATAATTAATAAATAAAATATATTTACTTATATTTAAAATAAAACAATTATGGGATAATTATATACACAGTAAAACGTACAAGTTATACTAATACGACAGATAATATGTAACAGTAGAAATAATACAACAAATTATATAAATAACACGTAATTAATAATACAACGTATTATACGAAAATATACGTAATAATAAAAATAATACAACGTATTATTTAAAATGACATGTAACAGTATTGATAACGCAACAGATAAATTCCATAAATTTTCATCGCATAAAATTAATTTATAAATATTAATATCATTTAAATAAATATAAAACTTAGACTTTAAATCATAGAAAATTATAGAAATTCAAGAAAAATATAAATAATCTTTTAAAAATTATAATTAAATATTTTAAAATATAAGAAAATTATTTTAACTAGTATCAAAATTCATGGTCCTTACATACGGTGACGAGGTCGGGCGGAGAAGAGGAGGGGAGGCGGCTGCGAACTCGAGGGGAGGCTTGGAGGCTTGGGCGGAGGTGACGACGGCGAGGAGGGCGAGGGTGACGAGCTTGAGAAAACCATTGGGTTTAGAGAGAGAGAGAGAGAGAGAGAGAGAGAGAGAGAGAGAGAGAGAGAGTGAGAGGAGATGAGAGAGAGGATATGAGTGCTAGGTCTGAGGGATTGAGGAGAGGGGATAAGGATATTTTGAGGATTTTAGCTTAGCTGGCATATAATAATTGCTAAAAAGAGGGTGAAACACAAAATAGTACGTTTTAAAGGGTTGAACCACATGGGGGAAGCTAAGAGGGGCTGCAGCACATGAAGTTTCTGCTTTTGGGGTCCGGACACATTTTTTCCTAATTAATAATTGAAAAGTTTTATAATTGTTTCTGATGGGTTTTCATATTTGGAAAGAAGTACAGTATTAAATACATATTTCTTAATATACGTCCTATGAGTGAGTTCTAATGTTAGGAATTTGAATTGAAAGGTGGATCTTTTAATAGATAAATATCAGAAAAACCTCTTGAGTTTTTGCATTTCTCGGGTAACCCCTACAAAACCCCCCTTAAGTTTTGGGATTCTCAGAGAGCCCCTTCAACTTTCAACATCTTTCACCAATTTTTTTTAATAATATTAACTGCAACTTTCACGTGAGTGGACAAAAATTTGTAGGGAGATATTTTTGCTAGTAAAATTATGGTTCACATTTTTAGAGGGTTTTTCTGAAAAAAAGTCAAAAGGTGAATGGGGTTTTTCGAAAATTCTCAACAGTTAAAGATGAAATGAGGTTTTCTGATATTGTCAAAGGTTAAGAAATGGTTTATGAGTGACAGCTTAGCAGGTCACATAGTAAAGCCATGTCGCTCTCCCGTGGAAGAGGCTAGGTTCGATTCCCATGTACACCAAAGGCCTAGTAGTTATGATTGTTGGTATTGTTGTTATGTGTGCCAAAGACATATTTTCCTTATTAAAAAAGTATGGTTTATGAGATTTTAAAAGTTTGGAGGAGTTATCTTAGGGATACCTAAACTTACAACGGTTCTTGGTCCTCTTCGACCCCCACTTTGATCAAGATGGATTCACCTATATTTTGATCTTAGTACTGAACCAAACTATATTCAAGCTTAGACACTCTAAATAGTATATGAGCTGCAATGCTGCATTGTATCTCACATTTATCTTATCCCATTTATTAAAAGCTAATTACTTTTCCTATTTTCCTGCCTCGAACCAGCTATGAATTTTTTACGTGGGGCACAAATACAATTATTGTATTTGATTGGGTGAGTTTACTATTTTGAGACAATCCCCAAAATTTCAAAAAAAGCATCTTGACCCCTTAAAATTTGGGTGTTTTAGAAAGCTCCCCAGTGAATTTCAATTTTTTCAAGCTAACCCTCATAATATCGTTAGATGTGAAGACTGTTTTTTTAGAACTTTTTTCAAAATATATGGCTCAAATTTTCTTGTGAATAGAATATAATGGTGTAGTTAAGCATTATTCATATGTTTAAGATGAGTGAACATTTCAATTAAAAAAAAAAGACACACACAGACAGACACAGAGAGAGAGAGAGAACGGAAGCAGAAGAAGGGTAAATAGCACTTAAATATCTTATATTTGCGCTCACTTAGCATTTATAGACACTCAGTTATTTTTCATAGCAATTATATATCTTTAATTGTGTAAAATTAGCATATTAGTACTATTAATTATGTAAACATGAAAATTTTCATCCTAAAGTTTTCATATGATATTCATTTGTTAAAATTATTGATATTTGTTAAATATACTTTTAGCCCTACCCAAATTCTAATTTAGATGTATTGTGGTTATACTTTAAAAATCAAATTTTGATAAATTTATTAGTAAATCCAACAAACTTAATAGTTAGAAAGTTATAAAATTATCATATAAATATTATATGAGAAATTTTAGATTAAAATTTTTATATTTGCATAAGAAACGGTACTAACGAGCTAATTTTAATAACTTAGAGTATATAAATAGTACTAAAGTGTTGATGTTTGATATCACACAGTCAGTTGAAGTCACAGAGTTGCTGGATCGTCGAGAGGTTGAACTGCCGAGAGGGGGCCGCTTTCCTTCTTCGACTTTATGCCTGGTTCTCAGAGCTCGAGATGGGCGGATCACCTGCACACAAGAATCGTGAGAGTACGGGGCTTGTTTCCCCCGTGGTACCTCCGACGATCAAGTCAGCTAGTAGACTTGGGTGAGGTGAAAGAAGAACGGTGTGCTCTTCAAATATGTGTCTAGAGAGTTTTTAGGTAGTATGATACGGGTGTATCTTCTCTTCGGAAAAAGCGATCCTCATGGGAGCTTGAGGATAGGTGATTCTCATGATATCTTGAGAATAGTGGTGTGAAGCGACACGGCGGAGCACAGGGTGGAGCGTGGAGCGAGGCGAAGAATCAAAGAATCGAAGCCTCAGTTTTCAGCCTCATGAGTCGACTCATGTGTATGTTTGAGTCAACTCAAGAAATCAAGCCCTGTTAGCAAAACATCTCTGACCAGTCGACTCATTAGTTATGAGTCGACTCATATGAGGTCATGAGTCGACTCATCGGAGATTTCTAGATTCGTTAAGGATTCTGTTTACGTGTTTTCCTGTTTGGGTTTGGTCTGATTATTTACCAGATTGTCACCACGTTGTAAACTCTATAAATAGAGACTGTTTATGGTTCTAAACAGAGAAGAGGTGAGAGGCCAATATGTAGATCTAAAGGGTTTTAGGTCTAAGTCAGATCCTAATCAAAAGGATTAGAGTTTGATTGTGAGGATCTATGAGATCTTAGAATGAGAGGTAATTAAGAGAGATTCTAATCATTGTATTAGGGTTTAGAGAGGATTGAGAGGTTGTTCTCGATTCTAGTGAGATTGTGAGGGAGAGATTTGTAATAATTGATTCTTCATAATCTAGAGAAGGTATTTTCCTTCGCCATACTGAATTGTTATTGTGTTTTAGTTGTCTTCTTCTCAACCCACCTTTTGGTAATTCCGCGACCAAAGGGTGCTCGCACAACGACTCGTATCAAGTTAGTATCAGAGCCATCAGATCCGGTGAAGGAGCATCCTGTGTATGGTCCTGACTCGGTCACAGTACAAGAAGCTTGGTGAGATCCTTTTCTTTGGAAGGAGTTCGGAGATTAAGGAAGAAGAAGATGACTAAAGTTAACAAAGATGGAGGGGCTCGAGAGTTTCCTCAGCTGAAGTTCTAACTTGAATGGAACTTTAAGTTTCTAAAGGGGGGACCCATGATACGGGTGTATCTTCTCTTCGGAAAAAACGATCCTCATAGGAGCTTGAGGATAGGTGATTCTCATGATATCTTAAGAATAGTGGTGTGAAGCGACACAGCGGAGCACAGGATGGAGTGTGGAGCGAGGCGAAGAATCAAATAATCGAAGCCTCAGTTTTTAGCCTCATGAGTCGACTCATGTGTATGTTTGAGTCGACTCAAGAAATCAAGCCCTGTTAGCAAAACGTCTCTGACCAGTCGACTCATCAGTTATGAGTTGACTCATATGAGGTCATGAGTCGACTCATAACTGTTCATAAGTCGACTCATCGGAGCTTTCTAGATTCGTTAAGGATTCTGTTTACGTGTTTTCCTGTTTGGGTTTGGTCTGGTTATTTATCATATTACCACCATGTTGTAAACCCTATAAATAGGGACTGTTTAGGGTTCTAAACAGAGAGGAGGTGAGAGGCCAATATGTAGATCTAAAGGGTTTTAGGTCTAAGTGAGATCCTAATCAAAAGGATTAGGGTTTAGAGAGGCCAATATGTAGATCTAAAGGGTTTTAGGTCTAAGTGAGATCCTAATCAAAAGGATTAGGGTTTAGATTGTGAGGTTAGGTCTAAGTGAGATCCTAATCAAAAGGATTAGGGTTTAGATTGTGAGGATCTATGAGATCTTAGAATGAGAGGTAATTAAGAGAGATTATAATCATTGTATTAGGGTTTAGAGAGGATTAAGAAGTTATTCTCGATTCTAGTGAGATTGTGAAGGAGAGATTTGTAATAATTGATTCTTCATAATCTAGAGAAGGTATTTTCCTTCGCCATACTAAATTGTTCTTGTGTTTTAGTTGTCTTCTTCTCAACCCACCTTTTGGTAATTTCACGACCAAAGGGTACTCGCACGGCGACTCGTATCAAGTTGGTATCAGAGCTATCAGATCCGATGAAGGGGCATCCTGTGTATGGTCCTGACTCGATCACAGTACAAGAAGCTTGGCGAGATCCTTTTCTTTGGAAGGAGTTCAGAGATTAAGGAAGAAGAAGATGACTGAAGTTAACAAAGATGGAGGGGCTCGAGAGTTTCCTCAGCTGAAGTTCTAACTTGAATGAGACTTCAAGTTTCTAAAGGGGGGACCCATGATACGGGTGTATCTTCTCTTCGAAAAAAACGATCCTCATGGGAGCTTGAGAATAGGTGATTCTTATGATATCTTGAGAATATTGGTGTGAAGCGACACGACGGAGCACAGGATGGAGCGTGCAGCGAGGCGAAGAATCAAAGAATCGAAGCCTCAGTTTTCAGCCTCATGAGTCGACTCATGTGTATGTTTGAGTCGACTCAAGAAATCAAGCCCTGTTAGCAAAACGTCTCTGACCAGTCGACTCATCAGTTATGAGTTGACTCATATGAGGTCATGAGTCGACTCATAACTGTTCATAAGTCGACTCATCGGAGCTTTCTAGATTCGTTAAGGATTCTGTTTACGTGTTTTCCTGTTTGGGTTTGGTCTGGTTATTTATCATATTACCACCATGTTGTAAACCCTATAAATAGGGACTATTTAGGGTTCTAAACAGAGAGGAGGTGAGAGGCCAATATGTAGATCTAAAGGGTTTTAGGTCTAAGTGAGATCCTAATCAAAAGGATTAAGGTTTAGATTGTGAGGATCTATGAGATCTTAGAATGAGAGGTAATTAAGAGAGATTCTAATCATTGTAATAGGGTTTAGAGTGTTGGCCTCTTTGTTTTGATGATGTTTAACAAACAATTTACCACTAATGTTGTTTGTCTAGTATTTGTGTTTTCTTATTTATTGTAGACAAACAACGTTGTTGGAGGATGGATGGATTGCGCTTCAACGATTATATCCAAAGGAGGTTGGCGGAATGTCGGTGAAGCCTTGCTATTCAAAGTTCAAGATCCAAGTTAAAGCTTCATCCGCGAGATTACCTAGAAGAGCTTATTGAAGATCAAGATCTAGCTTGGGTAATTTAGTTTAGGGTTTATATTATGTGTGTTTAATACGTTAAGCTCAATATCTATACACACACATTATATCGGTTTTCATATATATATATATATAGTGATATATATATACATATACATATGTTTTTGGTTTTATAGTTTTCGGGCTTATATATGAAACAAATGCATAGAATTGGAAAATACTATTTTGTTTCATGTTCATATGCCTATATATGATTTCATCTTTAACAAGTTTATATTTAATGAAATCATATTTAGTGTTTTTGAAAATATTGCATAGAATATGCAATTTTATGAAAATGTTGTATTTCTAGGTTATAGACTTCATAACAACACGTTATATCTTTTATCAAGTCTATACAATCATTTCATAAGGTTTCAAAATGTTGTTTAAGTCAAAATATCAAAATATCAATTTTCAGGTTTTCATGTTTTTGAACTATTTTGCAAAATGATGATATTTTTTATTTGGGAAGTCCTTTCTGATAACCAGTCGCTGTAGCATGATTATTATCATGTCTACAATCATTCCCCAAAGTTTTACATTTTTCGGAATTTATTTGATATTTTTAAATAGCGTTTTAAAATCAGATATACAGTTTTTGAGTATCAGTTTTCGGTCGACCGAACCGGTCGACCGAACCTGAGGTCAAATGTTCACTGGCCGATAGAAAGTCTGTCGGTCGACCGGTCCGGTCAACCGATGGAAACTTTCGGTCGACCGATGAATTTTCCGGTCGACCGACGATGTTGTTTTCAGCTTCCAACGGCTAGTTTTTTGACCGTTGCCTTGGGGCTGTTTTGTCTTTTTGCTTGGGGTTTTTTGGCTGAGTTGTGAGAGGGTATAAATACCCTATTGCCTTCAACTCTCAAGCCAACTAAGAGAGTTTTAAAACAAGTTTAAGAGAGTTTTGTTTAAGGGCTTAATGTTTGTTTAGAAGCTTTTAAGCATTTACAAGAGTTTGAGTTTGTGAATTCAATTTCACAAGAGCAAGTGGAGATCATCCTTTGGTGTTTGAGCATTCACTCTTCTCCTACTCTCTTGTCATCTTTAGAGAAGTGTTTCTAAACTCATCTAGCAATTTATTATTTTGATTATAATTTCCATAAGCTAGATTTATATTTGAGTTTAGTTTAATTGTTTTATTGATACTCTTTGTTCACACACAACCTATTGAGCTTATTGTATTTACATTCATAGTATAATTTAGGGTTGTGGGTTTGTGACATTGAGAGTGAGCTTAATTGAGTTCTCACCTTGTTTAGAGAACAATCAATTGATTTATATTTGTGCTTATTGTGAGAATCACTTTGTAATACACTTGTACACCGAGTGAGGAGTGTGTGGTGAGAGTCGGGGATCGTCCCAAGAGGAGTGATTGAGAAGTTTTCTAAACTCAATCTAGCTTCATATTTTATATTGTTTGATTATCTTTTTATTAAGCTAGTGTTCATATTGAGTTTAGTTGATTTTATTATCTCTTTGTTCACACACAACCTATTGAGCTTATTGTATTTACATTCATAGTATAATTGGGTTGTGGGATTGTGTAACTTAGAGAGTGAGCTTATAATTTGTTCTCATTCATTGTAGAGAACAAATACTTTGTATTGAGCCTAATTGTGAGGATTCACTTGTAATACACTTGTACACCGAGAGAAGTGTGTGGTGAGAGACGGGGTCGAATCCAAGAGGAGTGGCGTCGGTTGACGTGCCTAGGGAGAGGTTGTAACCGAGCACTTGAGGAGGAGGACACGGGCTAGGACCAACACTTAGTGTGTGAGGTGTGATTGCATAGTGATTGTATTGTGAGGTGTAAACGTTGTTCGGGTGAACGTAGAAAACCCGGTTGTGATAGTGGAGATCTCCTCGAGGTGAGGAGCGGGGACGTAGGTCGTGGGGACCGAACCTCGTAAACATATCCTTTGTTTGTGATTGCATTGGCGCACTTGTTTTCATATTCATATCTTACATCGCCATTGTGTATTGCTTGTTGATCATTTTGCCCTATCACATTTGTAGTTAATTTGTTTACCCCTCTTGTTAGTTTTATATCCTTGCACATACATTGTCTATATCTCTTTGTTAGGATATATCTTATTGTTTATATATCCTTGCATATATTTCTATCATATAGGATATATCACCTTGTGTATATTGCATATTCTTGCACATAACTCTTTGTATATCTATCTTGCAAGAATATATTTGTTAATTAGTTTTAATTGGCATTTAATCGGATTAGATTAGCATAAGACCCTAATCACCCCCCCTCTAGGGTCTAACAATTGGTATCAGAGCTTGGTGCTCTTTGATTTAAGGACTAACCGCCTTGAGTTAAAGATCCAAGTTATCTTATTTGTGCTAATCTAGTTATGATTGCATTTGTCTTGCTTGCATATGTTCATATATATATCTTGAATATGAATGTATTTTGTTTAGGCTATAAATCCAATGTTGCTCCTAAATTCATTAATTTTTCCTATGCACAATGGGCTTCTAGATTTAAACTATTTGTTGAATCTAGAAATATTGACTTATGGAAAATTATTGATTGTGCTTATATTGTGCCCACATTGGAGAAATCTAAGTGGAGCAATCATGATAATAAAATGTTTAATATGAACAAGCTTTTGTTAGAATATTTGCTTAATGCCTTTGACTCATCATTTTCTAACAAATTTGTTCATTTTGATAGTGCTTACAATTTATGGAAATTCATAGAAGCACATCAAGGCAACTTGGAGGAAATCCGACGTAGTTTGGAGGATTGTTCTTCAAGTGAGTGTGGAGCATCATCATGCACACGGCCACTAGGCGATAGCCCTAGTGTGGTAAGCGATTCGGAATCCGATAGTGATATATCCATCAATGAACTCGCTTGTGCATATGATAGATTATCTCATGCCTATACAAAATTGCAAAACAATTTTATTGATCTTAAAAGCAAGCATATTAGTTTAAAATCCGATCATGAGTCGCTAGCTTCCAAACTTGATATTGTTGTTAAAGAGAATGCTATTTTAAAAGAAAACAATGAGTTATTAAGTTTGGAAAATAATAACATGTCTTCATCTATTGCTAGCTTAACTCATGCTAATAATAATGCCATGATAGAAGTAGAAACTATTAGAAATAAGTTTAATTCTTTTAGAAATGATCATGTTTCATCTACTTCTATTTCCAATGCTTGTATGCATAATGATGAATTGAATCTTGTGAAAAACCGAATATCATCTTTAGATTCAACCCTTAAAACATGCATTGTAGATAATAAGAAACTTATGGACTTGGGTGCAAAGTCTAGTACTACAACTTCTAAACCCGTACACTTTGCACACTTGTATAGTAAAACTTATAAATGCTCCATTTGTGGTCGAAAAGGCCATTTAGCTAAGTTTTGCTATGATGCACAAAAACATAAGAATATTAATTCTTCTTGTGCATCTCATAAGGCTTCTTCTTCATCACATGTACACACACATGCACCCATTGTTCATCATAAGCATGCTAATGTGTATCATTGTGATTTTTGTGGTAGAGTTGGTCACTTAGCCAAGTTTTGTTTTGATTTGCGAAAAGTTTCTAAATCGCAAAATATTTCAAGTAGACCAACATTATTTCAAAATGTTTCTCATTTGCAAAATAATTTTAAAAGACCATCTTTATTTGCAAATGTTCCTCGTGCACATCCACATGGTCAACATAACCAAATGCATCCTCTTCATTGCACTTATTTCAATCGAATGGGTCATTTGCATAATTATTGCTATGACCGGACCCGTGCACTAAATGCGCCCAAATGGGTTCATAACCCTAGGGTTTTGAGCTTGAATGATAGGGGTCATGTCCCTAAATCGTTTGGTACCAAGAGTTCTTGGGTACCAAAACAAATTTAATTTTTATACCAAGAATTTTAGTGTTTTTCTTTATTCTTTTTCTTGGTTTTGAAAAATTATACTTTAAACTTTTGAATATGAAAATAATTTTTTAAATTCTTTTGTTTTCATGGTTATTGGTTTTGTTTTGATGAGAGGTTTATGTTTATATAACCCCCCGGATTTATTGGGTGTTTATTCCCAAATCATGTTTATCGGATGCTTAAATGATTATATGGAGCTCAAGAGCTTGATATAATTGTTGCCTCTCTTAAAAATTGTGTTTTGATTTGTTGCTTTTGAATTCATTATAATTCACTTATATGATGATATTTATGTGTTTGTGCTAATGGATCATCTATTCGTGCTTTATAATGTATTCTATGAGTGGTTTGATCAAGTTATGTAAAGAAAAATTTTCTTTATTGATCAAACATTGTTTTTGAATATAAACTTTGATTTATGATTTCTTTTGGTTGGATTTGTTTTCATTTGAAAACCTTTTGCATGATTCTCATGTTCCTCTTCTTTTGATTTCATAAATCTATTCTTTTATATGGTTTTTATTTTTTTTTTGTTAATGAGACACTATTTTCATATTGACATATTTATATGTGTTCTCATTATCTTCATGTATGTGAGTAAATTTTTAGCATATTCATGTATGCTTGCTCACATATGTTTTGCCATGATCTTCATCGCATATTATCTATATGGATTTTTGATAGGGGGAGCAATCCCTATATCTTTCTATGTGTTATACTCACCCATGCATATTGTTAGGGGGAGCTTTCGCTCTCTTATTCTTTTTGTCCCCTTTTTGATGTTGTCAAAGGGGGAGAAATATTGTGAGTATAGTCCTTTTTGTTTATATGCATAATATATTATACTTTGTATATTCATTTCCTTTCATGCATATATATTTTTTGTAAATTGTTTGTCATCATCAAAAAGGGGGAGATTGTTGGCCTCTTTGTTTTGATGATGTTTAACAAACAATTTACCACTAATGTTGTTTGTCTAGTATTTGTGTTTTTCTATATATTGTAGACAAACAACGTTGTTGGAGGATAGCCTTGCTATTCAAAGTTCAAGATCCAAGTTAAAGCTTCATCCGCGAGATTACCTAGAAGAGCTTATTGAAGATCAAGATCTAGCTTGGGTAATCTAGTATAGTTTTTATATTATGTGTGTTAAGTACTTTAAGCTCAATCATATACACACATACACGCTTTTGGTTTTTGGTTTTGTATATATATAGTTATATATATACATATATGTTTTTGGTTTAATAGTTTTCGAGTTTATATATGAAACAAATGAATAGAATTGGAAAATACTATTTTGTTTTATGTTTATATGCCTATATATGATTTCATCTTTAACAAGTTTATATTTAATGAAATCATATTTAGTGTTTTTGAAAATATTGCATAGAATATGCAATTTTATGAAAATATTATATTTCTAGGTTATAGACTTCATAACAACACGTTATATCTTTTATCAAGTCTATACAATCATTTCATAAGGTTTCAAAATGTTGTTTAAGTCAAAATATCAAAATATCAATTTTCAGGTTTTCATGTTTTTGAACTATTTTGCAAAATGATGATATTTTTTATTTGAGAAGTCCTTTCTGATAACCAGTCGCTGTAGCATGATTATTATCATGTCTACAATCATTCTCCAAAGTTTTACATTTTTTAGAATTTATTTGATATTTTTAAACAGCGTTTTAAAATCAGATATACAGTTTTTGAGTATCAGTTTTCGGTCGACCGAACCGGTCGACCGAACCTGAGGTCAAATGTTCACTGGGCGACAGAAAGTCTGTCGGTCGACCGGTCCGGTCGACCGATGGAAATTTTCGGTCGACCGATGAATTTTCCGGTCGACTGACGATGTTGTTTTCAGCTTCCAACGGCTAGTTTTTTGACCGTTGCCTTGGGGCTGTTTTGTCTTTTTGCTTGGGGTTTTTTAGTTTTTTGACCGTTGCCTTGGGGCTGTTTTGTCTTTTTGCTTGGGGTTTTTTGGCTGAGTTGTGAGAGAGTATAAATACCCTATTACCTTCAACTCTCAAGCCAACTAAGAGAGTTTTAAAACAAGTTTAAGAGAGTTTTGTTTAAGGGCTTAATGTTTGTTTAGAAGCTTTTAAGCATTTACAAGAGTTTGAGTTTGTGAATTCAATTTCACAAGAGCAAGTTTGAGAACAATCATTTGTCATATTTGTGCTTATTGTGAGAATCACTTTGTAATACACTTGTACACCGAGTGAGGAGTGTGTGGTGAGAGTCGGGGATCGTCCCAAGAGGAGTGGCGTCGGTTGACGTGCCTAGGGAGAGGTTGTAACCGAGCACTTGAGGGAGACACGGCTAGGTCCAACACTTAGTGGGTGTAGAGTGTGATTGCAAGAGTGTGAGTTGTAGAGTTTTCGGTTAGCTAGAAAACCGAGTGTGTAGAAGAAGTTCCGGCTTCCAAACCGGGTTGTGTTAGTGGATTTCTCCCCGGGAGTGGGGAGCGGAGACGTAGGACGGAAGGTCCGAACTCCGTGATCATATTGCTTGTTTGAGTGTGCTTTGGCGTTCATTCATATTTATGTTCATATCTTATATCACCATTGTCATTAGCTCATTATCTATATCATCCACTATCTTATTTAGATTATTTACCCTTGTGTTGTTTATATATCCTTGCATATATCTCTATCATATAGTATACCTCTTTGCTAGGATATATCACATTGTGTATATTGTATATTCTTGCACATAACTCTTGGTATATCTATCTTGCAAGAATATATTTGTTAATTAATTTTAATTAGTATTTAATTGGATTAGATTAGCATAAGACCCTAATTATCCCCCCTCTAGGGTCTAACATAGAGAGGATTGAGAGGTTGTTCTCGATTCTAGTGAGATTGTGGGGAGAGATTTGTAATAATTGATTCTTCATAATCTAGAGAAGGTATTTTCCTTCGCCATACTGAATTGTTCTTGTATTTTAGTTGTCTTCTTTTCAACCTACCTTTTGGTAATTCCGCGACCAAAAGGTGCTCGCACGGCGACTCGTATCATAGTAAGAAAATCCAACCTTTTTTCATGACGAATAACGTATGTATTTATAGAGGATGCCAAGGGTCGAATAGGCATCTAGTGAGAATGCGGTTTATGATGATGGCGAGAGGTGAGCTAGAGGCTGAGTCACCTTCTGCCCGATATGTGTCGATTGGCGAGTGATGGGAGGTCACTTCAGTGACATGGGGAATTAGCAGCCGTCGAGGTTTGTCAGCGAGTGACGTGGAGTCACTTCTGTGTTATGGGGATCCTGCAGCCATCGAGGCTTGTCGGCGAGTGACGTGGAGTCACTTCTGTGGTATGGGGATTCTGCAGGGGCGACGTGGAGTTGCTTCTGTTGTATGGAGATTCTACAGCCATCGAGGCTTGGCAACATGCAACGTGGAATTGTAGTGATGATCATAAATGGTAAAATAATGCTGAGAAGTAATGTTCTGAGTCGCCCTCGGGGGAAGTGTCGGCTGATCGCTGAGTAAAAATCTTTTGCTCGACTGAGCCCGCCTTTCGAGTCGTCTTTGGGGAATGAAGCCGGCTCGACTGAGTCTGTTCTCGGGATAACATATTTTATAAGAAACTGTAGGGAACACCCTATAACGTAAAAACAACTGAGTATACAAATGTTAAGTGGGTGAAACTATAAAGCATTTAAGTGCTATTTAGTAAGTAATAATAATAATAATAATAACTATATTATTCTCTCATACATTACTTCTACACTACACTACAAGAGCGAAATATATATGAGCTTTCATGAGATATTACTTTTGAAAAAAATTTTAAGAGAGCCGATCCCACACTTTTCTCTCGTATGTATCTAAAAGCAGCACGTAACTAGTGATCGTTAGTTACTACCACCACTGAAAACAGAGCAGTGATAGGGGGGAACTCAAAAAAAAAAGGGGAACGCGGAATCTTTGGCTGGCGAGTAGACGAGTTATCGCGAGATGATCTCGTCGCAGAAGTTTCTGAGAAGATCTTCTGCTGACGCGCACGCGGGACCCAAAGACCATGACAGAACCCCCCGTTCACACGCGAGCCCGACGCACTCCAGTGGCACAACAGCAATTAAAGCCAACACAAGGGCTTAACTGTCTCATCAAAACCCCCACAGCGAAATCAGCACGAATCTTGAAGCGCGAGGCGGAGACAGCCGTCACCCTGGATCCGGGAGTGTGGCGTGGCAGCCCTCTGCCTGCGGTGCCTGCGGGACTGCGCTCCGGTTAAATTCGCCAACCACGGTTAAAATTAACAAAGGAGCTACAGTTGAATAAGGCTCCTATATAAACCCCAGGGCTCTCTCCCCATTTTCGATGCCTTGGTTCGTTCTCTCCTCCAGCGATCGAGAGTTTCTCTCTCTACTCTCCAGCGCCGAGTTTTAGAGAGAGAGAGAGAGAGTCTGCAGGAAAATCGTTCGACGACGAGCTAAGGTCAGCAAAAAAGATCGAATCTTTCCTACTGGTTTCGTTCAGTTGAATCTCGAAACCCTTTTGTGGCGAGAATCGCGTTGAAGGAATCGGGTTCTTGTTGAGTATTTGGGGATTTTGGAATCGGAACCCTACCTCTGTCTTTTTGCTGAACTTGACTGAATCCACAGGGCTTTTGATTTGGTTGGTGTTTCTTGATACTTGGATCGAGTGATGTGTCCTCTGCCGCCGGATTCTTCGCCGCTTGACATCGGTGAGCAGTCGACCGATGAAGAAATCGTGCAGTTCTTGTGGGGGAGGAAAGTTGGGGATCCGATACCGTCGAATGTGATCACAGGAGTGAACCCTTTCAGCATCGACCCCCGAAGCTCTCCGGGTGAGCAAACATAATTTGTCATCGCAATTCTTTATATAGATGTTTGTATGAATTTTTATTATTTTGTGAGTTGGTCTGGGTGGAAAAAATTGCTAAATACATATATCTATTATAGTTTCTTCATGTTCTCACTTTAAAGTTTCGGACGAGTGAATTCGGATAGAGAAAATGGAGGGAGGAGATTCAAACAGAATAGTGCACTTTTATTTTGCTATTTAATATGTTTTTGAGGAACAAGGACAGGGGTCAGCCTGATTTTTATTGATACAGATGGGGAATTGTTTTCTCAATGTATGTCTGTAAATGGTAAAGAATGATATATTGCTTTCTCAGTGTTATGTCTGTAAACAGTAAAGATTGATATATTGTGTGGTTGAGCCCTCGTAGAAATTTGTTAGCTTGTCGAGTATCTGTGAATCTACCTCTTGGTCCTTAGCTTCTTTTCCCCTTTCTAAACGTGAATTGTTATTTGCTGTATTTTTTTTTTAGTAAACATCACTGGAGATAGGTTCATAAATAAATTACATTAAACCCCCCAAGAACTTTCACCGTTTTGTATAAACTTAAAAACTTTCAAAATCGAACTAAACCCCCTATAAATTTTGTAGAAAACATCCAACATCTTTTTGGTAAATTATACTAAACCCCAATAACTTTCAAAATGTCTTTTTATGTTGCTTTTGGTTCTAATTTATGGGTATCTACAAAATGCAGAAACTTATTAGGGTTTTTCTGCAAAATGCAAAAAGTTATTGGGGATTTAGTGTGATTTTGAAAGTTATTGGGGGTTTACGCAAAACGATGAAAGTTCTTGGGTGTTTAGTGTAATTTACCCTTTATTTTACTCTTTGCAATCTATATCCAAGCTCTATGCTGGAAATAAACATTTTGTGAGATCCTCACTACATTTAGAATAGGATAAAGTATCCACAGGGAGTAATTTTTTGAGAAAAGGTCATGTGGAAATAGTTAATCGGTGATGCTTATGTTGATTATGGCAGTTTGTCCATTTTTCCTTACCGTCCTCATCTTAGCTTTTGTTGTCAAATTTGGCTGGAACTTGGAAGAGGGCAAGATTTTGACTTCGAAAGAGCTGAAAATGAAATGGTGTAATTGATAAGTTTCACATGGGTAGTTACATTTATCTAGGCATAGACAGCCAAGTTCGAAGTTTTTTATATTGATGGAATTTCTGAAGCCAAAAGAAGGAACGTTATATTATTTTCACAGAAATTATATCATTTTCACAGAAAATTGACAAGTTGCAGCTTAGAAAAACTTCCTAAAGTTTGTGACTGGAATTTGATTTCAGGTTTTACATTTTTTAGGATTAGCAAATTACTCGGTTATATCAGCAGAAGGCCCGAGATTCCCTAGGGAAATTCTCTCAGTGTTCAGTACATAGGATGGCGAAAGATGCAATCTTATTTTGTGTGTTGGTGCCTGAGTACTCATTTTTAGTAATAAAACAGGAGATTTCCTTTTTTTTTGTGATTACACCAAACATCTCTTGCTTTAAGAGTTCTATCTTATTATCCTTTGTAGCAAATATCATGTATATTTTCCGTTTGAATGTGGTGCTCATTGATGAATATTGAATACTGTGACCATATGATCTTCTACAGGCTGGAGTTGAACTGACGAATGTCAGAGATGTTTTCTTTTCTTTTGCTTTCTTGAAGTAAATATACTGATAGTTTTCGGGAAGTTTTACTAGTTAATTAAAATGATTATACTTTTTCTAATCTAGTTTGGATAACAACTTTTATGGATGCAAGTTACAAATCTTACAGAAGATAAATGAGAACCTGATGATTTTTATTTGACGCTAAAGTGCATGTTACATGGGGCGTCTTGACACTATATCAGATACATTGATTCCAAGCTGCTCAGTTTTTTTCTTATACTTGTGTGCCTTGTGTGCCTTAGGTCCGTTTGTTTTGCTGCAAAAATTAAGTGCAGCAAATGTTGCAGAAAGAAATGTTGCATGCAACATTTGTTACTGGAAATCAACTTCAAATCCATTGTTTGGATATCTTGTTATCTACGGTCTTATTGTAGAAGATGTATTTCCGATATGAAGAATAACTGCAGGAGTTTGTTCATCAGGGTTATTTGGCAGTAAGTTATGTATATTTAAATAGAAAAAACAGTTGGGGTCAGTCAGTTAAGATGACAGTCACCTTAAGTTAAAAAGTATACTAATTTACTTTGCTTGAGACAGCATGTTCTCCAAATTGCAAAAATTCATGCTTTAAAGACACCTTGGGAATAATGCTTCTCACACATGTAGTACTGTTCTTCTGAATGACTTTCCTTACTCTTCTCTAAGAAACTTGAACCGTCTAGGTTTATTACGAAGATTACTATTTGTTAGTCAATTGTTGCAATCCATGTTTTATATGCCAAAAGAAATTCCTGGAGCTTTCTTCTGAACAATCAGTTATCAGACAGGGAAAATGCTCATATGTCTGTGCTTCTTGTGCAGAGGGTATTTGGTTTTTGTACACTTCAGAGGAGTCACAATCTCATAACGAAGGAGGCATTATCAAAGTAGTAAATGGATACTGGAGATCAATGGATGATTGCAGAATATTAGCTAGCACTCCCGCTGTAGGTAGGAAAACTACGAGGCAATTTTATGTAGGCCAAGCACCCTTCGGAGATCAAACCGGTTGGAAGATGCAAGAATATTTTGCAGATCAGATTGTTGCTCAGGTAATTAACTAGTATTAGGTATTTTTTTAGCTCTTGTATTGTGTCCCTACTGAGCTTGCATGCTATTTTTGTGAAATGTTAGTACACTAGAATTCATAAGTTATGAACTTGCATGCTTTACAGGACTGTAGCACTTTGTGTAGAATCTTCTTGCAAAATGATGAAGTGTTAGATACTGGTGAACAATATGACCCTGTGAATCCAGGTGATGCTGATGGTGAGTACATAGAAGCTGCGCTGCTGAGCCTTCTGGAACAAGATGATAGAAACTCTTCCAGGGATGGTGCTGTTGGATCCCAAGCAGAACAAAAATCTAGCCAGGTTAAAAACTTAACCATCATGATATTTGCCTTACATTTATTCTCAACTAAAATCATGTCTCTTAGGCTTTGTTTTGAATTTCATTCACCCCTCATTGCTTATTCAGTGGCTTGCATTAATTTGTATACAGGAATTTGGTGAAGAGTTTTGTTTTTAATATAGAAAACACATTATAAAATTATATCAATAATCACAATCTCTCAATATTATCTTTTTGAGAGAAAAAATAGACTCGAACTTGCCAATCCTAACCAAATATATTGATGAAATGATTGTTTACAAACTTGAAAAGATTACTCCCAACTCTGAAAGTATAGTCAGAATTATACAACCATGTTAGACTCCCAACCTAGATACTGTTATATAGGTGTATGTTCATACAACCATGTTAGATCCCAACCTAGATACTGTTATATAGGTGTATGTTCATACCAGGTTGTGGCCTGAATCAGAACTCCTTACTTCTTGTTTTACTGGATGCCTTCCCTTTCTTTGCTTGTGACTAGATGAGAAAACATCTCTTTAAACCATTTATCAACAAAAATGATTAGAAGATTGTCTCCATGAGCCTAATGGAGTCACAATTCAAATCGACTTAGCTGAAAAGCCTAGCCTAAAGCCAAACACTTTAGCCGGCACGAAGCGCGGAAGCAGTCGGCCTTTCGCCTTTAAGGCGACTACTCAGGAGTCCACCCAACTCCCAATCGAGACGATTCCCCCAGTGACGACTCGGCTGTCTACCGAGCTGTCTGACTAGGCTGACGACTCACTTATCTAGTCAAGTTACGAGAACGACCCGCCTTCCAATTCAATCCTGCTAGGGAAGATAAAGATCCGAGTCATCCAACTAAGCTATTTCCAAGACATACATCAGTCAACCACAATATTGAGCAGTCACATCAAAAGTCTCAAGCAAAAGTCTCAAGCTCTAACGAAGTCTTAAATACAAAGACGACTCATTCTATTCCCAAGTCACTTCTGAAACGTAATCAAGACACCCTCTGAGCTCAGACGACCTTTTCTCCAGTCGTCAGCTGTCATCTGTGAAGCAATTAGTGGTTAGATCGGTCAGCCTATCTTCCCTTTATCCTTATCCGTAAAACCTGGGACGTTATCGAGGCACCTTCTATACTCGAATGCCTCGCCCTCCAATCGCTAACCGCCATCTGTAAAGATAAGGACGACTCAGCACCTCGTCGTATTCTCGGCCATACGCCATCTAATCAATCCTGGGGCCTTATCGAGATCATCTCGAAATAGTATCCTCTCCAGTCGTCAGCCAACACGTGAAATGACTACTGCTGACTCAGCCTCCAGCTCATCCCCCACCCACGTCCTCAGACCCCTGATGAAGCCACGTGTCTATCCTCAACAACCTATAAAGAGGAAGAGGCTTTTTTGGACTGGAGGAGGTTGGATAAACTAAAAAGACTAAGAGGTCACTTTTTTCTTCAATTTGCTTCTAAATTCTAAAATGAGAAGGCACCCTGCATGGACCTCAATGGCCCAGAGACTTTCCCAAAAACCTCCCTCAAACTCATCCTCTAAGGGGCTGTTTGTTTGCCTAAAAAAAAAGAGGGAAATCAAAGAATAGGAAACCATTTCTTAGAAATTTTATTTTGAGGTTGTTTGGTTGGGAAAAAAAGGAAAATTAAAGAATAAGAGATGTGATGAAATGAGTTGTCGTCATATTATTGGATGATGTGAGTGATTTTTAAAGAAAACTTGTTTTGAGGTTGTTTGGTTGGCTAAAAAAAAAAGGAAATGTATTATGAGAAACCTATTTCTTATAATAGGTTCTTTTCTTATGTTTGGTTCATTCTTAAAAATAAGAAAATAGATAAGATGAGATGAGTTGTCATTATATTATTGGATGATGTGACCCACACTTAAGGAAATCATTTCCTTGTTTTTATGGAGGAAATGAGTGGAGATGAAAGTTTAAGGAGATGAGATGAGTTGTCATCATATTATTGGATGATGTGATTGATTTTTAAATATGAGATGAGATGAGATGAGATGAGTTGGATGATGTGATGATAAAAATAATATTTTATTAGATGTTGGATGATAAAAGTAATATTTTATTGGATGAGTTGAATGATAAAATAATATTTTATTAGATGAGTTGGATGATAAAATAATATTTTATTGAATGTTGTGGTAAGTTTTAGGAATGGAAATGGTTGAGAATAGGAAATGAGAGATTTCCATGCTCTCATTTCCTATTCTTGGTTTTTAGGAAACCAACCAAACAGCCCCTAACTTGACCGTCGGAGGTACCACAGGGAAAAACGCCCCGTACCCCGATGTTCCTTGTGTGTGCAGGCCATCAGTCCATCCCGTCCGCTCAGAGCTGGTATAACGTCGGGGGGGGGGAGTCGGCCCCTTTATCCTTTATTATCCTCCCTCGGCAGACAACCTCACCCCCATCAACTGTTTGTTCACGAGCATCAACAAAGAGGATAGAGGAGGGCATCCAGTTAGCAAATATACTGAAATTATAAGCTTTTCATGCCATGACATTGACACATCAGCGATATTTAACAGAAAATTTTAAAAGGAAGCTAGGCTGATGATGGGTGTAAAATTAGGGGCTTTCGCTGATAAATTCCAAACGTAAAAGGACTTGGATGATATTTGGCCATTACCTGAAGGACCTGTACTGAACTTTTCCCTTAAATAAAGGTTTCCCTGCGTAATAAATATCACAACCCAGATATAATCTCCATCACAAGGTAATATCTATAATAATATTGTCAGGTGATTATTTAGTCAATAGAAAATCCTTAGTTGACAACATAGTTATAACAGTTGCTTTTACTATAGTGCAGCACTGTGAGAATACTTAACCTACGTTGTTAATGGCTTAAGTTCGGCAAAAATCATAAAACTGATGTGTGGACACTTAACAAGGTATTTTTGTGGCTATCCTAAGTGGGTAGCGGTTCCAAAAGTTCGTTATCTTTGTTGAACTTGCCTCCTGCAAACAAATGCAGCTATATCGACCTGGTGAACAAAGGCTTAATAACTAAATAATATGAATTTAACAATCTTAAGTTATACAACATGAGAATGCATATATGGCAATGTCATAATATATGGAAATATGTCAAATCTTGAGAAACATTGTAGCACGATTACCCTTTTAAGCACAAATATCCTGCTTATACTTGAAACCTCCTATGTAATATAAATTCTGTTGTAGAGTTAAGCCATAACGTGACTTGTTTTTACTTAAATGTGGCTACGCATGAGCATTTCATCACCTATAGATGCACATTATATGCTCAACAAGCTATATAGATGCACATATATGCTCAA
>NC_033801.1:24706936-24737187 GCF_001876935.1 Asparagus officinalis
CACCCCAACCCAAAAAAAAAACCCCAAAAAAAAACCCCACGAAAAAAACCCACTGGGTACACTAGTTTTCTATTTATGTTTGGATTATTTGGTTTTTAGGTTATAAGCTAAGGTGAGAATGTTACGATGGACTTCTGGATACTGAGAGAGGATAAGAAATTATTAGATTTGTAGGAGGTTCAGGTTGCTTCTATTTATAAAATAAGAAAAGATCAATTGAGATGGTTTGGCTATGTGCAATGGAGGCTGTTAAGAGAGATCATAAGATTATAGTTACTGGTGCATGGAGTAGAGGTAGATATAAGTCACATAACATAAGTTAACTTGGTTTGAAGAAATTAAGTAGGATGTGATAGTGGTTAACTTAAGGGAGGTGGTAGCACTAAAGTGAACTGTGTGCTAAATAGAATTCATGGAACCGACCCCAAGAATTTGGAATGAGAGCTTTGTTATGGTTGTAGTAGTTTACAAGCTATGGAATCCATGTTTATGGACAAAAGTATAATCGCCTACTTGGCAAAGACATTATTCACTCGCCCGATATTTGACTCAGGTTCCTTTGTTCCCGTATAGGTGGCTGATGAAGACAAGCAGAGGCAACTTGAATCATCCAGCAGACACTTTGAAGATTCAGTAAATGAAAACTCCATGGAGCATATGCAAGCTGGATATGATTTCTCAAAGGAGGATTTCCTGGAACTAAAAGATCTATATGATCCTATATCATCCTCATCCAGTTCAGACAATTCTAGCTTTGTGTCCATGAACTCTGATGAGTGCTTTGATGCAGAAGCTTTGTTGAGAGACATCGAGAATGAAGGTGGCCTGGACATTGAGGAACATGTAGATTACAGGCTCAGCGTCGCTACAGCTGTCAGATCAAACCGGGTGGTCATTCAACCGTCACCAGAAGGTATAGTAGACCTATCACATAATACTCGATGTGTCTCGCCTTTTCAGTAGGATATCATCTAGGGGTTGTTTGGATGTTAAATTTTGGTTTTGGAAATATGACAATCAGCTTTCTGCAAAATCACAAACTTCTCCTTATTTTGTGTTTGGTTGGATGAAATTTGATGGTTCCGCTTCCTCAACAAAATCCTTGTGAGATGAGAGTAAATATGACAAAGGACTTTGCTAATATGGCAGGAAATGCAACAACTTTTCCAACGAACTTCTTCAAAACAGACAAGAACCAGTGGTTGGTTCGGCCTAAAGCATTAGCATGAGACCCATTTTTTCTTTATGGAATCACTAGGAGGATTCCAGGAAAACAAACAGGCCCTAAAAGGATAAACTCATGTGCTTTTGTTTCATTAACTATTAATAGAAGTGGCTACTCCCAAACCATTTGTTGACTAAAATAGTTATGAATTTCTGTTAAAGTGACAATTTATCCATTGGCTCAGCTTTCAGCAACTGCCGCAATTTGGTGGTGAATGAGAGCGAGACAACCACTGCTACTACTCCAGCGTACCCTGTCTTGCCTTCATCCAATATTGATCAACAAAATGATAGCGAAGGTTCCACATCCAGTTCGTCTAAAGGAAAAGGAAGTAACGGGAGTGGAAGTCAATGTGGAAGTTCACAAGGAGGCAGCCCTTCCCGGAGTTCAGGATCTAAGTTCCGAAAGATCGGAAAGCTTGGTAGAAAATACTGCTGCCTAGGGCCTTTCTAACCTTGCTTCCAGATTTTAATTCATCAGGCAACTTGATTAGAGCCTAATACAAGCTAAAGAAGGCATCAGCTTCCTTGTGAAGTTCTCAAAGTATTTATCAGTTTTTTAAGTTAAATAGTACGGGCAACTCTAATTGAGGCTGTGAAGTTCAGAACCCTCTGTTTGCTTGGCTGAGGACGAAATTTTGATTTCTTCCAAAATCAACAGTAGGTGAAAAGTTGATGTACATATATGAAAGGTAGAATATATACCATCCCTGAAGTGCAAACCATTTGGGTTTCCTACGGTCATGTAAATTATATGGAACAACTTGTATTCCATCAAAAAAAAAAAAAGCAACTTGTAGTCAATATAATTGAATTTGAGAAAAACGATTACTATCATTATTGAAAGTACTCTTAGTTATTTGGATAATACTTGATTATATAGCAGGACGGTTGCTTGGAGCCAACGTGGGAAAAATGTATTGAATGTCTCAGAAGCGGCTTTGAATTTCCTCCTATAGACTTTTGATAAGTTTTTTTTAAGAACTTTTGAGTTGAACACTTGACAGCAGTCTGTACATTGTATTTCAATTTTGATTTCTCTTTGTTTGCAGTACTATTTGTTTTCCTCGACTTAGTACTTTGCACATAGCCTTACTCTATGGGCGTGTTTGGTTCGCTTTAAAATATCCCGAAAACCCGTTTCCTCCTCCTGATAACATCGTCACCTTGATAAAACCCATTCTAAGTTTTTCTTTTCTCTGCTTTGATTCGCTTCTTCTCCTTGTCCCTCTAGCCGCGGAAATCCCCTTCACCTCAACTCTTCGTCTTTCCCCCCATTTCCGTTGAAAACGAGAGGAAATCGGTGAAAAATCTCCTAAAATATGTACTATTGTTAGATCTGCGGTTTATTTGGGTAAAACTTGTTGAGGGCTAGGGTTACCACCGCTTTCCCTCGTTTTTTTCACTCATCACGCTACGATTCCTATCCGATGCCTGCGGGAGTCCTAAAGTGTTGATTTCGTGCTTGATTTTCATATTTATCAACCCTCAAGTCCTCAAATTCATAATTTTGCTGGATCTTGCTAAAAAGGCAAGCTAAGGTATTATTTCTGCAAGTTTTAGAAATATTGTGATGAAATTTGGATTGCATTTTTTATAATTATTCTAAAAATTTCATGTTCTTAGCAAAACAACAACAATTTTTATTTTCTTGTGTGTCCCAAGTGAAACTTTCATTTACTTTAAGACAAACTATTGTTAGGTTTTTTTTACATTAATGATGCATTAAAGTTGTATGCTTACAAAATTTTCATATTTTGAATATGGGAGTTTATTTTCCATTTGGGATGAAAGGTTACACTTATGGTTTTCCAAATTGGAAAAATGCAACAGAAACTTGAAATTTGCAGTTATACAATATTGCTTCTTTGTTTTTAATTTATCTTTTAGATTGATGATTTCTTTTGCAAACCTAATGAGAGGGAAACATGCATAACCCCAAATAATTGTGTTAACTTTTAGATTGATGATTGGTTTTAAACACGTACTCAGGGATAATTGTGTTAACTTTTAATCCTCAAATAAAAAGATAAACAAAATTAACGAAAAGAGTGAGGTCTTGGAGAGATTACCGTCATGATGCAACTCATTAAAGAATGACAATCTGATATCAGATAGTAATTTGTTTTAGTAGAAAATACATCATTTCTTTAATGAAGTATTGTGTGCTAAGTGAGGGAACATGGCCATTTCCCTAAAGATTATGATGGGAGTGCCTGAGATTGGGAATTCTGCAATGAGGTATTATGTAGGCTGCACTATATTAATTGGGAACAAGGCTTGCAAGTTGAAGTTGTAATTATGCCTGAACTTATCCCTGAACTTTTGCCTCTTAAAATTTTCTTCTTTACCGTTCAATGCTTCGTGGGGTCTTAATTGATAGAAGTTTTGATTATTGACATTGCCCAATTTAAAAACTTTATTGATTAATTAAATATTGCAAGAGATATATAGGCAAGAATGTAAAATACAAGCACAAAATAAATGTACACAAGGCAGACTCAAACACAAGATATGATCACGGGGTTCGGTCCTCACAACCTACGTCTCCGCTCCTCACCTCGAGGAGATCTCCACTATCACGACACACCCGGTTTGGAAGTCGGAAATTCTCTACACACTCGGTTATCAAGTCAACCGATAACTCTCACAAAATCTCACAATATACATACACAAGCTACAACCTCAAGTGTTGGTCCTCACGTATCGACTCCCTCAAGTGCTCGGAATTATCACCTCTCACTAGGCTACCGACGCCACTCCTCTTAGTATCGACTCCGTCCTCACCACACACTCCTCTCGGTGTACAAGTATATTACAAGTGATCTCACGATAAGCACGCATATAATAATGGTTGTTCTCTACAATTGACGAGAACTCAATAAAGCCCACTCTCACTAAATCACACACCACTACCCAACAATATATTATATGAGATATAACAAGCTTAATAAGGGTGCGTGATAAATTAGTTTAAATAAAATCTAACTCAATAAGAACTAGCAATAAGATTAATAAGAAATAAATGCTATAAAGTTGAGTTAGGAAAACTTCTCTACAAAGAGAGGATGATTGGATATTGAGGATGAACTCCTCAACAAATGATGTAAGCTTCTCTTTGTAAAACAAACTCTTTTTCAAACCAAACTTGAAACAAGGCTTAAACACCTCTTAAACACAAACTAAACTCTTTCAAAACTTGATTAATGAATCTTCTTAGATGTAGAAGAGTTCAGAGCATATGGATATATATAGCATCTCAATACATCAGCTAAAACCCAAAGAAAAAGACCAAAAAGCCACAAACACACAAAACAGAAAACTAGCCGTTACTGTGCAACGACTCTCTGATGAGTCGACTTATGAGTCGACTAATGAGTCAGCTTATAAGTCGACTAATGAGTCGGCTTATATGAGTCGACCCAGCAGACGGAAAAACATAACTCCGCTGCACTTCATAAGTCGACTTATGAGTCAACTCATGAGTCGACTAAACGCGCACAGACCAGAAATGCACAGGAAAACTGAACTTTAAACCATGTTTAAAAATATCAAATAAATTTCAAAAATTATAAAATTTGGAGAATAGTTTATAAACATATAAATGAGCATGTTTCAAAAGAAATTTTCCAATAGTTTATAAACATATAAATGAGCATGTTTCAAAAGAAATTTTCCAAATGTGATTCTCCGTTTGTAAAATCTCTTAGTTTTGGTTTCAAAAGAAATTTTCCAAATGTGATTCTCCGTTTGTAAAATCTCTTAGTTTTGCAAAAACATGTAAATTGAGTGTATAATATTCTTAGTTTTGGACAATTGAGATAAACAAGGATATGAAACCTTTTCAAATGAATTTATAGACTAAACAATAGTTGTATAAAGTAAATTTTAAGTCTATACACTAATATCTCAGTATATTGTCAAAATCACATTAAAACCAAATGTGTGTGTTATGTGGATATTGAGCTTGAGATATATTCACACAATATAAAGTCCTATGCTAGTTGTACCAAGTTGATATGCATGAGAAGCTAAATCTTAGATCTGACTTGAGTTGAATAAGCTTCGTAATAGATGTGGCTCTTGAATTACTCAACCTGAAACAAAACAAATACTGAAAAAACATATTATAAATTGTTTGCAAAATCATCAAAACAAGATTCAAAAGTAGGCTCATATACATGAGTCCTAACAATCTCCCCATTTTTGATGATGACAAACAATTTTCCAATTTGATATATAAATACAGTTCAATATTTAATGAAGATACAAAGCAAACTGTATACTCACATATTACTCACATATTTCCCCCCTTTGTCACCATCGAAAAGGGGATAAGAGATAAAAGGAGAGTGAAAACTCCCCCTACCTATAAGCACGAGTGAGTAAAAAGAAATAGGGATTGCTCCCCTATTTAAAAGCCATAAAGATATATAAAAGATAAGATTATGAGGGTAATATAAACATCCTATATAGGCATGCATTTGCTACAACTAAGATAAAAAGTCATGAGGTATAAGAGAGCAAATGTAAACATCAAACACACTACATATGCAATATACATCAGTTTAAGAAGAGGTATAAGAGAGCAAATGTAAACATCAAACACACTACATATGCAATATACATCAGTTTAAGAAAAGACATCATTTATCACTGAAACACACTACATTACATATGCAATATACATCAGTTTAAGAAAAGACATCATTTATCACTGAAACACACTACATTTGCAAGCCAGGAAAGTCATACCACACAGTTTAAGAAAAACAACATCCCAACAAAACATAGAGTTTTACTACATCATAAAATAAAGCATCGTTCAATAAAACATAAACTAAAAGAACACGTCACAAGCCAAAGGATAACAGTCCTCATGGAGCAGATGGTCCTGGACCCGGTGGAGGATAATGATGCTGAACAACCCTGAAAAGATCGTCAAATCTGCCAATAAGGATCTCCATATCAGTATGCTGATGAGTCCTAATCCCACCAAGCTCCCTCCTAATATCCTCCTGAGACTCCCTAATCTCTGACTGAGAGGACTCAATCTCAGTAAATCTCATCCTAAGATCCGTATTCCTCCTGAGACTCCCTAATCTCTGACTGAGAGGACTCAATCTCAGTAAATCTCATCCTAAGATCCGTATGAGAATCATCTAACACATCAAGTCTTGCCTTGAGATCTCTATGAGACTCCTCTAACATATCAAATCTCACTTGATCCCGATGGTGCCAAAACTCAGCCTCAGCATGATAAGACTCCATCTGAGCAAAGAGATCCTCAAAATAACTAGGGGTATGAGAGGGGTAATTTTTAGCTCTAGGACTATACCGGGGAGGAGGAATCTCTCTATCAGAATCATGAGAATCAGGAGAATGAGCACGAGCTGAAGGATTATGAAGCTCATGGAAAGAGATAGGTAACTCCATCCTACGAAGGACTGATCTATCAAAAAGAGGACGAACTGAAAGGTGGATCTCATCAGACAAATCAACCCCGAAATGGAGGAATACTTTGGTGAGAAGAGCACCAAAAGGGATAAAGATAGAGGGATCAGATGCTAAGATGCCAAAAAGAACTTTTCCCCAATGAACATTAACGTTCCCTATTATAGCATAAATGATACGAGTAAGATCATGAGAGTAATGACTGTATGCCCCTATCTTAGGAATGATGTTATAACATACGATCCGACCAATAAGTTTAGCTAGATTAGAAGCATTTTTACCAGACAAGGGGAGACATTCACCAGGAAGAACTAGAAGGGCCTCAACGGCAGGATTATCATAGGTGACATCCATCAACAATTTGTCTCCACGAGGCAAACCAAGGATATCAGACAATTTGTCTACAAAGAATTTGATGCAAGTATCTTTTACTTTAGAGACAATAATACGAGTTATGGAATGAGGGGACTCAATGCGGAGATTTGCATAGAAAAGATGCACTAAGTGAGGATAATATGGAAAGTCATTCTTAGTGCTAAGGAAATCAACCATATTTTCATCTCCAAAAATAGTTTCCAGTCCAAAATGAATAAAGTCATCAAATTTAACATATTTACCAGGAAAAGGCTTAAGATGACACAGTTCACGATATTTAGGGATTAAATCCTCAGATATTTTTCATAATAATCAAGATTAGAGGAGGAAGGAGGAGGAACATTGGAAGATGAAGGTTGATCCCTTCCAGTCCTACGACGCTTAGGGCATGTTTGTTTCGCATAAAATTGAGCTAAAAGTGAAGGAAAAGCGCAATTTGAAAACTGACGCTGAAAATTCTGTCAGTTTTTTTTATTTCCGGCTGTTTGTTTCATTTTGAGCGGCGAAAGAAAAGGGAGCTGAAAATGGTGATTTGCGGAAAGTTTCTTTCCGTCCCCAAAACGTCGATTTTGGTGGAAAGTGATTAAAGCTCTTTTTTTCCCCCTCTCCTTTCACCCTAGGGTTCTGATCACCGTGCCGTTCCTTCATTCCATTTTCTCCCGCCTCCTGCTCTCGCTTCCACCCCGATTTCCCACATCAACTTCGCACCGCTTCCTCTTCCTCCAGCTCTCGTTCTAACTTCTTGATGCCATTCTCCTCTACAAGCGAGCTCGATCTTCATCCGTTTTGAGCTCTTGCGATCTTAAGATCGCTGTTCTTGAGATCTTGCGGTTGATTTGGGGATTTGAAAGAAGGTTGCTGTTCTTGAGATCTTGTGGTTGATTTGGGGATTTGAAAGAAGGTCGTTGTTCTTAAGATCTTGCGGTTGATTTGGGGATTTGAAAGAAGGTCGCTGTTCTTGAGATCTTGTGCGTTACTCAGGTAAAAAAAAACCTTAAACGCCTTTTGTTCTTGAGATCTTCAGCTCTTGCTCCGATTTGAGCACTGTTTTTTTCTCCGATTTTGAGCTCTGACATGTGGATTTTCATGATCTGTTTGAGCTTCGATTTTGGGCATTAATTTTATTTAACTTAATATATATGCTCTAGTTGCTTGCCTCAACTATTGATCTGAGTTCATGCTAACATGAATATTAGTAGCAATTTCCGATAACTATTTGCGTAAAAACAAATTAGTAATTGACTATGTTATTTATCATGAATGAAGGGCACAATTTGCAAATTTTACCATACTGAAACAACCTCGTGGTCTGTTTGACAACGTTATAAATTTTTTCAATATTAGTAGCAATTTTGTGGTCTGTTTGACTACGTTATAAATTTTTTCATGCAAATTTATCATGAATGAAGGGCATAGTTTGCGTAAAAAGAAATTAGTATAGTCGAAAAACATTTTATTTCTTTGAATGATGGGAAATGAATCAATTTTTATGGTTAGAAACTCCTTGTCTGCATTCAATTAGTTGATAGGTTCATAGTTATGGACTTTCTTATCCTTGAGCATGGCCTTTGTTTTTGATGAACTGAATACGAACTAAGAAACAAATTGAAAAATTAATTTGAAGGCAAACATTAAATGTGATGACAAACAATAAGCGCTAAGTGTGTAAAATCTCTGATAGCTCATTTTAGTGACTTATTAATGGCATTCTTCTCTATATGTAAACATATTATAGTTACCATTCTTCTTTGCCTAGCGATAAGAAGAGAAAAATATGTATTTTTAATTGTGGGTCATGGAACAGGCTTGAAGTCATCATATTGAACAATATGTATTTTTAATTGTGGGTCATGGAACAGGCTTGAAGTCATCATATTGAACAATGTGACCTGATTTTGTCTGCATTAGTTTCCAAATATATTTTTCATATTGAACAATGTGACCTGATTTTGTCTGCATTAGTTTCCAAATATATTTTTAAACCCAAGTCTAATAACATTGTCTTTTCATTTTGCAAATAGGACCTTAGCAATATAATTAAACAACCATCTTCGTTTACTGTTACTATCTGCTTTAATATGATGTTTGTATTTTAGATGGATGGTGATCTCGATGAAGAGACCGTAGTTAATATGTGTTCGAGTGCTATACTATCTGTCTTGGTTATGGTTATGACATTCATGAGGAGAATGCAAAGTAGACATAGATCTATACGTGCAGGTCCTAGTGAAGAGAAAATAATATAATAGCAAAATAGAAAACACCACCTGGATCGCATATATAATGGATTTAGTGATAGTTGTGTCAACTATGTTAGAATGCGAAGTGGTGCTTTTATGAAGCTTGCAGAGATATTGAGGAGCAACGATTTATTGCGAGACTCAAGACATGTTACAGTGGATGAGCAACTTGCTATGACTTTGAATATTTTGGGGCATAAAACTAAAAATCGAAGTATTAGGTCACATTTTATTAGATCTGGTGAGACTGTGAATAGGTATTTCAACAAAGTGTTAGAAGCTATTTGCCACATACGACCATGCTTTTTAAGACAAGCACGGAATGAAGTTCTACAGGAGATCCTTAGCAACCCTCTATACTATCCTTATTTCAAGGTATTCTCTCTTTAATTTGTGATTAAAAGCATGTTCATTTAATTTAAAAAAAAGATTCAATTGTAATTTTTTGTTCTCTAGGATTGTATTGGTATGATAGATGGTACACATGTTGATGCTATGCTACAAAGAAGCAAAGGAACAGGTGAAACAACATAGAAGAACAATATGAATACCCGCGACAAGGAACACTGACATACATAGGTGCGATAGTAGAAGGTGTTGTGCACACAAACAGAGTGGCGCGCCTATGGGAAGTTGTAGATCTATTCGCTAGCTTTTCAACGCATCTTGGATCACCTCATTCCGAGATCGGACGAGGAAGTTAGAGCTAAAATACTCGAGAGGTGCGCGGCAGTGGTAACTGCCGTGGCAATACGCGTCACCGTTCACTGCCGCGCACACTGAGAAGCTAAAAACGTTATTTTTGATAGTTTTCTTAAGTTTCATACGGCCCACATGACTTATTAACTGCTGGGGATTACTCATGAACGTGGGGGAAGCAGTTACAAGCGAAAATCATACCCACTACCCACGAAAATCGTAGCATTTAAAGAGTTTAAAGTCGTGGGATGACAGTTATAAACTGGGTGGTAACTTCTCATTTGGCCGTGGCAGCAGCGACTGTCATGCCCAAAAGGGCATTTCTTCAACCGCGTCACCTATGGGTGACGCGCCCAAAGGAAATGTGTCTGGTCAGTTATTTTTCCCCCATCTCAGCAGTTATACATCTACATCCCTATAAATACCTCCTTATACACGGAAAAAGGGCGGATGGAAGGAGATTGGCGAGAGATTAGAGCAGAGAAGCTTCAGCTTTGGTGAGTCTTGAGCAAGAGAGAGAGTCTTCATTCTTCACAAACATTCTCAAAAAAGTTTTTGGCGATTCCTAGAGATCTAAGCTCTGCCTTGATCTTTGGAAGAGTGAATATCTTACATCGATAAGATATTCGCTTAAAGATTCTTACTTCGATAAACGAAGAAGAATATCCAAAAGCCTTCACGATTCAATCAGAATCTGTGAATCATTGGTCCACGGGCTAACGCATCCCCGACACAGGCAAATATCCCACAAAAGCAGGAGTTGATAAACAATTCCTGTGTTATTTTCTAGAGATTTATAATTTTCCTTTTGTTGTGTAAGAGAAGTCTTATAAAAAGGCTATTTCTTTTAAATTTATTATAACCGGCTAAAGATATAATGAATTCCACAATAAAACCAACTTTCGACGAAAACAATTGGCTGGATGGGAAGGTTCCACAAATTGGTTGGTATGCATATTTTGTGTTATGATGATGGGCTATTTTTAAGATATGCAACCAAAGTTTATAACAACAATATATTGGCGAGGTAATATATTGCAGCCAACATTGCTATTTATAAACTTTATGGCGAGGCAGATAATGAAAAAATAGCCTTTTCTGAGCACAACTATGATGATGGGTGGTAATCTTACCATGGTGACCACAATCAAGTTTTCTTGATTTTTTAGTTTGAACCAAACACTAGAAAATGAGGGAATATATTCACACATCAATTATTTTCTTTTTTTTTCAAGTTGAACCAAATACTAGAAAATGATGTAAAGTACTTTCACTACATATTTTTGAACGAAACAAACACAAGAAACATTTTTCAGGAAAGTGAAGGAAACACAAGAAAGTGAAGGAAAGTCATCTATGGAAAGTGAAGGAAACGAACCAAACATGCCCTTAGGCACAATATTAGACATGATGAGGGAAAATGCAAACAAAGTGAACTCGGATTTTAGGAGAGAAATACAAACCCTAGAAATTTCTAAAGAAACCCTAGATGAGAGTTCTAGAAGGTAAATTTTAGGAGAGAAATACAAACCCTAGAAATTTCTAAAGAAACCCTAGATGAGAGTTCTAGAAGGTAAAGCAAGGAGTGAGAGAGAGTGGCATACCTAGACAATGAAGGACCAAGAGGAGACAAAGCCACGACAGAGCTCAAAGACTGAAGATTGACGGACTGAGCAGAGGGAAAAGGCAACTTGGGGGAAAAAACGAAGAAAATGAAGAGAAAAAGAGAAAGGGATCGGTTCTTCTAAGGGTGAAGGAAGGGTTAGGATTTGATCAAAACACATGGATGGCTGAGATGTGGTCTCCAAAAGGTATCTAGGTCAAACGGGTCCAAAGCCAAGTGAATCCAATAAGAAAACAACCCAAACCCAAAAAACAGTAGCCGTAAGTCGACCTATAAGTCGACTCAGTAGTCGACCAATAAGTCGACTAATAGCCTGAAAAACAGTTTTTAATTTGTAATTTGTTTGTAATTTTTAAAAGTCTTCATACTTAATTATACTTATAAAACCACATGTCAACCATATCTCAAAAACCATTTAAAAGTTTTCTTAAACAATATTTATGTGTATAGATTTTCACAAGAAAACAGTTTGAAGCATATATTATAAGACAAAACAAAACACAAAAAAATCATGAAAGAAACTCAAATTAATTTTGTAAAGGCACACAAGTATTTTTGGTGCCGAATGAATTCGGGACATGACTCCCATCTTTTAAATCCAAGGTCCTAGGGTTATGAACCCATTTGGGTGTGTTTTGTGCACGGATACGATCAAAGCAAAAGTTGTATGCATGGTCCATACGATTGCAATTTGTGCAATGTAGAGTTTAAAATGGTTTGCGTTGACCAAATTGTTGAGCATGTGTCTCATTTACAAAAATAGGTTTATCTTGAAATTTATTTTGCAAACGAGAAATCCTTTTTAAGTCAAAACAAAACTTGGTCAAATGACCCAAACGACCATAAAAATTACACTTATACACATGGGCATGTTTATGATTATCATTATGTGTGTGAACATGTGAATGAGATGCACATGGGCATGTTTATGATTATCATTATGTGTGTGAACATGTGAATGAGATGGAGAAGCTTGATGGTGTGCATAATCATGTATAGGCTTGTTCATCTTTTGTGCATTTTGACAAGTTTTAGCTAAGTGGCCTTTACGATCGCAAATAGAACATTTGTAGATTTTATCATACATGCGTGCATAGTGAATAGGTTTCTTAGAAAAATTATCATTGTACTTTGCACACAAGTCCATAAGTTTCTTATTATTAACAATGCATGTTTTAAGAGTTGAATCTAAAGATAAAATGCGATTTTTAACAACATTCAACTCATCATTGTTAGTCACATGGGCATTGACATTGGAGCATACATGATTACTAAACTCATTTCTAATGTTCTTTACTTCTAGTATGTCATTGTTTTTCTCATGAGTTAACTTAGCAACATCACTTCTTAATCTTTCATTGCATTCTTTGAAATTAACATTTTCATTTGCAATGAAATCAAACTTAGATACAAGGGACTCATGAGTGGACTTCAATTGAACATGCTTGCTTTTCAATTCCTTAAAACTATGTTTCAATTTCTTGTTGTCATGCAATAATTTTTTAAATTCATATGCAAGCTCATCAAAAGAAATATCATCATCGTTTTCGAGCTCACGTACCTCACTAGGATCATCTCCTAGTGGAAGCATACATGAAGATGAAACTCCTTTAGATTTTGAGGCGGGATTTCCCAACTCTTATCGGATAGCCTCCAAATCACCTTGATGTGTTTCTATTAAATTCCAAAGCTCGTAAGCGCTATCAAAAGAATCAAGAATGTTAGCAAATGATAAGCTAAAGGCATTGATTAAGAATTCTAACAAATACTTGTTTAAAGAAAATAATCTTTTGTCATCATTATTCCACTTGGATTTCTCCGTAGTGGGAACTCTATAAGCACAATCGATAATTTTCCAAATATCAATATCATTAGATCTAGAAAATAGCTTAAATCTAATACACCATTGTGCATAGGGAAAACTATCTAATCTAGGAGCAATATTTGTAGCATAACCGAGACTAGGTGCATTAAACATGTCCATGATATATGAAGCAAGAAAGCAAATAAGATCAAAACAAGATTAGCAAGATAAATAACTTGGATCTTTAACTCAAGGCGATTAGTCCTTAAAATAAATAGCACCAAGCTCTGATACCAATTGTTAGACCCTAAAGGGGGGTGATTAGGGTCTTAAGCTAATCTAATTCAGTTTTAAGCCAATTAAAAACTTTATAGATTAATTAATTCTTGCAAGAGATATATAAGTGATATATGAGCAAGAATGTAAAATACAAGCACAAAATAATTATACACAAGGCAGACTCAAACACAAGATATGATCACGGAGTTCGGTCCCCACGACCTACGTCTCTGGTCCTCACCTCGAGGAGATCTTCACTATCACGACACACCCGGTTTGGAAGCCGGAACTTCTTTACACACTCGGTTATCAAGTCAACCGACAACTCTCACAAAATCTCACAATGTACATACACAAGCTATAACCTCAAGTGTTGGTCCTCACGTATCGACTCCCTCAAGTGCTCGGAATTATCACCTCTCACTAGGCTACAGACGCCACTCCTCTTGGTATCAACTTCGTCCTCACCACGCACTCCTCTCGGTGTACAAGTGTATTACAAGTGATCTCACGATAAGCACACATATAATAATGGTTGTTCTCTACAATTGACGAAAACTCAATAAAGCTCACTCTCACTAAATCGCACACCACTACCCAAAAATATATTATATGAGATATAACAAGCTCAATAAGGGTGCGTGATAAATGAGTTTAAATAAAATCTAACTCAATAAGGGTGCGTGATAAATGAGTTTAAATAAAATCTAACTCAATAAGAACTAGCAATAAGATTAATAAGAAATAAATGCTATAAAGTTGAGTTAGGAAAACTTCTCTACAAAGAGAGGATGATTGGATATTGGGATGAACTCCTCAACAAATGATGTAAGCTTCTCTTTGTAAAACAAACTCTTTTTCAAACCAAACTTGAAACAAGGCTTAAACACCTCTTAAACACAAACTAAACTCTTTCAAAACTTGATTAAGGAATCTTCTTAGATGTAGAAGAGTTCAAAGCATATGGATATATATAGCATCTCAATACATCAGCTAAAACCCAAAGAAAAAGACAAAAAAGCCACAAACACACAAAACAGAAAACTAGCCGTTACTGTGCAACGACTCTCTGATAAGTCGACTTATGAGTCGACTAATGAGTCGGCTTATAAGTCGACTAATGAGTCGGCTTATATGAGTCGACCCAGCAGACGAAAAAACACAACTCCGCTGCACTTCGTAAGTCGACTTATGAGTCAACTCATGAGTCGACTTATGAGTCGACTAAATGTGCACAGATCAGAAATGCACAAGAAAACTGAACTTTAAACCATGTTTAAAAATATCAAATAAATTCCAAAAATTATAAAATTTAGGGAATAGTTTATAAACATATAAATGAGCATGTTTCAAAAGAAATTTTCTAAATGCGATTCTCCATTTGTAAAATCACTTAGTTTTGCAAAAACATATAAAACGAGTGTATAATATTCTTTGTTTTGGACAATTTAGATAAACAAGGATATGAAACCTTTTCAAATGAATTTATTGACTAAAAAATAGTTGTATAAAGTAAATTTTAAGTCTATACACTAATATCTCAGTATATTGTCAAAATCACATTAAAACCAAATGTGTGTGTTATGTGGATATTGAGCTTGAGATATATTCACACAATATAAAGTCATATGCTAGTTGTACCAAGTTGATATGCATGAAAAGCTAAATCTTGGATCTGACTTGAGTTGAATAAGCTTCGTAATAGATGTGGCTCTTGAATTACTCAACAAGCTAAATCTTGGATCTGACTTGAGTTGAATAAGCTTCGTAATAGATGTGGCTCTTGAATTACTCAACCTGGAACAAAACAAAATAAGCTTCGTAATAGATGTGGCTCTTGAATTACTCAACCTGGAACAAAACAAATACTGAAAAACATATTTTAAATTATTTGCAAAATCATCAAAACAATATTCAAAAGTAGGCTCATATACATGAGTCCTAACACATATGGATGCTTGTTAGGTATATTAATTATTTTAATTTGATGTTTGCATCGTAGATGGATGGTGATAGAGATTGTATCAATGAACATTGCATATGGATGCTTGTTAGGTATATTAATTATTTTAATTTGATGTTTGCATCGTAGATGGATGGTGATAGAGATTGTATCGATGAACAAAGTGATGTTAATATGGTTTAAGGTACTGCACTATCTGTTTTTGTTATAATAATTACATTCATAAGGAGAATGCAAGCTAGACGTAAATCAATTCATAGTGGTCCAAGTGAGAAAAAAAAGAAGACAAGAGAGGGCTAGAATTGAACACATAGAGCATATTTATAATGGTTTTAGTGATAGTTGTGTAAATTACATTAGAATGTGGAGTGATGCTTTTGTTAAACTAGCAAGTATAATGAGGAACAATAGGCTGCTAAAATTCTCAAGGAATGTAACAGTGGAAGAATAGCTGGTCATGACACTGAACATTTCTTCCACTGTTACATTCTGGGTCATTAATCTAAAAATCGCATTGTGAGATCTTATTTTATAAGATTAGGGGGGACAATCAGTAGATATTTCAACAAGGTATTACAAGCAATTATTTACTGGTGTGGGCACTACATGAGACAAACCTCTAATGACATTCCCCAAGAGATCGTTAACAACCCGCTATACTACCCTTATTTCAATGCATCTCTACACTTTAAGCACAATTACATGTATAATCAATAAAAATAAATGTTAACTTAGTAATATGATACATGTATTATAGGATTGCATTTGTATGATAGATGAGACTCATGTTGATGCAATGCTTCCGATTAATCTTGTTGCACGATTTTGAGGCCGTAAATGTGTTACACAGAATGTGCTTGCAGCTTGCACTCCAAACAAACTATTCACATATGTTTTAGCAGGTTGGGAGGGGTCTATAAATGATTATAGGATTCTCCATGATGCATTATCTAGACCAAAACCACATGGATTAAAAGTCTATGATGATAATTATATAAAAATTTAACTTAAAACATTTTAATTTTAATATTCAAACTTGATGTAAAACCCTAAAAATTTGAATATTTTGTAATAAATAATAAATATAATGTATTATGAAAAAAATAATATTTATTAATATTTGAGTATGCTAGGAATTGATTTGAGATCAATCCAATGTATATATGTGAATATATAAGTGATATCATGCACACGTGCACGGGCCGAAATCTGGGAAAAACAACTAGTTAAAAGTAAATGCATTTTACATACTGCAAAAGTTAGAATATAAAAAAACTTAAAAGATAAAAGTTGTAGGTATCTTCAAGATATTTCCAAAAAATCTTATATCACCTCATTCCGAGATCGGACGTGAAAGTTATGACCAAAATACCAAAGGTTATTTTCCTAGTCAGTCTAGGTTTCCCGGTTCGGGTCAAACATGTTTGTTTCGGGTTTGCCTCTATAGATACATATGTTTTTCACAAAAATTCCTATCTTTTACCATATCTATGAACCCTAACAGCCATCTCTCCCCTCAAAAACCCTAGATATTTTTTATGAATTTTGAGAGCTTTGTGGAGCACAATACTGACACGATGGCGATATCTTCGACGTGTGACAAGGGAGAACGGATTGTTTATGCTCATGGATTGCTTGATGTTTATATCAGAGGTTTAGAACGATATTTGAGGCAAGATTATCTTTATCCAAACCCATCCTCATAGTTAAATAACTAGTGTAGATGATTAATATGATGTTGAATATGTGTTTTCATGCTTTAATTTTAACCTGAGGTGTTAAAAATCAGATTTTGATAGTAAATCTTAAATTAATGCTAGATTAGTAATATTTTCTTACTGTTTATGATAGTATCATGATCATGATCATTAGTGTTATTTATAATTTTATTTATATATGAGAAATTTAAGAGATGTACTAAATATATTTTTTCTGCAGAAAACTACAACATTTATATAATCTTTAACTAAAATTTTGAGATAGCAAACAAATTTCAAATTTAACCAAACCAATTCCAAATAAAAGATATATGTATCTAGTTTCTAAAACAGAAAACCATTCTTAAAAAGAGTTTGTATAGAGAAATATATGTTATGTTTACTAACAACATGTCCTGCAGAAAAACTGCTGCACATGTATAATGTTTAACTGGAGATTTGGGATAACAAATGAACTCTACACTAAACTAACCTTATGCCATTTGAAAGATGTATGAATCTAGTTTTCAAAATAGAAAACCATTTATAAAAATAGTATTTATAGAGAAAGATATGCTCGTTTTACTAACAGAAGTCTCGTCTATTTTCCTGCTCGTTTTGTGGAGCTGTGTTGTGCCGTTTTGAGATGCGTTCGCGGAATTTTGAGCCGCTTGATGTTACACGTATAGTTATAAATATATTGTGTTACACATTTGAGAATCCCAAGAGGATTATGATAAATTTTAATTTGATCATATTTGAATTAGATATCGTTCATATACATGTTGGATGTCGTTGATGAGCACAACTCAGTACTATATGGGATAATGCGTCGACATATCAGATATATACGGTTTATACATGAGGTAACTATTATTAATGAGCAAAGCTTAGTACTATATGGGATAGTGCATCGACATACCAGAGATACAAAGATTTATATGATGTGGATATCGTTGATGAGCTCAGTTCAGTACTACATGAGGTAGTGCGTCGATATTCCACATATACAGGACATTGAGTCGGATTTTAGGAGGCTTGATCTAGATGTCCATCCCGCACTAGGGTGTGATGAGGCTCGTGAGTCGTATTTTTAGGATGCCTATTTGGTAGTCCGTCCTGCACTCATGTTACGCACTGAGATCGTGATAAGACTAATGAGCCGTATACACAGTTCAGGATATCTACAGGGTAGTCCGTTACACTGAGACAATTACTTGATAGCCTAAGTGTGGTAGATGTAGATTATGAATACGACACCACTGAGCTATATGACCGAGATACGTTGCTTTTGAAAGTACACAAAATTATGTGTTGGTATTTTATTCTATCTCCCCAGTGATAGTGGAAGATATTATAAATACGATGTGTTGATGTCTTATTTCTTTTACTGCCTTCTTTATTTCTTAGTTGGAATCAATGATTAGAGATTCACAACTTGAGACATATGGTATATATATGAGGGTTTTCTTGTTTGGATTATTTCACTCGACGTACCAGTCTCGTGTTATGGATTTCTAATTGTTGGTTTCATTAGATTGTCTTTTCTTAGTTCGGTATTAATATTTAGATATCTACAATTTGAGACATATGGTATATATATGAGGGTTTTCTTGTTTGGATTATTTCGCTCGACGTACTACGTCTCGTGTTGTAGGTTCCTAAATGTTAATCCCACTTAGATACGGGGAAAATAAATCTAGGTAGACTATACTTAATAGATAGAGCCTTCACTCCATCTAGCAGCCCTTCCCCTGGGGGCGGATAGAGGTAATCTTGGTGTAGTGCTCTGACGCTCTTGTTGTTGTTCTTTTTCTTTTAAATTACTTTTTAGGTAGTTCGGAGTTTCGGAGAGCCGTAGTGTGACGGAGTTCTGGCATAGTCGTCGTCGCGTATTTTTACTTGTAGAGACTCCAGTGTAGTTTTGAGTTTAAATGCAGTGTGCCTTAGTACAATTTTTAGTTGATTCATGTTGAGACATTTTCATTATTCAGATATCAGATGTATTATAGTTGAGACATGATTCTTTTTATTTATGAGATATCTCTTCTATATCATGTCTATTACATTTATTCTCTTTATTTTGCCTGTTTTGTACCTGCACTTCTATTTTGTTTCATTAGAGGATATTGCTGTGATTGGTGAAACGTGTTTATGCACAGTGTGGGTGCATGGCAGGTTTGACATCTCTGGTTTTACCTTGGACTGCAGCCTTGTGTGAACCCAGGGGCGTCACAGTTGATATCAGAGCTCTAGTTCCAGCATCCTAGGATTATTCCTGTGTTGAGTCGTGGAGCTAGGATAGAGTTTCCTAGGAATCATGTATAGAGTCTGATAGGAATTCCTAAAATGAGTGAGGACGTTATATACATATATTCAAAATTTTACAATTTTTTTTGGTGACAACTAACTTACTTTGATTGAAAAGTAAATGCATGAATGATAAGTAATACGATTTTTTCCTATTGGTATATGTTATATTATTTATGATTAGGATCTCACTTACTGTGTCAAATAAGCTCTCCTCTTGGTATTTTAAACATTAGAACGAGGACGTGATCGAGGTAAAGCTTATACCCGGAGAGCTGGGCAAGTAGAGCCCGAGCCGCAGTAGGCTCCACAGTATCTGATCGACTTGGTAACCCCGGAGAGCTGGGCAAGTAGAGCCCGAGCCGCAGTAGGCTCCACAGTATCTGATCGACTTGGTAACACCAATTACACAAATAGAGACTAGCAACACTCGAGGAGTAAGTAACAAGCATGACTTTACTCTCTGAAGTTCCACCACCAGTTGTACCAACCGTACCTATTGAAGATATAATATTGAAGGTCTCACCATCGCCACATCCAGCTATTAATAGAGTCGCGGAGTAGGAAGCTTGGCTCGGTAAGATTGAGGAAGATATTAGAAGTTGGGAGCACAAAAATTTTAGGGCACATCGGATTCAGTTACAACCTATAAATGGAGGAAATATGTGGGAAATACTTTTAAGAATTACTTAATGTTGACTTAGTACATAGGCGGAGATTAGTTATATTCAGCTTAAAGGACAACGCCGGAGGATAACACCGATTTTAGTTATACCGAAGCAGCGAATGTCAATTTTATAGAAGGATTTTATCTACTATTTCAAAAAACAGCTAGACCTAACCCGATTGGAACAGGGAGACGTACTAAGAATTAATTTTGGAAGCAGGATTGTCCGGAGACCAGGGCAAGGACAATAAACCTTTTTGCAAGATCGGGAGGAACCCAACAATGGGGTAAGGATTTTCATCACCACC
This sequence comes from Asparagus officinalis, assembly GCF_001876935.1. Taxonomy (NCBI): domain Eukaryota; kingdom Viridiplantae; phylum Streptophyta; class Magnoliopsida; order Asparagales; family Asparagaceae; genus Asparagus; species Asparagus officinalis. Next base: position 24,727,581 of record NC_033801.1, read on the forward strand.
AGTAGATCAGTGGTCAGGGTCAACAGTCACAGGGCCACGGTTACGGCCAATAGCAGAAAATCGAGGCACCACCTACCATTCCAAGGATAGAGGGACCAGCTGGACAGATTCACGCTATCCAGGAAATTCCTGAGAGATAGATAGTCCTATAAATTCTACCGCCACTAACACAGTAATCACCAGTCACCAACAGAGTTTATACAATCGTACCACGTGATCATGGTGCGAGCGGAGTTTTTTATAGTGATTATTCCTTTCCAGCTCGGATTTTGTTTGATTCAGGAGCTTCCCATTCTTTATCTCTCATACATTCATGGAGAGGTTCCAGCTAGTTGCATATCCTTTAGATATACCATTATCCGTTTCTACTCCTTTAGGGGAGGTGTCCCTATTAGGGAGTGTCATTAGAAAATGTGTCATCAGTCTAGATGAGTCCGAGTTTATCATAGATCTAATTGTTTTGCGGATGTCAGTGTTCGACGTCATTCTCGGTATAGATTAGCTATTATCCTACCATGTTTTATGTTAGTATGGACTATTTTGCTAAAACAGTCAGCTTGTGAGTATCTAATGGGTCTGAGTTGATAGTAGCGACCTCACATGGCAACCATTTTGTGGAGTCATTTCTGGCGTACATCAAGGAGGTGATGCTGCGGGATCGTGGTGCCGATTTGAGCAATACATGAGTAGTCTCAGAGTACCAAGATGTCTTTCAGGACATACCGGGTTTACCTCCAGTGAGAGAGGTCGAGTTTTTGCATCAAGTTGCAGCCAGGTACGACACTAATATCCCCAGCACCCTATCGTATGGCACCTGCTAAGATGAGGGAGCTACAGACCCAGTTAGATGAGTTATTATCTTAGGGTTTTATTTGTCGGAGTCATTCTCCATGGGGAGTGCCGGTCCTTTTCCTGAAGAAGAAGGACGGCAGCATGCACTTGTGTATAGATTATCGCGAGTTGAACAAGGTCACTATCCGGAACAAGTACCCATTACTGAGGATTGACGACTTGTTCGACCAGCTACAGGGAGCGCAGCATTTCTCTAAGATTTATCTTCGTTCTGGCTATTATCAGTTGCGGGTTCGGGAGATGGATATTTTCAAGACCACCTTTCTGACTCGATATGGGTCTTTTGAGTTCCTTGTCATGCCATTTAGGCTGACCAATGCACCCGCGATATTCATGGATTTGATGAACCGGGTTTTCCATCCATACTTGGACCAATTCGTGATCGTCTTTATTGACGACATCCTTATATATTCGAGATCGGAGGCAGAGCACGAGCAGTATCTCCGTTTGGCATTGCAGACATTGCGGGAGCTTCAGCTGTACGCCAAGTTTAGCAAGTACGAGTTTTGGCTTTCTAAAGTCAGATTTTTGGGCAATGTTATTATCCAGGAGGGTATTGCAGTAGACCCAGCTAAGGTGGAGGTTGTACTAGATTGGGAACCGCTGAAGACGGTTACAGAGATTCGTAGTTTCCTGGGATTAGCAAGCTATTATAGAAAGTTCATTCAGGACTTCTCGAAGATTTGCAACGCTACTTACATGTTTTACAAAGAAGAGTGTACAGTTTGTTTGGGGCACGGAGTGCCAGGAGGCCTTTAAGACTTTGAAGACTAAGTTGACTATAACACCAATATTGATTATTCCGAGCAATGATAAGACCTTTGTCGTCTACACGAATGCACCATTGTCGGGTCTAGTAGTATTTTGATACAGACCTGAAGAGTAATACAATACATTTCACGTCAGTTGAGAACGCATGAACAAAACTATCCCATACATGACTTGGAGCTAGCAGCAGTGGTCTTACCATTAAAGACATGGAGACACTACCTGTACGGAGTACAGTTCGAGCTATTCACAGATCATCAGAGCTTGAAGAACCTCTTTTCTCAGAAAAAACTAAATGAGGGACAACGATGATGGATTGAGTTTATTAAGGATTATGAGTTCGTGATTCAGTATCATCCGGAGAAAGCAAATGTTATGGCAGACGCATTGAACAGGAAGCATCGACATCGGATTTTAACTTTGAGATGCTTATTGTAGAGAGATCTTTACACCCTTAGCTAGTTTAACTTCAGACCAGAGATCGGCGGGAGCAACGTATTCTTAGGAGCACTGTCAGTGCAGCCATCCTGGAATGATAGAGTAGTCGAAGTACAACTAGAGAATTCTTGGATTCAAACCCAAAATGGGGAGATTTCCAAAGAACCAAAAGCAGATTGGACCGCTGGAGTAGATGGAGGACTTCGGATGAAAGGCCGGTCAGTGATGCGCTTGATCTAGCCGTCCATCCCGTACTAGGGTGCTATGAGGCTCGTGAGCCGTATTTCTAGCATGCCTATTTGGTAGTATGTCCCGCACTCATGTTACGCAGTGAGATCGCGATGGGACTAATGAGCCATGTACACAGCTCAGGATACCTACAGGGTAGTCCGTTGCACTGAGACAATTACTTGATAGCCTAAATGTGACAGATATAGATTATGAATATGACCTACCACTGAGCTATATGACCGAGATACGTTGCTTTTGAAAGTACACAAAATTATGTATTGTTATTTTATTCTTTCTCCCTAGTGATAATGGAAAATATTATAAATACGATGTGTTAATGTCTTATTTTTTTACTGCCTTCTTTATTTCTTAGTTGGAATCAATGATTAGAGATTCACAACTTGAGACATATGGTATATATATGAGAGTTTCCTTGTTTGGATTATTTTGCTTGACGTACTAGTCTCGTGTTATGGATTTCTAATTGTTGGTTTCATTAGATTGTCTTTTCTTAGTTCGGTAATGAGAATTTCCTTGTTTGGATTATTTTGCTCGACGTACTACGTCTCGTGTTGTAGGTTTCTAAATGTTAATACCACTTAGATACGGGGAAAATGAATCTAGGTAGACTATACTTAATAGATAGAACATTCACTCCATCTAGCATCCCTTCTCCTGGGGACGGATGGAGGTAATCTTGATGTAGCTCTCTGACGTTCTTGTTGTTGTTCTTTTTCTTTTAAATTACTTTTTAGGTAGTTCGGAGTTTCGGAGAGCCGTAGGGTGACGGAGTTCTGGCATAGTCGTCGTCACGTATTTTTACTTGTAGAGACTCCCACTGTAGTTTTGAGTTTTATTCAGACATTAGAGTTTCATATTCATATTGTAAAGGCAGTGTGTCTTAGTACGATTTTTAGTTGATTCATGTTGAGACATTTTCATTATTCAGATATCAGATGTATTATAATTGAGACATGATTCTTTTTATTTATGAGATATCTCTTCTATATCATGTCTATTACATTTATTCCCTTTATTTTGCCTGTTTTGTACCTGCACTTCTATTTGGTTTCACTAGAGGATATTATTGCGATTGGTGAAACGTGTTTATGCACAGTGTGAGTGCATGACAGGTTTGACATTTCTGGTTTCACCTTGGACTATTGCCTTGTGTGAACCCAGGGGTGTCACACTTGACTTCCTTAATAATTTTCTTAATAGAATTGTAGGCAAATACTATCTGTGTGATGTTGGGTACCCCACCATGCCAGGTTTCATCTCTCCATACCGAGGTGTTCGATATCATTTGAAAGAATATTCGGGTAAAACACCTAAGAATAAAATAGAATTATTCAATCTAAGACATTCTTCTTTGAGGTCTAAAATTGAATCTGCATTTGGCACATTGAAGAATCATTTCAAAATTTTGTGTGCTAAGCCGTATTACCTATTTTCTACACAAGTAGATATCGTATTGGCATGCATGGTACTCCATAATTTCATTGTAACTATGGATCTAAGTGATGAACTACTCAACGAGTCTAAATTTAATGAAGACATTGATGGTGAGGTGACAAATGAGAATGATAATAATTTAGTTGATTTTGCTCAAACTCAAACCCAAAGAGAGCAAACTGAATCAAAAAATGAGTGGAAGATTCTTAGGGATGACATTGCTTGGGCGATGTGGGTGGATTACTGTGATAAGTACAATCATGGTGTGACCACTGAGACTTAATTTTCATATTTATTGTACTATTTATGCTCATATATGTACTCTTTAACTCTATGTTTTGCTTTTTTCAGTTATTATGTTTTGCTTTTCATTCATGTATTCATGTTTTATTTCTTCCAGTTATTATGTTTTGCATTTCATTCATATATTCATGTTTTGCTTACTCTGCAAGTTGTATAATATCTAACTCTTTCTATTTAATTAGTAATGGCTGATAATACATCATTAAGTGGGAGAGATAATCATAAAGGCAAGGGTGTAGTTCCATCTCAAGCTCTACCACCTCAACCCCCTTAGTCCATGCATCAAGGCAATAGTGGGTATTTTCTATTTTAGCAATCATATTTTGGACAACCACCTCATGCATTTCCCAACATGCCATTCCATGATGACAGCTACTTCTCGATGCACCATCATTTGGGGTCATATATGAATATGCTAAGTTCTCCTACTTTGCCTCCACAATTTTATAGTCCTAATATTAGTTGGTTGCAACTTTCTCCTACTAGTGATTACGGTTCAACTCCTGAACCAGGTTCTAGACGGGTGCTCGTAGAAGAAGGGGAAGAAACATCACCAAATCCAAAGAAGAAGAGGAAAAACACCTCAACAAAGAAAAATAATAGTGAGACTGGCCGTTATCAAGAGAACAAACATATTATTGAGGAGTTTAATGCAATATTTAAGTGGGATAACATCATGCACCGCATCAAAACTTTACGTATAAGATTTCGTGACATGAAAACTTATCATAATCTTAGTGGTGTCGGATAGAATGATAGCACGAAGATTGTCATCATGGATCCTGAATGTTTGGATAGGTGTATTGAGGTAAATAAACTCTTGTTGCATTTTCATTGACTAATTATCTCATTTTTCTTCTTTTCATTGAATTAATTCAACTATATTTTTCAGAATAAGAGCTTTAAGAATGCTAAACTTAGACAATACGTCAATAAACCCTTGAGGCATTACGATGATCTTGCCCTTATCATCGAGGATGATCAAGCTAGAGGAAAATTTGATAGTGATGCTTGGAAAATTTTTAGTCGTAGTGAGTCCATAAATCTTGGAGATGATGCTAACTCACCTTTGCCTACCTCACAATCCCCTCAAGTACACGTTTTTTATGATTAGGACACTCATCTACCTAAGGAAGCACCCGCCACATTAAGTTCTAAGGCAAAGTCATGTATTGCTAAGGGAAAGGCTCGTAGAACCAACCTAGATAATGAGCTCATGCTAAAAATGATGGATAAGATAGATGTATTTAGCATAAACATGAATGTATATATGCATTGGACTAAGAAGTTATCCACGGTCCTATATGCTCATTTACAAGACTTTAGTGTTGAAAAGCTAGATACATACTACCATCATCTCTTTTTGAATGAGCATGAATCAAGACTATTTATGAGCATATCTCCAGTTGGTCAAAAAGAAATGATTAATGCATTTCTCAACAAAGAGGGTTGAAGACCAATAGAATATGGGTGTATGTGGCATTTTGTAATTCTCACTTCTAAGATACTTGTTAAATCCATTTACATTTGGTGAAAGACTAGTCTTGCTTAATTTAGGGAACTACTCTTAGGAATGTGATGGAGCATAAAAGTATACCTCTAGAGTTGCAAGTGCACAACCAATTAAGTTATAGTATAAAAATTTATTGATCCCACGAGGAACATGTTTGTAGGAAAAAACCAAAATCGGTTCTTATGTTGTGTGTATGACAATTAGGAGTGATGAATGTGATGGTGGAGAGATAAAGAGAGTGAGAGTGATTGTATATAAATAAAAACAAAATAAGATTAAGAGTGGAGAGATAAAGAGTGGATGTGATGAAGTGTAAATGTAAGGAAAACTAACAAAAGGGAAGAAAGAAAGATGAATAAAATAAAATCAAGAAAGAAATGAGAGAAAAATCAAGAATAAAGAGGAAAATAAAGAAAGTAAACGATGGAGGATTTAATTAAAGATATGAGGAATCTAGAATTAAATCCACTAGCTAATTTCACGCAATTTCTAGAGTTCCTATAAGTATCAATTCCACATCTTAAAAAAAAGCAATTCCTTAGAGGGTGCTAGCCTCAAAACAAATCAAAGAAAGAGAAAACAAATAAAAATAAAAGCTAATCACAAGAGGGTTCTAGCCTCAAGGAGAATAGTATAAGAAAATAAAATCTAAATCATAAATACATTGCAAGGAATAAATGTAAGAATTTAAAGCAAAAAATAAAGACATGAAAGTAAATCTACTCTATTAAGCATGAAAATAAATTTAAGGCAAGAGGGTTCTAGCCTATTGGCTATTTAAGCAAGAAAAGAAAGCAAAATATACATTTATTAACAAAGAGAAAATTTACATCCTAAGAGGATTCTAGCCTCAATGTGATAGCAAACCTTCCTCTTGATCTTCATCTTCACCTCACCTTCATCTTCATAATCAAACAAAGAGAAGAAAAGAAAAATATAAAGAGGTGAAAAAAAATCTTTTATTAATTGCAATAAAAAGTTATAAAATTGAAAGGCCTTCTCAATTAAAAATAATCATTCTATAAAATTTTACAGAATACTCCCCTAGGGTGCGACTAAGGTCGGGACCCCACCGGTGGCTTCGGGATCAGGGGAGGCGTTGGTGAGGTTTCTCGTGGTGAGTCGACCAGTGTTATGGTAGGGTCACGTGCTCGACGCGATCTCTCTGCTGCATGGCAACAGTGTGTGGAGTCCGCGATGGAACTATACGCCAAGCTCCAGAAAGGGATGTGAGTCCCCGATCGTTGGTCTCCAGAAGGTGGAGGGACTACGAAAGTGGCTTGCTACGCTGTAGAAACCAGCTGAGGAACTCGCTGGCGAAGATAGGGCACCTGCTAATTGGATGGATTGGAGAGAATCTTTCGAGCCATTTCCTCAACTTTAGCTTTAGTAACGTAGCTCTGGTGTGGTCCTCCAGGGATGGATTGATTAGCCCTATGCTCAAAACCAGACATATTTGTTCAAAAAAGAAAGATGCCTCACGGTGGGCGCCAAATTGTTGATGGTTTAAATCACACAGGTAAAAGAGAAGGTAATATGAACTGGGTTGATATAGGGGCTGCTCTCTTTTTTGAATATCCAATTTGGAGTTGGGTTGTTCGTCCTTACACTTGTAATAACTCGTAAGAGGACGGGGACTGGTTCCCTCGTTGTTCCTCTGATAATCAAGTCACCTAGGTGCTTGAGTGGGAATATGAGAAAATACAGCAGAATAGAGAAAAAATGCTAAGAAATTGCTTACCCTTGTGTGTGCAATAATTTTCCTTTTTATAGCCCTACAAGAGGGGTAGTCTAGTCTTTTTGGCCGAGCCTGAGCTGGCGGTTGAGTCAGCGTCTACTTTACAGGTGTTGGTTATGGATCGACCACGGGATATGCACTGCCATTTTGTCATTAATGAGATACGATGGGCGACGCACGATGCCGGTGTTGTCCTTTTTATTTTGATGATGTTTTAACAAATAATTTATGACTAATATTGTTTATCTAGTGTTTGTGTTTTCTTATTTATTTTAGACAAACAATGTGTTAGAGATTGGATGGATTGAGCCTAAACGGCCACATCAAATGAAGGTTGGGGGAATATTGGTATGAAGCCATTTGCAAACTAAGTCATATTCAAGATCAAGCTTCATCCGCAAAGTTTACCAAGAAGAGCTTATTGAAGATCTAGACATCATGGGTATATTTTAGTTTAGGTTTATGCTTTGTGTATTAAATACTCTAAGCTCAATATATTACACACACACATTGCTTTCATTTTCATTGTTTTGGTTTATCCACAAACAAAGTTTTTACAAGCAAATAGATATATATTCATATATACTTTCATATGTTTCATATTCTATTGTATTTTTGATAAAATATTGTATTCTTAGTTTATGGACTTAATAACACTAGTTTATATCTTTTCCTAAGTCTATAAACTCATTCAAAATTTTTCAAAATATTTTTTAAGTCAAAATGTCAAAGACATGTCTTGTTTAGTTTTCATGTTTTGGACCTTTTTGAAAAATGAAGAGATTTCTCATTTGGGAGGTGCAATTCCAAAAATACTTTTTTATAACATGTTTATTATCATGTTTACAATTATTTCCCAAAGGTTTATATTTTTTTAGAATTTATTTGCTATTTTTAAAAGAGGTTTGAAAATTAAATTTACTGTTTATTTTAGGCTAATAACTTGTTATCAGTCGACTGATGGATTTTATCAGTCGACTGATGAACTCGTCTGGAGTTGCCAAAAGTTTTTGTTTTTACGACTGATAAACTATCAGTCAACTAATGAGTTTACCAGTCGACTGATGAGGTCTTTAGTCGATTGATGTGCTATGAGCTGCCTATAATGGTCAGCTCATCAGTCGACCGATCCAACCCGTCAGTCGACGGACGCCTGTAACGGCTAGTTTTCCCCAGGTTTCTATTTTTTTGTCTTTTTGCTGGGTTTTCTTGGTTTTTGGGCTTTGTTTCTTCATCCTATATATACCCCATACTATTTCACTTCTAAAGTAATCAAGAGACTTTTTAAATAAGTTTAAAGGGTGTTTAAAGTTTGTTTAAGTGTGTTTACAAGTTTTGTTTGTGAAGAAAGTTTCACAAGAGGAAGAAGAAATCATCCATTCATGTTTGTGCTTTCATCTCATCTCTTTCACTCTTGTTATCTTTGGGAACATTTTCTAAACTCAATCTCTAGCTTTTTATATGTTTGATTATCATTTCCATAAGCTAGATTTTTATATTGAGTTTAGTTTGATTTTATTGATACTCTTTGTTTACACACACAACCATTGAGCTTATAGTATTTTCTTACATTGTATAATTTAGGTTGTGGTGAGTGTTACTTAGAGTGTGAGCTTACATTGTGTTCTCATCTATTGTAGAGAATAAATTATTTGTATTTGAGCCTTATTATGAGGATCACTTTGTATTACACAAGTACACCAAGAGGAGTGTAGAGGTGAGAGACGTGGTCAGTCCCAAGAGGAGTGGTGTCGGTAGTAAAACCTAGTGAGAGATAGTAATTCTGAGCACTTAAGAGAGACACGTGAGAGTCTAACACTTGAGGTGGTATTTGTATAGTTACAAATGTGAGTTGTAAAATTTTTGATGAGCTAGAAAACCGAGTGTGGAGGTGTAAATGTTTTTCGGGTGAGCGTCGAAAACTCGGTTGTGTAGTGGATTCTCCCCAGGAGTGGGGAGCAGAGACGTAGGTTAGAAGGATCGAACTCCATGATCATTTTTTTTGTGTTTGAGTTTGGCTTTAGTGCATTTATTCTTATATATTTTCATATTGCCATTGTTGCATGTTTATATCACCCTTGTTTATATTGCATATCCTTGCTCATATATCTTGTTGTACATCATAATTGCTAGGATATTGTTAATTAATTTTTAATTGGCATTAATTTCAGATTAGATTAGCATTCACCCTATTTACCCCCTCCCCTCTAGGATATTTTTCAACCGGCATGGTCCGATGTGTCATAAATAGTGTAGAAGGTGGAGAAATGATGGCGCCTGCTAAGTATTTAATATGACGTTGACGCGTT
>NC_033801.1:24737197-24746188 GCF_001876935.1 Asparagus officinalis
TGAGGTTGAAGTCGTCTTTTGGCTTGTAGCGAGGGGTGTTGAGAAGTAATGTCTTTTGAGTCGACCTCACAAGGTGTCGAATAACCGATCGATGGACTGGTAGCGTGTCGTTTTCGACAAGAGGACCAACAAGTATCGCCCTTTGAGTCGATCGAAGGAGATGTTGACTCGGCGAGTCGGCTAAGTCGAGATCTTGGCAGTCCTATATTGGGGATTCGAAACAATCAAATCAAACCATTGCCCTTCTGGACCTTGTTAGAAAGTTGAGCAAGAAAGAAATTCACCATAAATCAAAGATAAAACTTGTAGAAATAAGAACAAGGGAGAACACACGAATTTAACAAGTTTCGGTAACATGCCTACGTTCTCGGGAGCCACACCACAAAATCTCTTTGATTAATTAAAGAAAAAAATACAAGCACTCAAACAAGCGATTAATCTCTCTGAGATTCTCTCTCTTTTTTCTCTTTCTGATGGTTTTTCATGTTTTCATTAGTCCTAGAAAATATATAGATATATATGAATCCCAGCCCTAACAGAATTCAAAACAGATTAGGAAACTGCTAGCTCGACTCGAGGTTGACCGCCGAACCAGTCGCGATCGACCGGATAAAAGACAAAAACCCAAAACGCCTATAGGGTATCTCTGGTCGATCGCAGAACCCATCGTGGTCGACCATGAAAAGTCCAGAGACTTTTCTCAGTCACGTGCACGTTCGCGGTCGACCGCTGAGAGCATCACGGTCGACCGCACTGCAGTTTTCCTATTTCCTTTGTTTTGTTTCATCTTCTTGATTCCAGCTTCAGCTTCAGCTTTAGGTCTATACTTAGACTAATAATCTCCCACTTAGAGACCAAAGCGCCATCAGCGAGTTCACTCGAACTCTCCCCTTCTTCGCAAGTATCTTCTCCTCCCTGAAAAATCCTTTCTTCAATCATCAACATCATGGTGATCTCGCCAATCCTCCTAGTGTGACTATGATTTCATCTTCTACTCGTGAAGGCTATCTGAAGTTTCGTACAACTCCAGTTTCTTAATGGTGACTACCTTCATCAACATGTTCACCGGATTTTAACTCTCCAAAATCTTCATTAAGTGTAACTTTCCGTCTTCAATTAGCGAGTGTATGAAATGGTATCGTACGTCGATGTGCTTCATTCTGGCATGATAAACTGGATTCTTGGCAAGATGTATAGCGTTCTGGCTATCACAATAAAAAACTCTTCTCCCTTACTTCAGATCCAACTCTTCCAAGCACCCGTTCAACCAGATCATCTCCTTGCTTGCTTCAGTTAACCCGACATACACAGCCTCGGTTATATATAAAGTCACAATCTTCTACAGACGTGAGACCCAGCTCACTACTGTCGACGCTAAGGTATAAACATAATCCGTGGTTCTTCGCTTCGTATCATGATCACCGGCAAAGTTCGTATCCGTGTATCCCTGTAGCACCAGCTCCTTCCTCCTAAAACATAGTGGCTTGTTCGTTGTCCATCTTAAGTATCGTAATATCCACTTCACGGCCTCCCAATGCTGCTTCCCTGGATTGCTTACAAACCTGCTCACAACTCCCACTACATGGGCCATGTCCGGCCTCGTGCAAACCATAGCGTACATGAGACTCCTAATGGCCGAAGAATATGGCACCCTGCTCATATGCTCTCTCTCTGCATCTGTCTTAGACGATTGCTCCTTAGATAACTTTAACTGACTTCCAAGGGGTGTGCTAACAACCTTAGCGTTCTGCATATTGAACCTCTGAAATACCTTCTCGATATATTCAGCTTGGCTCAACCTCAACGTCTAGCCCACTCGATGTAGATACCATTGATCCGAGCTTCAGCTTCATCCCTACTGATTCGCATCCCTAGAATCTGCTTTGCTGCACTCAGATTATTCATTGCAAACTCCTTTGCCAGCTGCTTCTTCAAACTGTTTATCTCCTCTAAACACGGTCCTGCTACTAACATGTCATCAATATATAATGACAATATAATAAAGTTGGACTCGAACCTCTTGAAATAGCAGCAATGATCCGAATTGCATCTTCTGTAGCCATTATTTTTCATGAAGTTATCAAACTTCTTGTACCACTGTCTCGGAGCTTGTTTCAAACCATATAAGCTCTTTTTGAGCTTGCACACCATCTCTTTCTTTCCTTCTTCAATGAAGCCAACATGTTACTTCATGTAGATTTCTTTATCCAAGTCACCACGAAGAAATGCAGTCTTCACATCTAACTACTCAATGAAGAGGTAATCTCTAGCCACCAAGCTCAACACTACCCTGATGGTTGTGAGCTTTACAACAGGGGAAAATATCTCCGTGTAGTCCACTCTTTTCCCGCTGTTAGAACTCCTTTACAACTAATCTGATCTTAAACCTCTTGTTTCCATCACTCTCTTGCTTGACCCGGTAGACCCATTTGTTATAAAAGGTCTTTTTCTGTGCAGGTAGCTGGGCTAATTCCCATGTCTCATTAGTGAGTAGAGAATCTATCTCCTCCTGCATCACATGCTCCCACTGCTGAGATTCACTCACTTGCATAGCCTCCTTATAGTACTTCGGCTCACCGCTATCTGTCAACAATAAGTAATCAAGAGATGAAAGATATCTAGGATTTGGTTTAGGTACCCTGGATGACCTCCTAAGCTCCACGCCCTGGGTACTTACTTCTGCACCTGGAGCCTCCTCTGTTCTTCGGTCAGAACAAACATCATCACCCTATCTAGAAGTTCCTCTAAATCCATGTACTCGGATTCACCTGCATTCGAAGTGCTGCTCCCACTACTTTGTCTATCCTTAGCATTTTTCCTATCCTTGTACATCACCTCCTCATTGAATATGATGTCTCGGCTCCTGATAATCTTCATGTTCTTCTCATCCCAAAGACGATACTCGAACTCATTCATGTCGCATCCAAAAAATATGCACTTTTGTGACTTAGCTTCTAGCTTGTCCCTGGCATGGTCACTAATATGAACATAAGCCACGCAACCAAATACCTGCAAGTGTGAGAGATTTATCGTCTTTCCACTCCAAACCTCCTCTGGAATCCTAAAATCTAATGGAACTGATGGTCCATGATTAATAAGGTAAACTGATGTATGCACCGCATCCGCCCAACATGTCTTAGGCAGACCTGCATGTAATCGCATGCTCCTGGCACGCTCCGTCAAGGTCCTGTTCATCCTCTCCGCAATGTCGTTCTGCTACGGCGTTCCTGGAGTAGTCCTCTCTAAGCGAATATCATTCGTAGCACAGAATCTCTTGAACTCCTCCAGCTCGTATTCTCCATCATTGTCTGATCTCAGATACTTCACCTTCAGATATGTCTCGTTCTCCACCATAGCCTTCCACTTCTTGAAGACTCCGAACACATCTGACTTGTGCTTCATGAAATAAATCCACACCTTCCTTGATTGATCGTCGATAAAGGTGACATAGTATCTCGAACCACCAAAAAAAGACACACTGGCTGGACCCCGTACATCTGTATGAATCAACTCTAACTTCTGAGCCTTAGGTAGCATTCCACCCTTCTGGAAACTAACTCTCTTCTGCTTCCCAAAGATGCAGTCTTCACAAATCCCGACTTCCACGGAGTTGATCCCGGTTAGCTTTCTCTGTGAATGCAAGATCTTCATCCCTTTCTCACTCATGTGCCCTAGTCTGTTGTGCCACAGATCTGTACTCTCTCTACTAGCTGCAATTGTGATGGTGTCACTCACATGTGAGGTGAGATAGAGAGTCCCTAGCTAATTTGTTGCCTCGGGCAACTACCATCGTACCATTGGAGATTCTTCATGAATCCCTTGTGAATGCCGAAACATAGCATTCTTCTCTAAGCTATCCCACCAAAACAAGATTCCTCTTCAGCTTTGATACATGTCTCACATTCTTCAAGATCCACTTAGAGCCCTTTATCTGAATCTGCACATCGCCCTTTCCAATAATATTACAGGGCTCATTGTCCCCCAAATACACTTTTCCAAAGTCTCCTGCTACATAATTCTGAAGAAGCTTTTTATTAGCAGTGGCGTGGAAAGATGCTCCTGAGTCGATGATCTAAGAATCCGAATCGCTGTCCATAACAAGGATCAAAGCATCCTGCACGATATGAGCCTCATGCTCACCCGCATCCTTCTTAGGACTTTTACAGACTGAAGACATATGACCCTCCTGGCCGCAGTTTCAACACTTTCCTTTGATAGGTCTAACCTTCGAGTTCGACCTCTTCTTCACTGACTTCGACCGATTTTTGTTCTGTTTCCCTTTCTTCTGGCTTTCGCCTCTCTACTCGAAGTTTAGAGCTGAACCTGAACCTTCTGTTTCGGACGCTTTTCTTTTAACTTCCTCGGAAAGAATCATACTGGCCACCTCACTCAGCTTCAACTTTTCCTTCCCCATTGAATTGCTGATTGCCGTCACACAACCGCTCAACTATCCGGCAACTGCGATAGTAATAAAAGGGCCTACATTTCGTCATCGAACATGACGTCTACGGAGATAAGCTGATCAACAATTGTGTTGAACTTGTTGAGGTGCATCGTGAAGGACCGTCCTTCTGTCATCTTGAGGTTGAAAAGAGTTTTTATCAGATGCACATTGTTTGCTACAAACGGTTGCTCGTACATATTCACTAGCGCTTCTATAAGCCCTACCGTCGTCTTCTCCTTCAAGATATTGTGGGCTACTGTCTTGATGAGTGACAATCGGATTTTTCCTAGAGTCTTCCTATCCAGTATCTCCCAATCAACGTCTGACTCCTCTTTCTTCTGTCCCTTATCCTTGCCCATCAACGGGCGATACAAGTCCTTCTGGTACAGATAGTTCTCTATCTGCAACTTCTAGTAGGCAAAGTCTGAACCGTCAAACTTTTCGATCTTAGATTTGATTTCCTCTGTCATAGCTTTCTCACAAATTGCTAAACGAAGCTCTGATACTAATTGTTGGGAATTCAAAACAATCAAATCGAACCCTTACCTTTCTGGATCTAGTTGAGCAAGAAAGAAATTCACCATAAATCAAAGGTAAAAACTTACAAAAATAAGAACAAGGGAGAACATACGAATTTAACGAGGTTTGGCAACATGCCTACGTCCTCGGGAGCCACACCACAAAATCTCTTTGATTAAAGGAATACAAGCACTCAAATAAGGGATTAATCTCTTTGAGATTCTCTCTCTCTTTTTTCTCTTTCTGATGGGTTTTCACGTTTTCATTAGCCCTAGAAAACATATAGATATATATATGAATCGCAGCCCAAACAGAATTCAAAACAGATTAGGAAACTGCCAGCTTGACTCGAGGTCGATCGTCGAACCAGTCGCGGTCTACCGGATAAACGACAGGAACCCAAAACGCCTACAGGGTATCTCCGGTCGATCGCAGAACCCATCGCGGTCTACCGCAAAAAGTTCAGAGACTTTTCTCAGTCGCGTGCACGTTTGCGGTCGATCGCCGAGAGCACCGCGGTCGATCGCACTGCAGTTTTTTTTTTATTTCCTTCGTTTTGCTTCATCTTCTTGATTCCAGCTTCGGCTTTAGCTTTGGGTCTACACTTAGACTAACATCATGGTCGTCAATTTGATTTGAACGGTGCATGTCGGGAGACACCTGCCCGTTGTTGGCAAAGGGTCACAGTTTAGCGACTAAAAGCGCCATAACATGTTTGTTAAAGCTACTTTGGAACCCATCATAATTCTTTTTAACTGGAAGACATGTTTAAGATTGAATTAGGATAGGCTTAACACTAAATTCAACAAACACAAAAGGGTTAAAAAGTTCTGAAATTAGCTTTTGCGAGTGTCACAAGGCGATATTTCGAGAAAAATTCTCATATTTGCGTAACTGAAGGTATTAAAATGCGAACTTTAGAAACTTGGAGGGGATGTAAGTGCTACCAAAAACATTATCCTTTCCTTAACAAGTAGTAAAACTTTAAAGCACATGGAAAAATTCGCTTATTAATAACAGTAACAGTTACATCCCACCGTTTCTTCGCGCTTAAGTCAATGTCAAACATTTTATCACTGCCAACACACTTCCCAATCTCCAACCCCCCCCAACTTTCGCCCCAAACCGAACTGTAACCAACCTTGCAATGCAAGCTTCTCTACTGTATTTCGTACACTATTCTTTCCCTCAAAAAAAAGTTAAACACTCCACAGTTATTAATAGCATGCGCTCATTCGCCCACACAAAGACAACCCCAAAAGGGGGAATCTCCCCAGTTTCCTTCTCTTTTCATTTCACAAGCTAAAGAAGAGAGAGAGAGAGAGAGAGAGAGAGAGAGAGAGGGAGGGAGGGACGGAGGGGAGGGAGGGAGATCCACATTTTCCAATTCTCCATTGCTTGTACCTTCATCGTTCTCTTGCTTTAGTTCCTGCGCTGGCCTCTGTTTCTTGCTGTTTTCTCTACCCTGAACCATTAAAACACTCAGAAAGCTTTCACCTTTCTGTGTTCATGTCATAGATGGCTTCTCTTCTTCATCTGGGTAGCCTTCAGGTTTCTTCATTATCCATTCTTTCAAGTCAAATTTAGTTACTTCGTGTTTAAGCATGAAAACTGTGGTCTTTTTGTAATACTTTCGTTTGGCTCTAGCTTCTAGGTTCCAGCTTTTCCTACAACTCTAGAAGACAAAAAAAAAAGCAGTTTTTTTTTTGCCTTAATATTTAAGCTTTCTTGTTTCTCCGGGGGTTTTGGTTTGCTTGGAGCTCTGATTTAACTAACTGTAGACTCCAAGTTCAATCTTTCCCCTACAAACTCGATAATTTCCCAAATTTAGAGTCTCCCCTTTAAATTCCAGAGTTTCATCCTCAAGAAAATCACTTTCCCCCCCTCATTTGATATCTCATTCAAGATGGGTAGTCCATTCAGCAAGAACCACCCCCTCCTCCTCCTCCTCCGCCGCCGCCAACAACATTGAGTTAGTCTCAGAGCTGAGCTCCTATGAAGCTGCTTGTCTCCAAGACCCTGAGCTGCAGTCCTTCGACGCCACCCTCCAGCGCCGAGCCAGCCACGTCATCTCAACCCTGGCCACGGGCGTCGATGTCCACTCCCTCTCATTCGACACCCTCACCGAGGTCACGGGCTGCCTCCTCGACATGAACCTAGAAGTAGTCAAGATCATATTGGAATACAAGAAAGACATTTGGAAGAATGCTGAGCTCTTTAACATAGTTGAAGAGTACTTTGATAGCTCTCTTCAGACTTTAGATTTCTGCACTTCTTTAGAGAGGTGCCTCAAGAGAGCCCGAGACTCCCAGATTATCCTTAGCATCGCTCTCAGAGGATTCGAAGAAAAAGAGGGAAGAAATGGAGAAAGTAGTAGGGGAAAGTATGAGAAAATGTTGGAGGAACTAAGGCATTTTAAGGCTCTAGGCGATCCGTTTACCGAAGAATTCTTTAACACGTTCCAATCGGTTTACAAACAGCAGGTTTCATTGCTGGAGAAGCTACAAAAGAAGAAGAGGAAGCTCGATAAAAAGCTCAAATCGACGAAAGCGTGGAGGAAGATTTCTACTGTGATCTTTGTGTCCGTGTTTGCGCTGGTTCTTATTTGCTCTGTGGTGGTCGCTGCAGTTTCAGCACCGGCTTTTGCCACTGCATTATTAGCATCAGCAGCAGCTGCTATGGGTCCAATGGGGAAATGGCTCAACTCACTTTGGAACGATTATGTGAATGCTTTGAAGGCACAAAGGGAGTTACTTAACTCAATGCAGGTTGGGACTTTTGTCACAATCTCGGATTTGGAGAGCATTCGGGTTCTCGTGGATCGGTTGGAAGTTCAGATTGGGTCTCTGCTGGAGAAGGTTGAGTTTGTTCTTGGAGAAGAGGAGGCAGTGAAGTTTGTGATTGAGGAGATAAAAGAGAAGCTTGAGATGTTCATGAGGGGTGTTGAGGATTTGAGGAAGCAAGCTGATCGGTGCAGTAGGGACATAAGGAGGGCGAGGACTGTTGTGTTGCAGAGAATCATTAGGCACCCAAATTGAACCGAAGGTGGATTACTAGGTATATATCGAGCTTCTTTCTTTTTGCGTTCTTTATCTTTGTTTCCCTATGTTGTTACATTTTTTCATGTGTGGTGGCTTCTGGATCTGAATATTTGTTTCAGATAGCTGAATTGGATTCGAGTTTGTGCAGCATTGCGAACTACGTATTTACATTTCTCTCATAATCTATCTAGTATGATACCTCTCTAGCTTTCGAACTTTAACGTCTCATAGGCCCTTGAGGTTGATGTGTTGAAATTTAAGTTTAGTGCCACCTGAGAGCATGAATTTTATGAATGGTAGCCGATTAGGAATTTCGGGATCGAACTATGAAACTCCGCGTCCTCTCGAGTGTGAACAATTTGACGCCATATAATTGTTAGATGAACTTGTGAAATTTGGTTGAAGTCCCAGAAATTCTAACTTGCCGAGCGGTGCTGCATACTAGTTGGTGCTAAAGAGGGTTAGAGAATAAATGCGCTAGTAAATTAGCACTTGCAAGGTCTAATAGATTGTCACAAAGGGATCCCAAGCCTGATGCTTGAATGTGGCAAGTGAACCGGGGTCGTTATGGTACCATGTCAAAAGTCCCTGCCACTGCGCCATGCTACGGGGAGGGTTGAGGGTTGTAATTTTATACTCTAACATATATGACATTTCTTTCCCTTGCGGAGGTGTAAGTTTTACGTCTTCCCACCTGTAATACATAAGGAGGTTCTTGAATTAAATGCATAACACAATTGCATGACTATTATACAAACACTGAAGCAATAGAGTACTAGTAGTTCTTCCTGTTGTAGAATTTCTTTCTCGCTTTTCTTTTGTACTAGGATGTTTTCTTCTTTCATGGCCGTTCCCATCCGCATTAAGGAGATTTTGAATTAAAATATGCAACACAATTGCAAGACTATTATACGAAAACTGAAGCAACAGGGTAATATTAGTTTTCCCTATTGTAGAATTTCTTTCTCGCTTTTCTTTTGCGTTAGG
>NC_033801.1:24746198-24786809 GCF_001876935.1 Asparagus officinalis
CAAGGAAAAAATAAAAAGAGAAAAAAACCCACATAAAAAAAAGTCTACGTGTTGACTCTGCTGTGGAGAAAGTCAGCGTAGCTGAAAATCTCTGCATGAATTAAGGAGAGATTGGACACTTGTTTGGTCGCCACCATAAGCTAATTGGCAAGACGGAATAACTTTACTGGCCCTTGGGGAGCAGACGTAGGTTTGGAGAACCAAGTATTCATGTTTTGATTCGGCTTACTCTAAATTTTTTATTCAGTACGTTTTGGGAACCTAATAGTCCTCCATGGTAGGTACATGAGAAATCATCCCGTGAATTTGAAAACCTGAAAATCTGAAAATTTCTATTGAGAAGCATTGCATTTGTTTAGTAATGCTGTTTAGTAATGCATTGAGGACGTGGAAATCTATTAGGAATTGGATCTCCTAGAAGTGAGAGAGAGACAACAAAGACGGAAAAAACAATCACAAAAGACGAGGGTTTTTACATGATTCGGTAATTTGCCTATATCCACAGCCACACTAGGTTTCTTTCTTTCTGAGAAAGTTACAATTACGAGCGAGAGCATCCATATATATATATAGATAGATAGAAACTAGGCCTACAAGCTACGTGTAGAATTATAGTTTTAACCTTCTATATTGTCAGCAGCAGCCCATGTGAAGCAATTATTTTTGACTTTGGATAAAGGAGCGGGCCCCACTTTATTATTATAATATAAATGTATAGTGAAATATTAATATTTTATTGTGCATAGTGTTTTTCAAAACACTATAAATAAGCTCCAAATCCTTAAGAAAAATTCATCCCAGAAACAACTTTTATAGAAGAGTGAGAGAGAAAAAATAGAGAAAGAGTATCTCCTTGTAAAGAGAGATTGTAAGTTGTAACTCCAGAGTTTTCTTCTCATAGTGGATTCTTCTATCCTTGCCCGTGGACGTAGGCAATCAAGTGCCGAACCACGTAAATCTGTGTGTCCAACTTTTTATCTCTACTTTTGCTCTACTATTGCTACGATTCTGCTCTATTAGGCCCCGGGTTTATCCCAACATATATAACATATAAATTTTCGGGGTTAGACTTGCACAGTCTATCGGACACCACAACTCCAAGGAAAACTTAACTGTCAGACACATACATGTTGGACCCTAGAGAGGGGGTGATTAGGGTCAAGAGGCTCTAATATGCAATAAAATCAGCACAAGCAAACCACAAAACAAAAATGCGATAAAAGTAAGAGAGATAAGGTTAGGAGTTCGTTATCCTTGACGCGCGATGTGTTAACGAGATTCGGCCCTTTGGCCTACGTCCCCGCTCCCCACTCTCGAGGAGAAATCCACTACACACCCGGTTGGGAAGCCGGAACTTCGTCTACACAGCGATCTCCACAGATCTCTCTCACTACACAGTTTGATCTCACAGATCACACTCCCTCACAGTAGATCTCCACAGATCTCACTCACACAGCAGAAGAAAGAAATACAAGAACCTCTCTTTACATAGCCCTTATAGCAAAGAGAAGGTATACTGAAGCTGGGAGGTGAATCACACTTGAAACAGAGAGAAAAACAGAGTTTTGAAAATTTACTCAGGAAACAGAAAAAAAAAGCTCTCTGATTTTTCAAACGTTAGGGCTTAGGAAGAAGAAGAGGTCTGAGGGGGTTTATATAGAAAAGTTTAAATCATTTTAAAACAAAAACAAATCTTCCCAAATGAGATAATAATCTCTTCTTCAGACCCTCATCACAGACTGTGCCAAACACTAGAAGTGAAAGCACAGTAAACGATGTAAATGACCGTTTAAAAAAGTCGCGACTGACCAGAGGCAAAAATCGGTTGACCGAAGGAAATTTCGGTCGACCGAAAAATGCCTTCGGTCGACTGTTTTCTGAAATCTGATTTTTGACCAACTTGAAATATTTGCAAAATATTTATTTGACCTCTGAAAATTCTGAAACTTTGTAAAATGTTTTTAATACTAAAAACAAACTGCTTGGAAAAAGAATTTTGCAAATAGGTACTCATACTTGTGAAAAATAGTATTTTGTGAAAAAACGCTTAAAAGCACAAGTCTAAAAACGTGTGTGTGATTCCCAATAGCTTCAAGTAAACTCAGTAACTCTTTGCCTACATTCTAGCACTAGAGAGAAAAACAAAAGAAAGCTAATATCCTCATATAGAGAGCAATATACTTGAGCTTTGATATAGCTTGAATCGGATGAAGCTTTTGATCGAATTTGTCGTTCTTGAAATAACGTTGCTTCATCTCTTGGCCTCCTCCTCCTTTGGATATCTTCGTTGTAGCATATATTCCATCCATCCTCCATTTATGGCACTAACGAGCTTGACAAATGAGTTTACTACATTTACACTCAATAAGCCATTAGTACCGATAATGGTGGTTGTAAGAACATCATCAAAACATAAGGGCTAACAATACCTTCTCGTCACCTTTGTAGAAATAGCGAACTCAATAGAATGTATATATAATGTGCCGGATTACAAATCTAGAGAGGCCATAACTACTGATTGAACCCTTCACATGTAGCTCTCTAGATCATCCTCTAGCCCACATTTGCTACACAAATGCAAATCATGATATTCATTCTCCTCTGGATGGTAATATACAAATAAGAATGTGCTGGAAATATGAATAAATGGATATTTAGTTCCTGCAACGCTTATGAAGCTGCTTGTTATTTGATTGATTATATCCCTTTATCGCATGGGGAGTTCTGATAGGATTGTGTTGTTAATTTCCGTGCTCAAAAGTTTCAAGGCACAAGCACATAAGCTGCTGCCAAGTTTTGTCTCTCGTTTTAATGCGTCTTTTCATTTTTGGTAAAGTTTGGACGCTCCCTAGCTTTTTGTTACTTACTGCTGTAATATTTACATGATTACTCTTCTTAATTGGTATCGTCTACTCCAAGTATTCAGCCACTTCATACATAACCACTTTAGTGGAGCATTATTAACAACGCAGGCAGTAAAAGACTGCACTGATCCTTAAAGCTAAGGTTGATGCTTTCAATTAGAAGTTTGATATGTATCTGAACTATCTTCATCACATGCTAAATCACCTACTGGTATTTGATTTGAATGGATACATTTCATCGAGTTTCATAAGTAGGTCGCCTATTAATATCAAACTATATAACTGAATGTTTAAATTACATGTTTACTTTTATTTGTTCATATTGTATCTTGTATGTAAAGTACCGTTTTTTTAAGAAAATTAAGAGTTCCATAACTAGGTAGTAAATGGAGTTATTGGGTGTTGTAACTACAATTAATATGGGAGTTTTCAAAAGCCATAGAAGCTATAAATAAAAAAATATAAAATCCCCAAAATCTTTAGTTTACGAAAAAAACAAAAAGGAAGTGAGATCGGGGAAGGGGAAAAAGGAGAAAGATCAGAGCTTCTAACATGTTAGTTTTTTTATGGTTTATTTTGCATACATATTTAAAAAAAACTCACACCTTTTTCCGGCCACCGGTGCCATCGCCGGAGTCATCCGTGGAACTCCGGCCATCCACGGTCGTTGGTTTCACCGGTGATGACTCCTATGGCCGCCGAACCCAAGAAAACCCATTAGGTTCATAAGCAGTTAAATGGTAGAGGCAAGAATAGGGCTGAGCATGGTTCGGTCCAAATCGAAAAAACCGACCCGAACCGACCCGAAACAATCGGTTTTATGAGTAGGGCGATTCGTGTCGGTTTGAAAACTTTTCAACCCGAACCGATCGAATATAGTGCAATACTACTCATTCTGATCTCAAACCCTACCCGACCCGTCCCCAAAGAGTCAAAGACTCAAACTCTAAACTTTTTTTCTGGATCATTATGGGTTAAAAACAATATTATTATATTAGTGTTTAATGCTTCATAATCTCCTACTTTGTTGATATTTTTTTTAACACAGTTTGTTTGATAATAACTTTGATGAAGTTAGAACCGAACAAACCGAACCGAACCACACCGAACCGACTTGCAACAGTTCGGTGCGGTTTTGAATTATAGGCGGTTTGGTTCGGTTGTTCAAATTTTGGTAAAAACCAAACCGAACCGACCGTTGCACACCCCTAGGCAAGAAGAAGAGGAAAGGAAAATTATCCAATGCCCCTTAGAGTTTTGAGAATTTATTTTAAGTCCAAAACATATGAAAGATATTTTCTACATGAAATCTATTTAATAGAAAAAGTTTCCTTTTGACCAACTAAACTAGAAAAGTTATTGTTAGGCCCAAGTTCTGTTTAAAGAAGGATAGAATTAAACTTTAGAAAAAACCCCTAGAAACTAGAAATATTAGTTTATACCCAAAATAGTTTGAGTATGGAATCTTTAGTTTTTATGCATCTTGTATGATTATAGGTTTGATTGAGGAGTAGGTTCTTAGAATACGGTTCTCGAAATTGTTACAAGATCTTTTAAAGTGATTAGAATTATTCTTATTAGTTATTTTCTATTATATAATATGTAAATGATAATTTTATTTTTGTATAGAGAAATGATGGATCAGACATGTTATTATGTTCATTTATAGTAATTGTTAACAAATATGGATGTGATAGCTATTTATCTTTTACAAGATAAATATTGTTTAGTATATGAGATTATTAAAAATATATCATTTCAAATTTACTGTTAAAATCCATGTTTTAAAGAGTTCTATTTGACAAAAATAAATTATCTATTCGTTTAGATTCATAAATATTCTATTTTCATGAGATTGATATGAGAAAAGTTGCAAATGTGTTTAAGAATTTATAATATTTTTCGTATAAGGGCCCGTTTGGATAATAGAAGTATTGAAAGTAAGAATTAGGTTATAAAAGTAACTTTCAAAACTATGAAGTAGGAAGTAGTGGAAATAACATTTTTTTTGTTTGCTTCATATATTTTTAGATGAATGGAAGTAGAACTTCTTCCTCTTCATTTACTATTTTTTTGATAACATTTAGAAATATTACTATGAAGTAATTAACACATGTTGCTTCCACAATTTCAAAGTCATGCCATGATCTTTAATTTGATCTAGCACGTTACAATCAGTTTCATGCCGTTATGACCCCTCGCCACTTGAGAGCAAGAAGAATCCTTCAACCACATTACTTCAAAATAATTGTTTACTTCTCGCCTACGATGAGACTCTGGATGACTATAAATTCCTATGAATTTCCAATTTCCCTCCTCCCTCGCTCCTTTGATCATAACATCAACGTGATATTTAGATAAAGAATTAATAGACAAGCTGTTCTCTTCACCCTAAAGAAAAGGTGGCCGACGACCGTCACAAATTACTATAAAATAATTGTTAAAATTAAGAGCAATTTCATCAATAAAAAGTTGTTAGAAGTAACTAATAAAGGAAATATTAATAAAAAATTTTATTTATTTCCTAATTAATATGCATTTCAACTACTTCCGAGCTACTTTTGAGTATTGAGAATTGAAAAAATATTTTAAAAGTAAGGATGACACGTAGGCGCCACATAAGCATTTAAGGAAGTATTGGAAGTAAGTTTTTCATAGAACCAAACACACTTTTTTGTTTGGAAGTAGCAGAAGTAGTCTCTACTTCTTTTATTTCAGCTACTTCATAATTATTTCCATGCAAACAAACGGGCCCTAAGTAAAAATTGTGAGCGATACTTTGAGCAAAAAGAAAAGTGTTTTAAATGTTAAAAATCCTCAGAAGTGTACTATGGAGTGAAGTGATTTGTTTAAACCTATATTATGGTATTGAATGTACCGACCAGTGTTAAAGTAGCTTTTTTGGCAAAAGTGAAGTGGCCTTCGGGCAACCTATGGTAGTGCTAGGTACATTCTGTCCCCGGGTTGACTTACAGTGATTTGATGTGCATTCCCATGCTACTGGGCTATAATTTTCGTACCCTTAGTTTGACAACTGAGGAAGTTTTGCAATTGTGAATTTAGATCGATAATTATAGTTTTAAAAGTATTTAATGTTCATTCGTATTATTTCTTAAATTTGCGAATATTCTTTTATGACAATGTCACATGCTATTCTTGGAAATTCCTCTTATTCCAAATATTATTCATTTCTCGATCGTTCTTTTTTACGATAGCTTAGTTAAATTTTAGTATGGATAAATTCTTAAACTTGACTGATTCGCTAATGATAAGTTTTCTGCTCACCGAGTGTAAACTCACCCCGTTATTTTTCAATCTTTTTCAGATGAAAATTAGATAGCTTTATCAAAACCTTGGAGCTTTGGAACATGAGATGAATCTTTTAGAGTGTTTGATGTTGGAATTATAGTTATACTAGTCATGCTACAATGCTTATGTAATAAGAGAATCTTTTAGAGTGTTTGATGTTGGAATTATAGTTATACTAGTCATGCTACAATGCTTATGTAATAAGAGTCTTTTGACTCATTAGAGTTGTTGGAATTATAGTTATACTAGTCATGCTACAATGCTTATGTAATAAGAGTCTTTTGACTCATTAGAGTAACTTGTTATAATGTAGTTTTGCTCTGAGACTTCTTTATTTGTCAATAAAGTTTCTTTTAAAACGAAGTTTATTGTAATATGGGAGTGCACCGCAGGCTTAGCATGTGCTCGTGTTGTTGTTGTCATGCATCTCAAAATTAACTGCGCATTTTGGGGGCGTGACATTGTAGCTACAAGAACCCACCAATGGAGAGATGCAGATTATACAAATGAAGTGATTATCTTCAATAAACTCAAATCAGCAGTGGCTAGACTCATCAATAATGACCTATAACTACATCTCCATCTTTGGTCGTTTCAGCCTCGGAGATCACACATTTCAAAATTTTCAGAGGGGTGATATTTTACAATCAGCTTAATTTCCATCATTCCAATAGACATTATTCAGCTTCGATAGAACTTCGGGTGATTTGTTCAGGATGCTCAGTTTGTGACTGGAGGAGATGTTTGTTTGCTGCTTTCGATTCTATTCTATTAGTTTTGACAGGTACATTTTGTGAATGCTCTAGTATTTGTGTGTATGTTTATTTAAGTATGTTTATGAACTATCAACTATTACAAAATAAAGCATCTTATTGAGCTTGTGGATCACCAACGTGCCTCAAACTTAAAAATAAATAATTTTCTTTTCAAGAGCTCCTTGTCTTTGTCGCATCTGCTTGATTTTATAATGTCACATTGATGCGGAGACAATAATTGATGTTTTTTTGAAGAAATTCGATCATGTGAAAGCGGGACAATTGAAGCAAGATATGTAATTTCAGATAGATTTCGAAATGCAACTTTGGAGGACAATATCTCTTGACTCGCTGCATAGAATTCTTATTATAATATAATTTTGGAAAGCTCGGGAAGTTCTCTACACATAAATTTGATTATAAGATCCAAATAAGCTTTAGGTTCAAAGATATTCGTCTTCAGGCTCAGCTGCACAGAAAAATTCTGGTTTCTACTTATTTTAGGAAAGTCTCTTTATTTTAGTAGTCTTTTTATTTTAGGAAGTCTTTTGGTTTCATACCATATATAATGGGGATGTATTTTAGGAAGTCTTTTTATTTTAGTAGCCTATTTTAGGAAGTCTAATGTCTTAGGAATGTCTTTTTATTTTAGGAAGTCTAATTATCTTAGGAAATGTTATTTTAGCACTTTTGCTTTGTTTTACACCGTGTATAAGGGGGATGACGTCTATATTATTTTTTAGATTGATTATTATTAATTTCTCAAGTTTTATATTCCTAGGATTTGTAGGGTTTGTGTTGTTTTGCTTGTACAAGAACGAGTAGTTATTTCTTTGATTACGTTTCTGCTACATCACACATGCTTATAGAGAAATCAAATGCATTTGGTTATAAGAGTTGTTATTAGTGTAAATTGCACTAAATCCCCAAGAACTTTCATTGTTTTACAGTAAATCCACTAGAACATTCAAAACCACACTTAACCCTAACACCTCGTTTGGTACGTGGGAACGAGTGAGAATGGAATGCAATTCCAACTCTTTATTCATGCGTACCAAACACGATATATTTTTAGACTTTAGAATTATTATTCTCACTTCTTATCAATTCCCACTTTATGTGAGAATTTTTATTCCTAACCATTTGACAAAGAATTGATATTCCCATTTAAGTGAGAATAAAAAAACAAATAATTTTATATTATACCCTCCTTAAAAAATACAAATATATATAAATTCCCATATGAAAAATTATTTCTATAGAAATAATATCATTAGCTGCTCATACAAATATATAAATAGATTTTAAATATTAAAATAATATTCTTTGTTCGACTTTACTCTAGCTCCATCGCGTCTGTAGTAGAAAAAAAAATCTCATCTTCGCCTCAATACGACTTAGTTAGGTAATCATTATTTCTTTTTAAAATATGCATGTGTGGCTAATCTTTACCTAATCTTTACAATAATTTTTAATCTTTTTGCGACTCTGTTGCGTAATCTATTAGCAATTAGGTTAGTAAATATTTGATCGTTGAATGTATGATTTGAAGTTCCATTGAAGCATATGTGCCTTATCTTTTCAGTAATTTTTTCAAAGCACTCACAACAAGAAATAATGTACTTAATTGATGAGATTAGAACTTTATATTTTGATTAGAGATTAACATATTTCTATTCCTTCAAACTTTCTAGGTTAACATATTTTCTACTCCTAATCAATTGTTTGAAAGTTAAAGGTGCATTTGAAATTTTATATACAAACTAAAAGTTAACATGTTTTTCTAATCCTTCAAATTTTAGTGTTTTCTTCCATTCAGTCTATTGTATACGTTTGTGCATAGTGATGCTAGTAGCATTAGCTGCTCGTACACGTAGTAGACATATAGATTAGAAGTTAGAAATGTGGAATTATAATTATTTATAATCAAAAATAGTTTCTATGAAAATTATTTTTTAATTAGTAAACCAAAAGTTCAAAATTGTTGTTGAGGCGGTGTACCAAAATATAACTATCAACTGGAAAAATATTTCTATAAGAAAAAATATCATTTCTATAAAACCTATTTTTTAAAAATGAATTATTTAGTCATTTTTAAAATATTTTTATGCTTTTAAAATTTTGTGTTTTTGTAAGGGCATTATTAGAAAACTCAATTTTATTCTCACTTGTGAATAAATGACACTAAACATGTGAATGAGAATAAGATTGTCATTCTCATTTCATTATCTAAACGCGCTCAAACATGAGAATATGAATGCATATTACATTCCCACATCTATTTCATTCCATTCCTACCTTCTTTCCATTCTCACTTGACTCCAATCCTGCGTACCAAACGAGGCGTAAGATCTTTTAGCGTTTTGTAGTAAACCTCCTATAACTCTCAAAATCACAGTAGACCTCCAATAACTTTTAGAATTGCAGAAAATCCTTAATAAGTTTTCGTATTTTGTTGATAACCTTCAAAAGTTAAAAATAAAACATAAGAAGTCATTTTGTGATATGAGTCGCTGTGCGAGCATATTTAATCGCGAAATTATCAAAGGTGGGTTGAGAAGAGCATGACAGAAAACACAAGAACAATTCAGCATGTGGCGAAGGAAAATACCCTCTCTAGATTATGAGTATGAAAAGATTACAATCCCTCTCTCACAATCTCACTAGAATCTAGAACAAGCTCTTAATTCTCTCTAAACCCTAATCTCTCTTGATTAGAATCTCACTTTGATTACATCTGATTGTTTTAAAACCCTAAAACAATCCCTTATATATGTAGAACAACGTGGATGACAAAGTCGTAAATAACCAAGCCCAATCCCCAAAGAAATTCGAGCAGACAGAAACCCAAACGAACCAGGAAACCATCGATGAGTCGACTCACGTGTTTGTATGAGTCGACTTATGTCATATGGGTCGACTCATGACAGTCATGAGTTGACTGGTCAGAAACTATGTCAACACCTGCTGGGCTTCGTGAGTCGACTCATGATAGTCATGAGTCGACTCATGACACATGGGTCGACTCATACAGTGATGAGTCAACTGGTCAGAGACTTTTGCTAAAACGGCTGAGTTTCATGAGTCGACTTATGTCAGGCATAAGTTGACTGAACCTGATGAGTCGACTCGTGACTGTTATGAGTCGACTCACGGGCTGAAAACTGATGCTTCGATTCTCTGATTCACCGTCTTGGTCCACGCTTTAACCTGCGTTCCACTGTGCTGTTTTACACCTCTATTCTCAAGTTATTATGAGAATCATCTATCCTCAAGCTCCCATGAGGATCGAGTTCCGAAGAGAAGATACACCCGTATCATGGGTCCCTCCCTTTAGGAACTTGAAGTCCCGTTCAAGTTAGAACTTCAGCTGAGGAAACTCGCGAGCTCCTCCATCCTTTTTGTACCACCTGGCTTTGCTAGGAACCTGATATCGACGTACAACTGGAAACGACTCCTTCGCTCCTTGCCCTTTCATAGTCGTCTTCTGCTCCAACATGCAATCCTCTTTCGATAGCTTTTCTGGAAGTCTAATGCACAGCGAGACAAACTTCTTGCTTGCATTCACTAGCCTCTTCTTCGCTCGCGCCGCCGTCCCCAAGCTTGTCTCCCTAGGAAGAGACGTCGAATGAAATATGAACTTTTTACCGCCTTTGGTGAATGTATACTTCTGAACCCGCCTCTCGTAGATCACATATCTATCTCATAAGTACGGATTGCCCAGTATAATCTGACAAACATCCAATAGAACTACATCGCACGCGACCTCGTTAATATATGACTCATGGAGCACAAATCTGATAGTGCATTGATCAACTACACTCAGTCTCTCCTCCTTCTGAATCCACCTTAATGGATAGGGCTTCGGATGTTTGACCGTCTTCAGACCCAGCTTCTGAACCAAGGCATCGGATATCAAATTCTTCTCGCTGTCTGGATCAACTATGACATCAACCAAACTGGTCTTCACTTGCAACTTAAGCACAAAGAGTTGCTCTCTCGGGTCTTTGTCCTCTTTCGTGGCCTGTTTTCCCGCCATAAGTTTGAGACTGTTGTTGGGCTCTGTCATCCCAGGAACTTCCTTCGGACCCTGTGCTATCACGTATGCCTTTTTCTCCTCTTTCCTATTCAACCCTCTTGGCTTCAGATGAGGATACTTCTCCCAGCATCGATCAACTACGTGTCCTGTCTTCTCGCAATGACCACAAATCAGCCCTGCTTTCCCTGGATCACCCTTTTTCCTCTCCTCCTTAGATTAAGGACCACTAGACTCGCCTCCAACATGCTTTGCATCTCCATTTTCTTCGTTGCTCTTCTTTTACTTGCCTTTGATGGTAATAGCCTTCAAGCTCGCCTCTGCAAATAGATTCCACCGTGAATAACTTCATTTCCTTTCAGATGTAATCGTTCAATCCCGTCATATACTTTATAAACACAGAATATTCCTCTGTCGTAATGTTGAGGACCATCGCCTGCTACTGGAACTTCGTGGTGTATTCTTGAACGGTTTGATTGACCCTTTGGCGTAAGCCGTACCACTTGTACCAACGCTCCTCAAGGAACCCTACTGGATAGAACTGCTTCCTTAATAGCTCTTTGAACTTATTCCACGATACCACCTTCTTCTCCTGCTTGTAATAGGATTTCCACCACGTCAACGCGTGCCCCGAAAGCTTCAAAGTCACAAACACAATCTTCTCCTTGGATGAATATCCATAAAGGGTGAAATACATCTCCATATGCTCGACCTAATTGTTTGCGTCAAAAGTTGCTCTTGCTGTGGAATTCATTATATCTTCGATTGATTACAATAAATTCAAAGAAATAGTCTTTTTATAAGACCTCTTTTACACAACAAAATGAAAATTACAACTTCTTAGAAACAAACGCAGGATCGTTGTTTGGATCCCTGCTTGCGTGGGATCTTTGCCTGTGCCGGGATCGCTTTGACTCGTGGACCACCAAATCACAGATTCTGATTGAATCGATGAGGGGTTTAATGATTCTTCCTTCGTTTATCGAAGTGAGAATTTGAAACGATATCTTATCAAAGTAAGATAGTCGTTCTTCTTAAGATCAAGTCAAAGCTCGAATCTCAAGGGATTGCCAGAAGCTCAGGAATTCTGCTCTCTCTGCTCCAAAGTGCTCAAGAATGATCAGCCCCCTCAAAAAATAATCTCAAGGGTGTATTTATAGCCCCTATGAACAGTTATGCTCGCGAGACAGCATTTGCTGTCTCGGCTGTCGAGACAGTATTTGCTGTCTCGGCGGGCGAGATAGTGTGTTTCCGAGACAGTAAACACTATCTCGGAAAACCCAACTGCACAGTGGTTTCTGCAGTAACCGCCTTCCCACGTTTCAAACTCCGTTATTTCGACAGTTATCCACGTGATTCTCGCCCACGATGTTTTCCACGTCCTTGGCAGTTAATGGACACGTGTACGGCAGTTATAAAGGTGGTTGTTGACCATTTCAACACTGTCTCGCTTGCGAGACAGTAAACACTGTCTCGCTGGCGAGACAGTAAAGACTGTCTCGCTGGCGAGACAGTTCATAACTGTATTCTTTTGATTTTTTGATGATCTCCTCTTGGGCTGTATTTGGATATCTTTCGGTATTTTTTGATACCTACACTAATCATCAAGCCTCTCGACGTCAACACTCCCATCATAAATAGGAATCTCCACCTTGAAGTCAATCTTCAGGTTCTGGTAAGAATTCTTACCCCCTTGATACAACGCAGTCTTAACGGTCTCCTCCTCCTCGTCGGGATCTGAATCCACTCTCTCCCCATCGGACTCCACAATTTTTTTTCTTGGACTTTGAAGAAGATTCACCTTGTTTGTCACCTCCATGGATAAGACTGACGAGTTGTATGAGAGTCAACCCTATCGTCTCGATCTGCTTCTTTAATGCATCAATCCTCACTGAATTGTCTCCTTCAGCCATCTTCTTCTTCCTTAAAACCCGGACTCCTTCCAATGATATAAGGATCTCGCCTAGCTTCTTGTATTACGATCGAGTAAGGACCATACACAGGTTACCCCCTTCACAGGATCTGATTGCTCTGATACCAACTTGATACGAGTCGCTGTGCGAGCACCTTTGATCGCAGAATTATCAAAGGTGGGTTGAGAAGAGGATGACAGAAAACACAAGAACAATTCAGTATGTGGCAAAGAAAAATACCCTCTCTAGATTATGAGTATGAAAAGATTATAATCTCTCTCTCATAATCTCACTAGAATCGAGAACAAGCTCTTAATTCTCTCTAAACCCTAATATCTCTTGATTAGAATCTCACTTTGATTACATCTGATTGTTTTTAAACCATAAAACAATCCCTTATATATGCGGAATAACGTGGATGGCAAAGTCGTAAATAACCAAGCCCAATCCCTAAAGAAATTCGTGCAGACAGAAACCCAAATGAACCAGAAAACCATCGATGAGTCGACTCACGTGTTTGTATGAGTCGACTCATGTCATATGGGTCGACTCATGACAGTCATGAGTCGACTGGTCAAAAACTATGTCAACACATGCTGGGCTTCGTGAGTCGACTCATAACAGTCATGGGTCGACTCATACAGTAATGAGTCGACTGGTCAGAGACTTTTGCTAAAACGACTGAGTTTCATGAGTCGACTTATGACAGGCATAAGTCCACTGAACCTGATGAGTCGACTCATGACTGTTATGAGTCGACTCACGGGCTGAAAACTGAATGCTTCGATTCTCTGATTCGCCGTCTCGGTCCACGCTTCAACCTGCGTTCCACTGTGCTATTTTACACCTCTATTCTCAAGCTACTATGAGAATCATCTATCCTCAAGCTCCCATGAGGATCGAGTTCCGAAGAGAAGATACACCCGTATCATTTTGAAGGACAATTAATTCAACAAAAAAATTATTGTTCAGAGCCCCAACCTAGGTGTTAGGAAGAAGAGAACGAATGATACAAAACGAGATATTTATGATTTTATAGTTGAAAATATAAAAATACCATAAAGGAATTTTTTTAGTAATTTAAGAAATATTTTGGTCTTTTTAAGTCACGGGAGTTGCACGTTTCATGTCAGATATAATCATGTCAACTTTGAGGTTTTTGGTGTAAAAGTTATGGGGGGTTTACTGTAGAAAGCTGAAATTTCTTGGGCGTTTGGTGTAATTTTGAAAGTTATGAGTGTTTTCTGCAAACAGTTAAAGTTCTTGGGGGCTTATTGTAATTTACCCTTATTTTTTTAACGATTTTTTTTATCGAACGTATGTTTATCTACCAAATGTTGGTGGCTGGTCAAGTTCAAAAGTTTGGTCTCGGAGAAAATAATATAGTTGCTTTTATTTATAACCCACAAAAAAAAAATCCCGGAAGATGCTCCTGCAGAAAATGAAGGTAAAATTGACTGTGCCGTAATCCATGATGAGATATTTTCCTCAATTGCCGGTATTCTGCAGAGAAACCAAAATCCTTTTAAATTGAGTTGAGCATTAGCATTTGCAAATGACCAAGTGCAATGATTTGGGATCAAAGTTTTTTTTGCTCCAGTTGCTCGTAACCCTGACATACACTGCTCTATATGTTCTCTGGTATTTGTGCCAACTATTGATCTAAATCCATCAAGTAAGAAATATCAAACAAATATCTCTGAATAAAAATCTTGGTGAGATCATTCTTAGGCTTGTTACCTTGTTGATGTCCAACTCGACTCATACCAATGACATGCCTTGAGATAAAGGTTGAAGTATTAAAATCTCACTTAAAGTGTATCCATATATATCCATATTTTAAAATTATGGAACTTATTTGTTAAATTGGTTAACTAAGTATTGGGTTATTGAGTGTCGTTCCATTATCTGTATCCGTATTATAACCCTATAATTTTATTGGTTCTCTAATCAATAATTTTTAATGTGTCTTTTTCTTTGACATGGTATCAGAGCCATGTTTTTATATAAAAAAAACCGACCTTGTCCTAAAAAAAAAGTGGCATTGTTCATCGATGATATTGTTCATCTACAACTACTGTTCATGGTGGACAGTATCTCTTTGCCATCATCATCTTCGGTTGTCGTTTCCAATCCCTTTCCTCATCATCTTCATCTTCCTCTATCATTGATGTCGCCATATTGATCTACCGTCGTTGCTGCTCTCCTTGACGTTAATGTCTGCTACAACTGCCGCTAACTCCAGATTTGATCTGATTTCTTAATATGGTTGAAAAAATTCAGATCTAATCCGACGCAATGATAACCATTAGCTTTATTTTTTTGATTTCTGGCTGATTTGATGCTTTTTCTAGCTAATTTTTAATATTTTGGCTTATTTCTAGCTGAATTTTGTGGCTAATTTTGTTATATTTGAGTTGTGGTTGTTGATTTCTCAATATTTGGCTAGCTAGATATCATATATCATGAGCTCTTCGACCCCTTCTATTCTTGTTACTATTATAGATATACTCCCAAAACTATTTTAGGAACCACTATGAAACTAAATGAATCTAATAATTTACTATGGGCACAAGCATTCAGAACTTTTATTAGTGCTCAGAATAAGTTGGAGCATCTTCTGAAAAATCCACCTACTTCTACAGATTTTAAGTACAAGATTTGGTTTTTTGGATATTATTGTGTTATGACTTGGCTCCTCAACAGTATGGAAGAAAGGGTCAGTAGTAATGTCATTTTCTTATCTACTGCTAAGGAAATGTAGGACTTTCTCAAAGTGATGTATGATGGGAATCAAAAGAATGTGTCTAGAGTTTATGAGATATATGAGCGATTGTTTTCTCTACATCAAGGAGATAAATCTATTTTAGAATTCTATGGAGACTTAAAGGGGTTGATGGAGGAGTTGAGATGGATTAGGCTGCTATTACTGATCCAGCGATGCTGAAGGGATATCGTTAGGATCTAGCAATGTAGAAGTTGGTAAGAGATATTGTTCCCTAGTTGACATCTACCTTCTCTGAGGTCATGTGTGTATCAATTGGAGCTGGTGCACCCTCTACACCATCTATTAATCAGTTTGCTATGGTCGCTAGACATTCAAAGGACATGGTCATGCCGTGGCTGTGATTTCAGGGAGAGGCCGTGATTCTTGTAGTGGTAGGCAAAGTGGATTTGATAACGAACCACATAGATGTACTCATTGTGGGAGGAATAACCACATAGCGGAAAAGTGCTGACAGAAGTTTGGCAAGCCTGAGCGGGCACAATTGACTACTGGTAATTCAATCACTCTTGCTAGTATAGTTTCTCCTTCTTCAACAGCTTCTTTAGAAATCTCTATTGTTTAGATATCACATGTACACTATGAGCGATTCAAGCAGCTCTAGTTCCAGTCTACTCAGAGTAATCATTCAGCGACTCATACATCCACTTCAGGTATAAATACTTATATTGCATCTTCAGATAGACCCTGAATATTAGATTCAGGAGTTTCATCCCACATGACAGGTATAAAAGAAAATTTTCATTCCTTATATTTTTGAGAAATATTTCCTTCTGCCCATATTGCTGATGATTCTTTTACACACGTACTTGGTGATGGGGTTGTTTAGGCTACTCCACCATTGACTCTGATTAGTATGTTATATGTTCCTAAATTTTCTATTAGTCTTTTATCTATTAGCTAATTTATAAAAAAAATAATAATTGTAAAATAGCATTTTCTTTCCTTTACATTGCATCTTTCAGGACCTGCATACTGGGATGAAGATTGGTTCGAGTTGTAACAAAGGAGGCATTTATTATCTCGATGAGAGTGTTTCCCCTTTTGATCTTTCTGTCAGTTACCCCTCTACAACGTCACCTACATCTGGGACACTCCTCTCTTCAGAAGCTTCAGATGATTAGTTCCTATTGAGTCATCTTTTTCTTTAGGATGCGAGTCATGTGAGCTAGGAAAGCATCATCGTGCTTCCTATCAGAGTCGAATCAATAAACTCATTAGTACTCCTTTTAAGTTAGTCCACTCTGATGTCTGGGGTCCATGTCACATTCCTTCAGTGAAAGGATCTAGGTATTTTATTATTTTTGTGGATGACTTCTCTCATATGACGTGGCTTTACTTGATGAAAGAGAGGTCAAAAGTTGCTAATGTAATTCAAGTTTTTAATAAAAAAATTAATTTTCTACTGATGTTCATGTGCTTTCTACTGATAATGCATTAGAGTATACGAAAAGTAATGTGTTTAGAGTTTGTGCCACTAACAACATCCTTCACTAGACTTCATATTCTCATGCTTCTCAAAAAAATGGTGTTACTGAACGAAAGCACAAACACATATTCATGTTGCTAGATCATGGATTATTCATATGCATGCTCCAAAATATTTATGTTTTGCTATATTGTATGCATGTTATTTGATTAACAGGATGCTATCGTCTATCCTTGATGGAAAAAATCCCTTTCTCCTGTCTTTATCCTAATAAGAGTGTGTTTTCAATTGTCCTTAGAGTGTTTGTTAAGAATTTGAGTCCGGGTCTCGATAAGCTATCTCCTAAATCTATTAAGTGTGTATTTTGTTCGGTATTTTGAAACTCAGAAGGGATAGAGGTATTACAATCTAGTATCCAGGAAATATATCACATCGGTGAATGTCACCTTCTTTGAATCTGTATTTTTTCTCATCAGTCAAATACAGGACCTCCTACAACTTCTATTCCTCTGCCTCAACCAGTGCTCAGTTTTGAAGTAGAAGATAGACTTGCACAAAAACTATTATAAGGGTATACTTGGAAGACAGAAAGGACATGCCCTACCCTCATGCTTGGCTAAGCCACAGTCTACAAATGCAGGTCCTACCCTTTAGCAATCATCTACTCTCTAATCTTGATCTTTCTATTGCCCAAGAAGTGTGGAAATGTACATATCTTCGCCTATTCTAACTCAGCTATGCAAGAGATAAGAGAGAAAGGAAGTCTACTACTGGGTATTACACATTTATTGGAAGAATCTCGTGACTTGGAGATGGAAGAAACAGGATGTGGTTTCTCGATCTAGTGCAGAGGCTGAGTATAGGGCGATGGCGCATATAGCTTGTGAGATGATGTAGTTGAGGGCTCTAATGTTAGAACTTGGTTTTGTCCAGCCTAATCTATGCTTATGCGTTGTGATAATCAATCTGCTATTACATTGCTAATAATCTTATTTTTCATGAAAAGAAAAAAACATATTTAGGCTGATTTCCATTTTGTTAGGGATGCACAAATCAAAAACTTGATTCACACTCCATTCACTCATTCTTTAGAACAGTTGGCAGGCATTGTTACGAATGTGACTATCATCTAAAGTGTTTTCTACTTTATTTAACAAGCTAGGCATGGTTGATATATATGCTCCAGCTTGATGGAGAGTGTTAAATTGGTAAATTAAGTATTGAGTCAAGTATTGAGTTATTGGGTGTTGTTTCCATATTATAACCCTATAGTCGTATTGGTTCTCTAATCAATACTTTTTACTAGGTCTTTTTCTTTGACACTATTTTTAATGTTGTTTAATTTAAATACATGCCTTTAAAAAAATAGCTACTATTTCAAAACTATTGATGAGATTGTGTTAGTATACAAATCACATGCCTTGAACGTAAGTGATTTAGAATATTATTGTGTTTTTAGTGAATATTTGACTAGGAGATGGTTGATTGCACCAAATTTATCTTTAAAGGTGGTTTATATATTAATTAAAATTGAAAGATAATTTCTATAAAATAACCATATTTTAAGGTGGTTTCTAGGGAAAACTATGTGAAGGTAAATTCTTGAAGAGAATAATATAATTGATTTTATTTATCATAAAAGTATAACAATTGAAGGCAATATTTGCAAGAAAAAAGTTAAAATATCATAGCAACCATAAACTCATGACAATATATTATTTTCTTTCTGAGAGAAACCAAATCTTTTTAGTTTGAGTTGAGTTTTAACTCAGCATTTGCAAATGGCTAGGTGCAAGGATTTCAGACCGAAGTTCTCCCTGAGACATCCATATGATATTCTCCTTACATATGTATGTTATATTTTTAGCCAAATGTTGTTCTCACTAGTAGAAAAACGAGCAACCTAGACGGAAATTTCCGTCTAGGTTGATCCAAATCCCGTCTAGGTTAGTTCAACTAGACGGAATTCCGTCTAGTTAGGTCCGTTTATTTTACTTCCGTCTAGATTGACTCAAACTAGACGGAATTCCTTCTAGGTTGATCAATCTAGACGGAATTTCGTCTAGGTTGATCAATCTAGACGAAAGACAACCTAGACGGAAGTAAGAATTCCGTTTAGTCTGGCAGACTAGACGGAAATCCGTCTAGTCTAGTATGGCAACCTAGATGGAATTCCGTCTAGGTTGATTATGACAACCTAGACGGAATTCGGTCTAGGTTGATTATGACAACCTAGTCTGGCAACCCAAGCACCCTAGACGGAATTCCGTCTAGGTTGCCTAAGCAACCTAGACGGAATTCCGTCTAGGTTGACTTTTTCGTCTCGTTTGTTTAATTAGACGGAATTTTCCGTCTAGTTTAACCCAAACTAGACGGATCAACCTAGACGAAAAATTTCCGTCTAGTTTGATTCAACTTAGATGGAAATTTTTTCGTCTAAGTTGTTCCGTCTAGATTGGTCGTTTTTCTACTAGTGTCTGAATCCACCAAGTTAAAATTATGAACAAATATATCCAAACATAAACTCTTGATGAACTCATTCTTACATTTGTTTCTTAATATCCAACTGGCATGCCTTTTTCGCTTTAAACTATAAGTACAATTCCAGCCCCTTCATTTATGTCACATTCAAATCTCAAACTCTCAAATTTCTTGAACTCTCAAAGTGAAGACCCCGAGCTCTCTAGTTCAGCAAAGCTTTCAGTTGTACGATCAACAACTCTCCTCTATCTCCTCTACAGCTCTTTGCTCTCTTTACAGCTCTACACATGACGTAGATGTAGAAACGGGGAGGCTAATCGGATATCGTTTCAATGCCAACGAGCCCTGACAATAACAAGTAATTCACGAGCTTGAATCCACAAGCCAGAAGTTTCTCAAACTTGAGAAAGATAACAATGGAGAAAAATTCTCTTGATTGAATAATTGAAAAGTTCATTATTGATTTACAAAAGGAACTATTATATATAGCCAACTAAAGCTATCTTAACTCTAATCAAAAGGAAACTCTGTTTCTAAGAGGAAATAACCAAAAATGAATTCTTTCCTAATCTGATGTCCGAGTCGACACGAGGCGAGTAGACTAATACCGCCTTTCGTGTCGACTGGGCATGTATTCCTAACTGTTGTTCCAGTCGATACGAAGCGTGTCGACTAGTACCGCCTTTCGTGTTGACTGACATGTGTCATCTCGTTCTGCCTGCTTCACCTCGTCTCGTCCGCTGAGATCTCATCTCGTCCGCTGAAATGTCATTTCATCTGCTCTGATGTCTTCTCGTCCGCTAAGATGACTTGGTTTGTATTGAGTTGAGATGTCGGACGAGTTGAGATGTCGGATATTGTTGAGACGTCGGATATTGTATGAGTTGAGATGTCGTCTCGTCCAATTACTTTTCCAATTACTTGATCTCCTATATCAGTCCCTCCTTCTTCGGGAGAACTCGTCTCTGAGTTCACATCACTTGCATACAACTCGATTGAAAGATAATAGTCAGAAATATTCGCCACGTTGAATGTCCTCGACATAGTCATTCCTTCTGGAAGATCCGCTACATATGTATTGTCATTGATCTTCTTGAGAATCTTGAACGGTCTATATCGTTTCGGCTTAAGCTTGCTGTATATTCCAACCGGCATCCGTTCCTTCCGTAGGTACACCATCACCAAGTCTCTTTCATTGAATACTTTGAGTCACCTCTTCTTGTCCGCTTGCGTCTTGAACTTTGCATTAGCCTTCTAAAGCTTTGTACGCACTTCCTCCTGAACGTTGAAAGCATTCTCCACAATTGAACTTGCTGCCTCACTGAACTTGCTACTTGTCGGCAGCTTCAACAAGTCTTGGAGATATCGAGGTGTCTTTATGTAAACAATAGAAAAAGGAGACATACATGTGGAATTATGAATAGTTATGTTGTAGACGAATTTAGCTTGTGGTATAGCTTGATCCCACATTTTTGGCTTTTCTCCACATATGCATTGAATCAAGTTCCCCAAAGTTCGATTGACTACTTCCGTTTGTCCATCCGTCTGAGGGTGGGCTGTACTCGAATACTTTAATGAAGTGTCAAATCATTTCCATAAAGTAGCCCAAAAAGTCACCAAAAACCTAGTATCCCTATCCAAAATAATCGAACTAGGAACACCATGTAGCCGAACCACTTCTTGAAAGAATAGTTGTGCAACATGTAGTGCATCCGAAGTCTTGCGGCATGGAATGAAGTAAGCCATCTTAGAAAAACGATCCACTACCACAAAGACTGAATCCATGCCTCTTTGTGATCGAGGAAGTCCCAACACAAAATCCATACTCAAATCCTCCCATTTATCCTTGGGCACAGGTAAAGGAATATACATACATGTATTCTGTACTTTCCCCTTTGCAACTTGGCACACTTGACAGCTCCTCACATGTGTTGCCACATCCTTCCTCAAACTTGGCCAATAGTATCTCTCCTCAAGACTCAAAACAGTCTTATCTCATCCAAAATGTCCGCTAAGATCACCACCATGAAAGTCTCGAATTACTTTCTCTCAATAATGTCCTTGGAATACAAAGTTGATTCCCCTTAAATAGAAAGCCGTCCATGATAACATAGTCTTCTGTGGATTGTCTTGTCAAACACTTGGCCTAAATCTCCTGAAAGTCTTCATCATCAACATAAAGCTCATTCAAACTGTCAAAAGAAACAACTTTACCTTACAATATGCTCAACAATGATACCCGCTGACTCAAGGCATCGGGTACCTTATTGTCGACTCCTGATTTATGTCGCAAAGTAAAATTAAACTGCTCAAAATATGAAGCCCAGCGTCCATGCATTTTGTTGATATGCTTCTGATTCTTGAAGTGTTGAAGAGACTGATGATCAGAGTAAATTACGAAGTCGTTAGCAATGAGGTAACTCTCACAAGTCTTCAAAGAGCGAAAAACAATATACAACTCCTGCTCATAAGTACTCCACTTCTGCCGAGCTTCATTCAACTTCTCACTCAAGAAAGCAATGAGGCGCTTCTCCTAAGAGAGGACTTCTCTAATACCTACACCACATGTGTCACACTCAAGCTCAAAGAGTTTGTCGAAATCCAAAAATGCCAATATAGGTGCAGTGGTAATCTTCTCATTGATAAGGGCAAAAGATGCATTTGTTTCATCAGTCCACTTGAAAATGCCCTTCTTTTTCAAGCAATTCGTCATGGGAGCAACTATAAAACTAAAATTGCGAATGAAACGCCGATAAAAAGATGCTAATCCATAAAAGCTTCTTACTTTAGTAGTACTTTTTGGAGTCGGCCAGTCTCTGATTGCCTTAACTTTATCTTCATCGACTTGAATTCCTTACGAGCTCACCACGAATCCCAAGAACACAAGTTGAGTCGTCAAGAACATACACTTCTTAAGGTTGATATAAAGCTCATTCTCCTTTAGCACTTGAAAGACCTCTCGGAGATATAGCATATGTTCCTACTCATCCTGACTATAGATGAGAATGTCATCAAAATAGACCACAAACCTTCCCAAGAAGGGCTTCAAAATTTGGTTCATCAAAGAATAAAGGTGCTTGGAGCGTTCGACAACCCAAAAGGCATCACTAACCATTCGTAGAGTCCCTCACTACTCTTGAATGTAGTCTTCCACTCATCGTCGGGTCTGATTCAGATCTGATGATATCCACTCCTCAAGTCGACCTTCAAAAAGATGCTTGTGCCCCTCAACTGATCTAACATATCATCTAGCTGAGGGATTGGAAACCTGTAACGAATTGTAATCTTGTTAATGGCCCTACTATCCATACACATCCGCCAACTGCCATCCTTTTTTGGTGTCAACAGTGCTAGAACTGCGAATGGACTCATACTCTCTCGGATGTGTCCTTTCTTAATAAGGTCCTCAATGGTGTCCTATAAAACCTTATTTTTCTGCGGGTTCATGCGATAATGTGGAAGGTTAGGAAGTACGAAACCCGGAATAAAATCAATGTGGTGCTGAATATCCCTCATGGGAGGAAGACCCTCTGGCAGCTCTTCAGGAATCAACACTTCGAACTCCTTAAGCAGTGACTTCATCTTCACTGTGACCTCAATGGGTGTCTTTACTTCCTCCTTCACAACTAAGGCAAACCTCTGCTTTAACTCCTTTGACTCGGTCAGAAACTCACCCTTGTTGCACAGAGATATACGTTTGGACTTTTGATCCTTAGGATTCTTTAGAGAGGGTGGAATAGGTGGTAGGATGATCTTCTTATTCATCCATACAAAAGAGTACTCATTCTTCTTGCCGCCATGCTTAGCATCAACATCACACTGCTACGGCCGCCCTAACAAGACATGGTACGCATCCATTTCCATAACATCACAAGTAACATAGTCATTATAAGTCTTTCCCAGTGATAATGGCATGCGACACAACTTGGCCGCCTTCACGGAGGGACCCTTCTTGATCCATCATATGGTATAAGGCACATGCTTTGTCTCTGTCGGCAGTTTCAAGTAATCCACCAAGGCCTTTGACATAATATTCTCTCAGCTTCCATTGTCAATGATGAGGGTGCACACCTTGTTATTGATTAAACACCTAGAAAAGAAAATTTGATGCTGTTGTGATGAGTCTGGTGTCTTCTGAGCGCACAGAAGTCATTGAACAACATATGACACATTGTCGCCCTCAACCTCAGCAACATCTTCCTCGTACTCTTCTTCAGATGTTGTGTGCCAATCCTCAGCTTCTTCATAATCCGCAAGATTTACTTTCCACCACTACAGGCACTCGTTAGACTTATGCCTTGGTTGGAGACATCAGAAACACTTCCCTATGGTCGGCTTGGCATACTGATTTGATTGATTTGTCTGAGGTGGTGGTTGATTTATCGATCGCTCGCCTGATCGTGGAGGATTAGACCAATCAGTTGTCCTTGGCCCTGCCGACTCACCTCTTGCCTTCTCGGTCGAACTTCCCTGATCGGTTCGCCTGAAAGGTGGTGTCTTGGAGGCCAATCTTTCCGCCTTTAGAGCCATATTGTGGGCTTCGTCCACAGAGTACACATTGTGGATGACCACCTTCTCTTGAATCGAATACTTCAAACCACCAATATATTTGGCTGCGAGTTGTTCCTCACTCATAGAAAAATCACAACGAGAAGTAAGACGGAAGAACTCTTTGGTATAGGCGCTTACTGATCTAACTCCTTGACGGTATTGCTCGAACTGGTTGTAGAGGATTTGTTGATAGTCAAGTGGTAGAAATCTTGCCCGTAGTAGCTGCTTCATGTAACGCCAGCCCCGCACCGATTGCTTACCTTGTCATCTCCTAGTGTTTTGATTTTGATCCAACCATGCCGCGACTTCTCCTTTGAGACGATATGCTACAAACTTCACCTGGTTTGCTTTGGGCACATTAGTCATCTCAAAGAACTTCTCCACTTCATAGAGCCAATCTAAGAAAGCCTTTATGTCCAGATTTCCTCCGAAGGAAGGAAGCTCTACCTTCATCCGATAGTCTTGGTCCTGATGATATCGGCCTTGTCGGTGGTAGTTGTGATGAGGGTTGTAGCCTCTACCTGACCTCTACCATAAGGCCGATCTCCTTCCTCTTGACTCGAAACATTATCATACCATGGCCCTTCAAATTGGTGACCATAGTCCGCTATATCGTCACTGTAATCATCATGGGTAAGGGTTTGATTGGGAAGTCATCGAAGGAGTGGAGGGGGTTGATATTAAGGAGGTTGATGCGGAGGGGGTTGATATGGAGGGGGTTGGTTTGGACGTGGTTGATTTGGAGGGGAATGAACTGGAGGGAGTTGATGATTATACGGGGGTGGATGTCGAGGTTGCCTAACTCTGGGTCCGTCTAGGTGAAGACCATCGACGAAGTTATTCCCGTTATTGAGGTGAAGGGTAAGTCATTCAATGGCTTGTTGAAGGTTCTGAAGTGACGCCTCCAACGTGCCAAATATTTCATCCATAGAATCCATCCTCGCGGAAAGATCCTGTAGAGAAAGCTCATTCTCGCCGTCACTTTCCATTGTCGAGGATGTTGAAGCCAAAGCTCTGATACCACTTGACGCAGACGTAGAACGGGGAGGCCGATTGGATATCATTCCGATGCCGATGAGCCCTGACAATAACAGGTAATTCACGAGCTTGAATCCACAAGCCAAAAGTTTCTCAAACTTGATAAAGAAAGCAATGGAGAAAAATTCTCTTAATTGGTGAAAAGTTCATTATTAATTTACAAAAGGAACTATTATATATAGCCAACTAAACTTATCCTAACTCTAATAAAAAAGAAACTCTGTTTCTAAAAGGAAATAACCAAAAACGAATTCTTTCCTAATCTGATGTCCGAGTCGACACGAGGCAAGTCGACTAGTACCGCCTTTCGTTTCGACTGGGCATGTATTCCCAATTTCTGTTCCAGTCGACACGAAGCGTGTCGACTAGTACCGCCTTTTGTGTCGACTAGCATGTGTTGTCTCGTTCTGCCTGCTTCGCCTCGTCTTGTCTGCTGAAATCTCGTCTCGTCCGCTGAAATGTCGTTTCATCTGCTCCGATGTCGTCTCGTCCGCTAAGATGACTTGGTTTGTATTGAGTTGAGATGTCGGATATTGGACGAGTTGAGATGTCGTCTCGTCCAATTACTTGATCTCTTGTATTAACACATGTAAAATCTGAACTTCTAATTTGGTCTTACACTCCTGCAAATGGTAAAATTCACCCTTGCTCATCATCTGCATGTTGCGCTGATACTAACGGTACGTCTCAGGTCCTCTAAACCTAGTTTTTATTGCTAGACGGAAATTTCCGTCTAGTTTGACATTCTA
This sequence comes from Asparagus officinalis, assembly GCF_001876935.1. Classification (NCBI taxonomy): domain Eukaryota; kingdom Viridiplantae; phylum Streptophyta; class Magnoliopsida; order Asparagales; family Asparagaceae; genus Asparagus; species Asparagus officinalis. Next base: position 24,772,109 of record NC_033801.1, read on the forward strand.
GACAGAATTTTCCGTCTAGAATGCCTCAAACTAGACGGAACAACCTAGACGAAAATATTTCCGGCTAGTTTTTCCCAACCTAGACGGAATTTTTTTCCATATAGGTTGTTCCGTCTAGTTTGGTCATTTTTCTACTAGTGTTTTACTGCTAAAACTCGAATAATGATCGGAATTACAAGCACCTATATATATGTATGAGTGCACATCAAATATTATTTGTAATTATGAGACACAAATCCCTGAAAACATAGACTAAATTCACCAAAACTATGACACCAGAGTACAATGCAAGGCCTCATGCGAAGATATATATGCAAAGTGGCCTGTTCATTTCCTGAAGGTAGTGGCACAAGATATCCTACTGGACACCACCAAAGCGAACACCCTAATGGTAAAGTTTAACAAGCTCAACTGTGATTGCAAGTGGTCTACTCACTAAATCTAGATATAAATAAAAATTTTAAAAAATTAGCTGCTTTTATAATTCATTAGAAGGTACGTATATTTTAGAAAAATGCACTCGGAGAACCTCCTGCTCTGAGTATAAAAGAGCTCGATCTTAGAAGTACAATTAAAAGGTGCACTATGAATTTTGTAGTGAACATAGGTAAATCTCTGTTTGAACCGGATCTAGTAAGAAGAAAGAGGAAACAATTACTAGGAAGAAGGCTGTTTTAGAAATATCCAAGGAAATAACAGAATAATACCGGTAAGGCGGTAACGCATGCATAAAAAAATCCTTCTAATATGATGTAATTCAGACAAATCTTTAAGGTGTTTTCAAATAAATTGCAAGAAATAAGAAAAAAACATTAGTTTATATATATACACACACATACATATACATATACATATAAATATCCATTTTATTGTCACATATAGGTATATTTATATTGTTTTAATATTTAAAAAAGCTTAAAATTTCTTGGCGTGCAACGAAGGGCAAAGATGTTAGGTTTAATTGTAAATAGACCTCCTGAGTGAAATACTTTTTTTATGTGTTACTATTTTACCGTCAGAGAAGGAGGAAATTGTTTTTTTTTTTTTTTTTACTAGGAGACCTCCTGAGCGCAAATGAAAAAAATATCATTCAGAAGATCTATCCATAGAACTATAAAGGTCCATCCACAAATTTGGCTATAGTACGAAGGATCTATCCGCAATTAATCCAAGGTTTTAAGTTCATATAAGTGAGAGGGTCAAGAGGTTTTGTAGAACATGCTTTTGACCAAATCAAACACGACCAAAAACACTTTCTACACATTCAAAGACTCGATGGTCCCCAAGCTGAAGTCGTCGGTTTGATCACGCACCAATCACAGCATCTTCCACTCTCCTTCACAAGTCCCCTTCTCCCCAATCTCTATTTTTCCTCAATTGACTTGTTTTGCCTCTATCCTCGTCTCTCTCTTCCCTATTCTAAGTAAAAAAAAAAATGTAAGTTCCTTTAATCTATATATATTATTCTCTTAACTCTTGCATTGGTATTTTCTGTTCATTTCATGGAGAGTAACCTTTTACCCTTGTCAAAGTGTAAACTTCAAAAACGATAAGGGTTAATACATGAATTAACAACTTGAGAGTGAGATAATAGACAAATTGAAAGGTTGATAAGAACCATAGTATGTAATTTACCCTTTTTTAAACTAAGATAAAAGAGGAGTTAATTGTGAATAGACTCCTATTGATATTTTGAAGCTTATTACCTTTCTTGTTTATTTACTGCACATAGATCTATTAAGAGATTTTTTTTTTTTGGCGAGCAAAAAAAATCTTTCGGAATGAGTAAGAATGAGTTATGCAGCCTATCACTAAATAAAAGAGAAAATTTGCAAAATAGTCCGTTTTTGCTAATTATTTAGCAAAATAGACCGTTTTGCTAAATAACAAAATAGTCCGTTTTTGCTAATTATTTAGCAAAATAGACCGTTTTGCTAAATAATTAGCAAAATAGATCTCTTTTGATTTGCTAATTATTTAGCAAAATAGACCGTTTTGCTAAATAATTAGCAAAATAGATCTCTTTTGAAAAAAAGAGGTCGATTTTGAAAAACAAGACTCAGAAAACATACGGGACTACTAGTCTCGTATGTTTAGAGCCAACTTAATCACGGATTAGTGACTCAGAAAACATACGGGACTATTAGTCCCGTATGTTTTCTAAGTTCATCTCAATGTTTTGTGAAATTTTCTGAGTTCACTAATCCGTGATTAAAACAGCTGTTTTGCAAAATAGACCTCTTTTTGGCCAACAGGCCAAAAAAGATGTATTTTGCTAATTATTTAGCAAAACGGTCTATTTTGCTAAATAATTAACAAAAACGAACTATTTTGCAAATTTTCCCTAAATAAAACTAGAGCGAAAGCAAATTCAGTATAAAATCAATGGAAAGAGAGATTGGTTGCTTCTTGCATACCTCGTTTCGTATAAAATCTATTAGAGGGGAAAATATGGGAAGTTGCTGAAAAAACATTATATGTGATGTGGTTGAAAAAACGAGGTAACTATTTATCATAATTTTGCTCTATTTTGAACTGATTTTGCTTAGGATAGTGAAGCTGCCGTGGTAATTAAACGTAGAGTCTTATTAGGGGCACACCCTCAACCACACTTTCAACCATACCCCCACACTCTCTATAGTGCTAGTGGGTTATGCAAGATATTTTTAAAAAAATATCATGCATGGCCCACTAGCACTATAGAGAGTGTGAGGGTATGGTTGAAAATATGGTTGAGAGTGTGCCCCTAGCATTATTTTTAAGAGTGCTGCTACGGGGACCCAAAATATGGGACCAAGAGAGGGGATAGGTGAGATGTCCCCTCCTTATTACATAATGAGTTGGCCATACCAACTTATTATGCAATAGGAAGGGGACACCTCATCTGTCTCTTTCCTTGGTACCATATTTTGGGTCCTTAAGTTATTTTCCGTGTAAATTTCCAGGCATTTTACCCGCAAACAAGCGAACACCTTCTAGAGCGCGCACGCCTGCTTTGCTTTGCTTGTGCTTTCGTCTCCATTTCTTACCTCCAACTCTCCCATTATTTCCTCTCCTCATTTCACTTTGCTTTACTTTGCTTTGGTCCTCATCACTCTTCCTCCCTCCCCATTTCTAAACTAGAATAGGGGGGGGGGGGGGGGGAGAGAGAGAGAGAGAGGAAGAAAAACTCTACGATCCAGTACTCTCTGTTCTCTCTCCTACTTCTTCAAACTCCTCGTTCTTTTACCCACAATCCTCACTTTTGATCCGTTACTAAAGGACTCATCAAGCTTCAATCTTTCTGCGTCGGTCTCTTTGAACCCCTCTTTTCCCCATCTGGGTCTTCCTCTCTTGCCTCGAAAACCTTCAATTTCTTGGAGCTTTAGATTTGGTTTCAGCCTCAGGGTCCAAGCTTTTCTCCTGCTTTGTCTCTGGCTATTTTGACTTTGGCTTCAAGTCTCAATCTTTTCTCGTTTATTAATCTTACGGAGCACCCCTCATTCATCTGGTTCATTTTCTCTCCCTCCAAGTCTCCCCTTTTCCTTCCCAAATTTAGTTATTAAAAGCTTAAGTTTTCATTCCAACATGAATCTATTTGTCTCTTGGGTTTATGCTTTCAGCTCCAATCTCTGAAAAAATTCAACCTTTTCCTCTCAGTCCAACAAGAAATCATCCAAAATTGAACTTTCCTCCCAAACTAGTTTTACTTCGAGAGTTTATAGATAGATCTAATTAATGATGGGTAGTTCTTTCAGCAAGAAGCCCAATTCTCTATCACAAGGCGGCGGCAGCAGCAGCAGCAATAGCAGAAGCAACCACAATTCAACCGATTCAGACATCAACGGTAGCAGCAATGGAAGCAGCAGCAACCAATACATCAGAGGGCTGAGCTCCTATCAGTCAGATCCCCACCAAGATCCCGAACTCGAATCCTTCGACTCAGCCCTTCAGCATCGAACCATTGGAGCAATCTCGATGCTCGCCGGCTCAGAGATCAACTCAATATCCTTCAACACCCTCATGGAAGTCACTGGCTGCCTCCTTGACAACAATCAAGAAGTAATCAACATGATCCTAGAATATAAGAAGGATGTATGGAAGAATCCCGAGCTCTTCGATGTCGTCCAAGAGTTCTTCGACTGCAGCCTTCGAATCCTCGAGTTCTGCACTGCATTGGAGAAATGCCTCAAGAGAGCCCGGGACTCGCAACTAATCATCCACATTGCTCTCAAACATTCAGAGGAAGAACAAGGAGAGGGGAAGGATAAGTATAAGAGAACACTGGAGGAGTTGCAGAGATTTAAGAATATAGGGAATCCATTCACTGCTGAATTCTTTCAGGCCTTTCGATTAGTTTACAGTCAGCAGGTTTCTATGTTTGAGAAGCTGAAGAAGAACAAGAAGAAGCTCGACAAGAAGATGAAATCAGTGAAAGCATGGAGAAGAGTCTCGAGCATAATCTTTGTATCAGTATTTGCTGCTGTTCTAATCTGCTCAGTGGTTTCTGCTGTTATGGCTGCTCCTGCTGTTGCTGCTGCTTTAGCTGCAGCAGCAGCGGTCCCTTTAGGATCGGTGGGGAAATGGGTCGATTCTCTTTGGAAAGATTACTCCAAAGTTTTGAAAGGGCAGAAGGATGTCCTCAATATAATGCAGGGTGGGACTTTTGTTGCAATAAGTGATTTGGATAGCATTAGAGCTATTGTGGAGAGACTTGAAATTCATATTGGTTCTTTGATGCAAAATGTTGATATTGTGCTTGGAGATGAGGAGGCGGTGAAGTTTGGGATCGAGGAAATTAAGAAGAAGATGGAGGAGTTTATAAGGGGTGTTGAGAGTTTGGAGAAACAGGTGGATCGTTGTAGTAGAGATATACAAAGGGTGAGGACCGTTGTGTTACAGAGGATTATAAGGCACCCAGAATGAAATAGGAGGACATCTGGTATGCTTTTCTTGCTGTTGTCCTTTTGAGGAAGTTATATCATTGTTGTATTACTTCTGTTTTGTACAAAATGCCGAAATTTCTTGTACACATTTTCTTGAATAATTAAGATTACAGCAAGTGCAGTTCAGGTATTTAGTGTGGTAGTTATATTGCTAGTAATTAACTGTTGTAGTCACGCCATCCTCAAAAAGAGCCATTATTCTATGACATTCAGCTAAGTTACTAATTCAGAAATGATGAGCTGCCCTTGTGAATGCTTTAAACTATTAAATTGTTATTCAATTAGGATATGGTGTTCATTGTTTAACTTGTTTTGAGCTATCAGTTATCATCCCTGATCAAGGAAGCAATGAGAGGGTTTAGTCTAGTTGTTGGTAATGAGAGGTCCTTAGCTTCCGCTTGATTCCCAAATATTCGACATGATAGGCTGATTAAGCTGTATTAGCGAGCTGAGAGGTGAGAATATTCTTCCAACACCCAATATAGACCTCAATGGACACAGGCCATAAGTGGTGGATTTTCATATGAAACGCATGTTTTACGTCCGCTGTGAATTTGATCTTATCAACAGCTTGAGGGAGGGATTATGGTTTCCTGTAAGAAATATATATAAGAGGTTTCATGTTGCTTTCATAATTTTGGTGTACATGTATCAAGGACTTGCCTTCCCTTCTCTATCTCTGTGTCAATTTTGTGAGCGGAGGAAATCAGAAGAAACTATTGTTGTGAAAAAGAGAAAAGAGATTATGATAAGCTGCAAATAGAAGCTGTTAAGGGTGTCCCTGCTTTTGTAGGCATGAAGTCTGACCACGTAGAAACTTGGTGCACCTTCTTTCTTATTTCTTTGTCATTGTTTTTCGGTATATAGGACGTTTCAAAGATCCGTGAGAATTCTACTTCTGTTTGGAGTTCAACAGTTGTTACAATCTTAAGACCAGAGACATATGGAAAAAGGTCAACTCATGCGATGGTAAACAGCCTATAAATCTTCTACACACTACTCATCATGATCCACAGATCGTAAGATGCATATTGTTGCTTTCTATTCTAGTCGTCTACTAGTTGATGGTTATTATAGAACATGAGGACTGAAGGAAGCATTAAAATGATGACATTAAAGTTTTTCAAATCGCACAATTATTTGTCTATATTCATTCAGTATGGACTGGGAATTGAATAGGGACTGTACTAATAGAGTAGGAGCTCGTTCATATATGAGTTTATTTAAAATCCGATATGATGAATAGCAAATTGAAAGTGATTATAGATGATTAGTGAACAGATAACACAACCCAATGATAGTTTAAATCAACTTATTGGTGATTGTCTATTGACATAACAAAGCCCCTCTTTTGTCCTTATGTTTGGTGCTCATTCTTCATTTGGCTGTAAGTCTTGGCCTAGTGTCAACTGTCAAGTTTTATGCCTTACACCAAAGTCAATCTCCAAAGCCGAATCATATGTACCATATCATTTCACTCTAAAACCAGAACAACAGTCTGAATGTGGATAATTTTATTTACGAAATATTAATTATATAAGTCACAAAACATAAGGTTTTTCTTAGCTAGATGACAGCTTTCGGATTTCTTTAGTTATTAATTGATAAAAGAGAAGTATTGAGGTCCGCTCTCCCTTCCTCCACACACACACGCACATACACAAAAGAAGTCCCCGACATAATGCTCATTTAATTTTATTGTGATGAGCATTATTGGTTTGGATATTTTGTATGAAAAAAACTTTAGCCACATAATATAATTGCTACACAATGATTGGTTGAATTCTTATATGGTTTTGTTGTTGTTGTTGTTGTGATGAATTTGTTGTGACTGATGCTTTGAGAAACCAAACCAACGAACGCCGAGAGAAAGACCAAACAAAACACAAACACCAAGGTTTTACGTGGTTCGGCAAATTGCCTACGTCCACGGGGCAAGAAGGGGGTGGGTTTTCACTAATAGAGAAGGAGAGTACAAATTGAGATTACAAATCGCTCAAACGAACCAACTAATCTCACCAACAAATCTCTCAATCTCTCAACCAATAACCCTAACAAATAGCTCAGAAAGATCTCTCTTTTTCTGTGCTCCAAAACCCCAAAACTCTCCCCCCAAAACCCTCAAATCGTATTGGTATTTATACCAAAACAGAAACCCAAACAGACTGCAAATAGGAACCTGAACTTTCCAAAAAACCCGTCATAAGTCGACTTATCAGTCTGCATAAGTCGACTTGGCAGAGCGAAAAACAGCAACTGGAGAAGAGATCATAAGTCGACTTATCAGACCTGATAAGTTGACTTGGCAGAGCAAAAAACCAACAATCCAGAGCAGAACGTAAGTCGACTCATGCACCAACATAAGTCGACTTACCATAAGTCGACTTATGCCTGTGCATGAGTCGACTTATGACCAAAAATCTGCTTTTTCCAATTCTTCTCCACAATTCTCCACCTCGGCGAAGTTTTCCCAAAACTGAGCCGACACCAACCAAACAAATGCCTCACATGCTGAGACCCAAATGAGAGTGTGAACACTCACCCCAAATGTCGATGTCGCTCACCAAATCGGCTGCATCAAAATGACTGCCTACGTATCCTTTGCCCAAGGAATCAAGCCTTCACGTAGTTCACCCAAACGGCCTCCAAAGGCCCTCAATCAAATAGAAAAGTCTGCAACTCTTCTCCAATATCACCAAACGATCTGCAACTGATAGTATTCCCAATGACCCCAAATTGAGACAAATCAAACACCTCCACCTGAGGTAAACCAATGGCCATATCCAAACTATATCTACCAGCTGCAACTGAATCCAAAACCAATCCATCATCTGCATCCAAAACCAAATGATCTCCAACCTGTGTCACCTTAGCTGGAATCCCAAATGACGCAGTATGATCTGGAGTATGTGGAGTAATCTCCACCCAACGTGGAGTAGCATCACTCTCCACCTGCTGCGATATCCAAATGACCTGATCAACACTCTCCACCTGCCGAGAGTCAAAAGTGACATACCTGCTCAGAACAAAATCAGAAGCTCCCAAACGATAATCAACTGAGCCTCCGAACCCCAAACGCGCAATCGGATCCAATCTCACATCCACGATGTGACCAAATGCTGGGTATCCAAATATCCGACGCGACCCAAAATCTGAAGCAGCTCCACCAGATCTAATAACTCCTAAAGCAGCAGTCGGCGACCTATGCATAAGATGACCCAAATATGTCGAAGCCCGCACACCAATGCCAATGCTCGACATCAAACGCCGATCCTCCTCCAGAAAGGAACGACCCATCGAAACTGTCATCTCATCTCGTCGCCCCAAAGTCTCCACACCAATGAAGTGTCTCCTATTGCCGTGAGCTCGGCACCAACGCAAGAAAGGACCCCTACCAAAGCTGAAACAATGAGTTACCTTTCTGCCAATACACTTCTTCCAATTGTTGTTGACTTCTAGGACTTTACACCAACGGGAACTGGTCGCGACCCAATAATGCCTAGAACAATCACCAACTGTGGAAACCAAGATACGATTACCTCCCAATGATGCCTCCTTGGAAGGCCCCCAAATGCCTGACTGAACACCTCCAAAAAGACCCCTCGCTCGATGGATAGAAGTGCCAAACTCCACCACGGTCTCGCTCATCCTAATGTGCTCACAGGACTTCAATCTGCAGGTCATAGCACTCCTCAACAACCAATGCACGGTATTACCAATCATATACCCCAGCACCAAACAATGCCACAGTCTAGCCGAATCTGATGAAGTCGTCATTTCCCTATCAATCACCGTGCTTCCGTGCAAATAATACAAATTTCTTCTTCTGACGCCCTTCATCACAATCATGGACCCAAATGTAACCTTCAAGCGTGCATCCGCCAAGGTCACCCTATAGCCAGCTGCCTCCAAAGCTCCAAGTGAAATGATGTTCTTCTTCAACTGAGGAACGAACCTCACTCCAACCAACTCCCGAATCACCCCGTCACTCATCCTGATCCGAACAGTACCAATACCACCAATAGAGCATTTGTGATCATTCCCCATGAGCACGAAATCCCCTCTTTCCAACTCCTGAAAGCTGGAGAACCAATCCCTCCTAGGGCAAATGTGGTATGTAGCACCCGAATCCAATATCCACTCTGTAGAGTAGGCAACACAAACTGACGGCAGTGCAGATAACGAGTAGCCCGAAGAATCCGAATCTGAATCGTTGCCACTAGCCTTGACAACATTCGCCTCTGAAGCTTGAATAGCTTTTCCCTTATTCTTCCCGGCTCGATCAACTAACTTTGGGCAATCGGCTTTCCAATGTCCATCTTCTTTGCAAAAGGCACATTGATTCTTACGAACTCCAAGATGTGCCCCTCTAGACTGCGACCTCCCACTACGGTTTGGACCCTTTGCTCTTGCGACCAACGCCCCCGCTACCGGCTCAAACGAAGTCTCCTTATCCTTCTTTCGAAGCTGATAATTCACAAGTGCAGCGGTGACCTCACTATACGAAAGAGATGCCTTCCCATTAATAAGAGTAAGAACGAAGGTCTCATATTCCTCGTCAGGCAAGGAACTCAATAGCAACAACGCCTTGTCCTCATCTTCAATCTTAACATCCACATTCGCCAAATCCGCAAGAAGCTTCGTGTAGTGGTTCATGTGATCACCAATGGAGGTTCCTTTCTTCAACTGGAAGCGGTAAAGCCTCCTCTTCAAATGCAAGCGATTCTCCACACTCTTGGTCAAATACTTGCTCTCAAGGATCTCCCAAATCTTCTTTGCAGAAGTCTCATTGATCACATCATACTTTAGATCTTGAGTGAGACAAGACCTAATCACACCACACGCCGTTCGATTCATCTTTTTCCAAACCTTCTCATCAATGTTGTCCGGTTTCCCGTCCAACTCCAACGTATCTTCCAAATTTTGCGCGTTGAGCGCATCCATGACTTCGCATCGCCAAAGTCCAAAATTGTTTGTGCCATTGAACTTTTCCACATCAATCTTCATTGAGTGGATATTCAAGCTTTGGACGGTCTTCACGCCGGAAGTACTGCCCACAACTCCTTCTTTCTCGGCCATAATCCTCAAGGCACCACCAAACCAATGCGGAAACAAACGAGAAATAGATCCAAACTGAAAAAGACGAGATTTTTACAAAAAAAGATCCCACCTTTATCACCAAACGAAGCCCTAGATGAACTTCCAAAGCGATCTACTCCTCCAAATAGCCCAAGCGTTGCCCGTTCTCTGATACCACTTGTTGTGACTGATGCTTTGAGAAACCAAACCAACGAACGCCGAGAGAAAGACCAAACAAAACACAAACACCAAGGTTTTACGTGGTTCGGCAAATTGCCTACGTCCACGGGGCAAGAAGGGGGTGGGTTTTCACTAATAGAGAAGGAGAGTACAAATTGAGATTACAAATCGCTCAAACGAACCAACTAATCTCACCAACAAATCTCTCAATCTCTCAACCAATAACCCTAACAAATAGCTCAGAAAGATCTCTCTTTTTCTGTGCTCCAAAACCCCAAAACTCTCCCCCCAAAACCCTCAAATCGTATTGGTATTTATACCAAAACAGAAACCCAAACAGACTGCAAATAGGAACCTGAACTTTCCAAAAAACCCGTCATAAGTCGACTTATCAGTCTGCATAAGTCGACTTGGCAGAGCGAAAAACAGCAACTGGAGAAGAGATCATAAGTCGACTTATCAGACCTGATAAGTCGACTTGGCAGAGCAAAAAACCAACAATCCAGAGCAGAACGTAAGTCGACTCATGCACCAACATAAGTCGACTTACCATAAGTCGACTTATGCCTGTGCATGAGTCGACTTATGACCAAAAATCTGCTTTTTCCAATTCTTCTCCACAGAATTCATTTCAAGTTTTTCACTGTCCTATGACTCAAAATATTAGTTTCCCAGGGTCTATTACACAGCTATTGGATGACTTGTTTTATCACCTCCTTGACAATAAAGGTCACTACCAGACAGATTTCAAGAACTAGGACATAGACTTATAATCATTTCTTTTCTCGCGTTGAGATATTCCCATTATTTTACTGATGGTCTCTATTTCCTGTCTGATTCTAGGTCGAATTAGGTCTGGAAGTTTGCTTAACTCCTTTATTTTGTTAAATTGTAATAAAAAGTAACTGTTTATATTGCTGGTATTTGAACTGTTGTGAATATTCGCTATTTGTGTATAAATATTCCCATACTCTCGTAGTCTTAATCTAGTGTGCTGTGTATGAAAACTAGTAATATATCAGTTTAGATGGTTGTAGAACTTTTTGTTAGAGATAAAGTATCTGACATATTAATTGATAAGGATCTAACTTCTCAATGTTGTTCCTTATGCAGGATGTTTACATGTTACATTTGATCTTCTTGAACCTAAAATTTCAAGATAAATACTAAATCAAAAGTAGCGGCTCCATTATGCAAATAAAAATGTGGGATATGGGGTCCCCGGATAGTTTGTAAAGACTAGCTGCAAAAATGAAGAGCTTAAAGAACAAACTGATGACCAATGATCTTTCAACTAAATAATACTCGGGTGAAGTATCAAGTATCCATCTTCAGCTTGCTGCCAAAGTTGCATTTCAATGCCATTATATTATCCAAAATGCAGATGTATTTCATGGTTTGAATCATTTTATATGCAGTTTATTTCTCTTCTTTTTCATCGTCAATTGTGATAACTTATATTATGTACATCTTTGGCTTTTGTTGCTACTAATGCACCCATGATTCAGTAGATAAATTGTCGAGTAAAGAGATTATTTTTGGGGAAATATAGGGGGTGCAGAAAAGAATGTGTATATGTGGTGGATATACATGTTGTCGTCTCTATTAGGATACGCGCGCGCGCAGACACACGCACACATGCGCGCATGCGCACACACCCACGCACGCAGGCACACAACCACACCCACCCACACACACACGTGCACACACATATATACATGTGAAATAGTTTATAGTTATTATTAAATATATTAAATTAAAATTTTTGGATGTCTTTATTGGTAAAACCTTGTTGGTTTCAATCTTTTTACTTTCAGAAATATAGCAAAATTTAAACTCTTAAGAAATAACATTGTAAATAATAAACTATCCATCTGATAAACTTGTATATTGCATATGAAAATGAGCAAACTATTTAACTTGTGCATCACAATAAATTAGCGATGAAATGCTAGGTAGTATGTGCATTTTGCACGTAAAGCTTGGACATACTTGTTTTATATTCTGAGTTTTCTTCATTGGGAGGAGAATGGTGAAGTCACTCAGCGAAAAAAATAAAGATTAAAAGTAAAACATAGAAAGAGGAATCTTATGAAAATATCATGGAATAAGGTTTGATGCTAGGAGTTTCATGGCCAAAATGGACGAGGCAATGAAATTCTTAAGATACGAACAGGAAAGATGTGCAGCACAGAAGTAGCTGCTATCGAATGCCCTTCTATTCTTTTCGGCAACGGTAATAACACATCAAAGGTTTGAAGGAAGAATCCGCAATACTTTGGCATTTCTTTTCAAATAGGTTGTGCATGGTTAGTCCAATACTACAGATAGTCATGAGCACAACACTTTAATATGGAAACGTAAGAATTAGTTTATTGTCTTCATCATTTTTTCCTATTTATTCTACTAGTTTATACATAAATTGGAAGGTTTTTAGAGAAAGACAGAATTAATAAATAAAAATTTTAATGAAGGGATCGATTGTTTGAATAATAAACAAGTATTCATGCCTTTGTTCCCACAAAATAGGACTGATGCTCCCATTGCGTATTAGATCTTCTTAAATTATTTATTTCATTTATAATATTTCCTCCATTTCCTTATTTTGTTTATCGATTTATGCAGAGGATTTAGTATTAAAATATTTGCTTATCTAGATATTAGTCGCTTAAATCTTCAATAAATCCTATGATTATTGCAATTTGGTCCCTTAATCACCAAAAACCCTTAAGTATATTTTTTTGAAGGGTTATTGCAAAATGGCTGATACGAGTCGCCGGACGAGCACCATTGATTGCAAAATTATCAAGAGTGGGTTGTGAAGAAGACAAAAAAAACACACAAGAATTGAGTTGGTCGAAGGAAAATAACTTCTCTAGATTATGAGAAATAATAGATTACAAAATCTCTCTCACACAATCTCTCTAGATCAAAGAACAATCTCCCTGATCTCCTTTCTGAATACAATCTGCTTAGCAAACCCTAGAAAAGTCGTGTTTTAATATGTATTAAACACAAAACCTAAAGCGAATAAGAAACTGGAAATCGGGCTCAGCCCGACTTGCGGTCAACCGAAGAGACACATGCGGTCGACCAGATAGAACGATCAAAACTCAGTATCGACTACAGGGTTTGGAGGTCGACATCAGAACCCATTGCGGTCGATCGTGGCAAACGATCGAGACCAAAATCACCTACAGGGTTTTAGCGGTCGACCGCAAAGTACAACGCGGTCAACCGCGAAAAGTCCAGAGATTTTCCATGAGCTGTGCACGTTCGCCGTCGACCGCGTCGTCACGTGCGGTCGACCGCTGGAAGTCCAAAGTGTTTTCCTACAGTTTTCCTGTACTTTTCGACGTTACCACCTTCAACGACTTCGTCCACGTCTCTATTCTCAAGATACCATGAGAATCATCTATCCTCAAGATCCCATGAGGATTGCTAAGCTCCCGAAGCAAGGAAGAATATACACCCGTATTATGGCTCCACCCTTTATGAACTTGAAGTCTCATTCAAGTTAGAATTGAAGCCGAGGGAACTCTCGAGCCCCCTCCCTCTCTGTTGAACCACCTGGCTTTGCTAGGAACCTGACCTTGACGTCCGATCAAAAACGACTCCTTCGTCCCGCGTCTCGTCGTAGTCACCTTCCGTTCCAAAATGCAATCTTTTTTGAGAGGTTCTTCTCTATCAAACCACAAATCGTCAACATGCGGTAAGATCATCTTGTCATCACCTTCATCATCCAACAATGGAGGCTCAAACAACTTCAAATACTCGGCATTGATAACCGAATACATTCCTAGATAAGGTGGAAAATCCAGGTTGAAGGCGTTGTCACCAATTTGATCAAGAATCCAAAACGGACCATATCATATCGGCTTTAACTTCTTCCCTTCTCCCTTTAGCCGCTCCTTACTCAACTTCAGTCACACCATATCACCTTTACCAAAATTACAAGGAACTCAATGTTGATCATGTTTCGCCTTATACTTAGCCTGTGATTTTTTCAACTGTGCTTTCACTGTGGCATGAATATGTGCAATCTGTTCCAGAAATCACTGAGCTCATTGTCTTTCACTCCCTTCCTTGCCGTTGGTCGTAGCTTCACTAGAAAACATGAGATCAAACGGACTCGGAGGTAAAAACCCATAACAAGTCTCAAATGGTGACTTCCCCGAAGACCCATGAATAGCCCGATTAAATGAAAATTGAAGATATAGTAAGCTCTCATCCCAAGTCTTGGAATGCCTGGAATTATATCCCCTCAACATGTGTACCATAGTCCGATTAACTACCTCTGTTTGTCCGTCGGTTTGTGGATGGAAGGTCTTGCTCTTCTTCAATCTAGTGTCCATAAAGCTCCACAAAGAATTCCAAAAGTGCCCGAGAAACCGGCTATCTCGATCCGAAATAATTGAATTCGGCAACCCAAAGTGCTTCCACACATGCTCGAAGAACAATTGCACCACACCCGCTCTCGTCACGGTCTTCTTACAAGGAATCAAGATCACAATCTT
>NC_033801.1:24786818-24792311 GCF_001876935.1 Asparagus officinalis
GCTGAACCGATCCACCACAATGAACAAATAATCATGCCCACGCTTTGTAGTCGACAATCTTCCTAAGAAATCTATAGAAATATTCTTCCATGGTCTCGAAGGTACCGGCAATGGTAGATACAATCCCCGTTTCCTATTAGAAAGCTTCGATATGCAACATAGCTTACACCCTTCAACATACTTAGTAACGTCCTCCAACATTTTTGGCCAAAAGACATGACGCCGTAGATTGAGAAGCGTCTTCTGAATCCCAAAATGACATTGCACATGTGATGTATGTGCTTCTCGAATCCATTGCAATCAGTCTCCATCCTCCGGAATGCAAAGCAACGTCCCTCGATACAACAAACCATCTTCACAAATCTCATACTCCCCTCGTCGACCAGCCTTCGCCTGCTCGAACACACTGCTAAAGTCTATACTAGATGTGTACATCTGTACATACTCCAAAGGAACCAAGGGTTGAATGTGCGTCGCCACCAAGAGAGCCCTCATGGGTGGACGAGATAACATATCGGCTAACTTGTTCGTCGCCCCCTTCGTGTACCTAATGATGATGTCAAACGCCATCAAATAGGATATCCACTTCATGTGTCGTTCCTGCTGCAGCTTCTTCTGGGCATGTAAAAACTCCAATGGCTTGTGGTCTGAGTGCACAACCACCTCCTTTCCCAACAAATACACCCGCAAATGCTTGATTGCCTGATAAAGTGCATAAAACTCCTTGTCGTAGGTAGGGTAGTTCTGAATAGCACCCGTGAACTTCTCTGAATAGTACTCCATCAGCTTCCCATCCTGTATCAACACAACGCCCATAGTATAACTAGAAGCGCCGGTCTCTACCTCAAAGGTCCTCTACAAATTCGGTAACGTCAACACCGGTGCCTCCGAGATTTTCCTCTTTAGTAACTAAAAAACTTCCTCATGCGTCCTCCCCCACTCAAACTGACCTTCGCCTTTGTAAGGCCATGCAAAGGTGCCACATAAGTCGAAAAATACCGAATGAACTTGCGCAAATACTAGCAAGCTCCCATGAAGCTTCTCACCTCCGTCACTATCCTAGGTGTCGTCCACTTTGTGATCACTATCACCTTACTTGGATCTATCCTCCGCTGGCCCTTCCCCACAATGAAGCCGAGATACACCAACTCGTCCTTCCCAAATTCGCACTTCTTCCCATTGAGCTTCAGTTGTCTGTTCTGCAGAACTTCAAACACCTTCTCGACATTAACAAGATGCTCCTCCCAGGTCCTACTGTACACCAAGATATCATTGAGGTAAATTATCACAAAATCCTCTATAAATGGTCGCAAAAAATCATTCATGAGTCTCATAAAGGTAGCCGGAGCGTTGCACAATCCAAACGACATCACCAACCACTCGAACATGCACTGCTTGGTTTTGAACGCAATCTTCCAAGTGTCATCCTCCCGAATCCTCACCTGATGGTAACCAGACTTCAAATCCAACTTCGTGAAGAACCTCGCTCCCTCTAACTGATCCATGAGATCATCAATCCTAGGTAATGGGTAGCGATTCTTGATGGTTATTTTGTTGAGCGCCCGGTAATCCATGCACATACGCCAGTCTCCATCCTTTTTGGGCACCAACAATACTGGTGACCCGCAAGGTGAACAACTCGGCACAATCACTCCTGTCTCCAAAAGCTCCTGAACATGCCTCTTGATTTCCTCAGACTCCTCACAGATGTGCGGTATAGACCTATATTCGATAAGGAACTCTCGTCGGTCAACATAATCTCATGCTCCACACCACGTCGCAGTGGTAGTCTCGTGATCTCCGAAAACAAGTCCGCGTACTTGGTCTTCAACCTGTCAAAATCTCCCTCCTGAAGCTTGCTTAAGGTAGTCAGACACACCTTACTCACCTGCTCCTCATAAGGCCTAATGAATAACAATACAAACTTTTTGTTCGCATTCACTAGCCTCTTTGCATGAGTCACCATCACAAAACTCGTCTCCTGTGGAAGAGATGTCGAACGAAATATGAATTGCTCACCATCCTTGGTGGACGTATACTTTTGGGCCTGCCTATCATAGACCGCATACCTATCCCATAAATAAAGATTGCCCAGTATCACTTGACAAACATCCAATGGAACGACGTCGTATGTGACCTCGTCAATATATGATTCGTGGAGTGCAAATATGAAAGTACACTAGCTGACTACACTCAATCTCGTCTCCTTCTGAATCCACCCTAAAGGATAGGATTTCGGATGTTTGACTGTCTTCAATCCCAGCTTCAGAACCAAGGCTTCGGATATCAAATTTTTCTGGCTCCCTGGATCCACTATGGCACCAACCAAACTGGTCTTAACCTACAACTTTAAAACAAAGAGTTGCTCCATCGGGTCTTCATCCTCGACTGTGGGCTGCTTTCCCGCCATAAGGTTGAGATTTCTATTGGGTTCTGTCATCCTGGGAACTTCCTTCGGACTTTGTGCTACCACGTATGCCTTCTTCTCCTCTTTTTTCTTCAACCCCTTCGGTTTCAGATGAGGGTACATCTCCCAGCAACGATCAGCTACGTGTCCTGTCTGTTTGTAGTGATTGCATGTCAATCATGTCTTCCCTAAATCACCCTTCTTCTTCTCTTCCTTCGATTGAGAGCCACTAGACTTGCCTCCCATCTGTTTGGAGCCCCCCTTCGTCTCGTTGCCCTTCTTTTGCCTACCCTCAATGGCAATGGCCTTCACACTTGCTTCTACAATAGACTCGACCGTGAACAACTTCATCTCCTTTCGGATATATTCATTCAGACCTGCCATATATTTCATAAAAATAGAATATTCCTCTGTCGTGATGTTGAGGACCATCGCCTACTGCTGGAATTCCATCGTATACTCTTGAACGGTCTGGTTGAACCTTTGGCATAATCCGTATCACTTGTACCAACGCTCCTCAAGGAATCCCACCGGGTAGAATTGTTTCCTCAGTGGCTCCTTAAATTTACTACATGACACCGCCTTCTTTTTTCCTGCTTGCAATAGGATTTCCACCATATCAATGCATGCCCCGAAAGCTTCAAAGTCGCGAATACGAGTTTCTCCTTGGATGAATACCCATAGAGGGTAAAATATGTCTCCATCCGCTCAATCCAATCATTGAGCATCTCGATGTTGACACTGCCATCATAAACAAGAATCTCCACCTTGAAGTATATTTTCAAATTCTGGTAATAACCCTTACCTCCTTAATGTGGGACAGTCTTGACAATTTCGACCTCCTCTTCAGAATTAGATTCCTCGCCTTCCCCATCGGACTCTACAAGTCTCTTCTTGCCTTTCGAAGAAGATTCCTCCTCTTTGTCCTTTCCTTGGAAAAGATTGACGAGCTGTGTGAGAGTCGAATCCATTACCTCCATTTGTTTCTCCAATGCATCTAGTCTTGTTGAACTATCCCCTTCAGTCATCTTCTTCTTTCTTAATCTCTGAACTCCTTCCAAAGAAATAAAGATCCCACCTAGCTTCTTGTATTGCGATCGAGTAAAGACCATACACAGAATCCCCTTTCACAGGATCTAATCGCTCTGATACTAACTTGATACGAGTCACCGGACGAGCACTCTTGATCGCGGAATTATCCGGAGTGGGTTGTGATGAAGACAAAAGAAAACACACAAGAATTGAGTTGGTCGAAAAAAAAATACCTTTTTTAGATTATGAGAAATAATAGATTACAAATCTCTCTCTCACAATCTCTCTAAACTAAAGAACAATCTCCCTGATCTCCTTTCTGAATACAATCTGCTTAGCAAACCCTAGAAAAGTCATGTTTTAATATGTATCAAATACATAACCTAAAACGAACATGAAACTGAAAATCAGGCTCAGCCCAACTCGCGGTCGACCGCAGAGACACATGTGGTTGACCGGACAGAACGACCGAAACTCAGTATTGACTACAGGGTTTGACGGTCGACCGCAGAACCCATCGCGGTCGAACGTGGAAAACGACCGAGACCAAAATCGCCTAAAGGGTTTTGGCGGTCGACCGCAAAGTACGTCGCGGTCGACCGTGAAAAGTCCAGAGACTTTCTCTGAGCTGTGCACGTTCGCGGCCGACCGTGCGATCGACCGCTGGAAGTCCAAAGTGTTTTCCTGTAGTTTTCCTGTACTCTTCGACATTGTCTCCTTCAACGACTTCGTCCACGTTTCTATTCTCAAGATACCATGAAAATCATCTATCCTCAAACTCCCATGATGATTGCTAAGCTCCCGAAACAAGGAAGAAGATACACCCGTATCAATGGCACACGAAAATTCACACATATTTAAACTTTGTTATCCCAAAGTTTTTTTTGACACTATGATACCCCCAAAGTTTTCATTCTTCTTGACTTTGATACCTCAAAATCTTTCTTGATGCTTTAATACCTTAACCTCGTTAACACATTTTTAACTTTCATGCCCTAAATATTCCACAACTTTTAACTTTGATACCTAAAAATTTATACGTTTTTAACTTTGATACCCTAAAGTTTGAGGTATCAAAGTGCTAAAAAGAAAACTTTAGAGTTTCAAATTTTAAAATTATTAAAGTTAAAAAAACAACCAAAAAAATTAGGGTATCAAAGTGTCAAAAAAAAATTGGGCTATTAAATTTAAAAGTGTGTAAACTTTAGAGTACCAAAGTGCAAATAATATTTTCCTTAAACATGATAGTTTTTAAAACAGCAACCATAAGTAAGGGGTATTTGGTCATTAAGGGACCAAATTGCAAGAGCTCTTAGGATTTGAGGGACTAATGAGCAATTATTGAGATTTGAGGGACTAATATGGAATTATTGAAGGAAGAAAGAAAGTTAGGTTCATATGGAATGATGCTACTTAAAGGTACATGGAGTGAACCAAATCTATCAAATTAAAAGATTACGATCAATATCGTGCCTTTCTTGTTTGTTAAATATCAATTGGTAAGCTGAATAAGGAGTTATCAATGTGTATAAACCATCAATATAATAGTTTTAATTTATTTTGTTAAAAAAAATTATTTGTTAATTTAGTTTTAATAAGAAGATTTTTAATTTATTTTTAATTTTATCACAACTTTTTTTGTTTAAAATATTTTATACTTATTTTTCATGATAAAAATTATTTTTATTAAAATTCTAATATGGAGTTTATTTTTGACAAAGTTTTTCTTAGTTCATTAAAATATTTTTTATATATTTTTAGTAAGGAGCTTGAATTATATGTATAATTCACTAACAAACTATTTTTCTTTTTGTCTCATCAATCTCAGTATTTTAATAAGGAAACTAAAACACCATAGGAATTCCATGAGCATCACCATTCTTTTCTTCAATCTGTTAAGAACATGTCCAAATTTCTTGCTGAGTTTTTTTTAAAAGAAATGAGGAATTTCTAATAAGTATAAAAATATCAACATTGAATGAAATATTACTAAATAAAAACAGTGAAGACAATAGGACATACTTGTTGAAGTTTGAAGGAGATAAAATTGCTAT
>NC_033801.1:24793068-24806017 GCF_001876935.1 Asparagus officinalis
GAAATGAATGAGGGAGGGGAGGGGAGAGAAGAGAGAGATTTAGTAGTGAATGATGGGAGAGAGAGAGACAGAGAGAGAGAGAGAGAGAGGAGACGAGAGAGAGATATTTTTTAAAAAATGGGGGTTTTTTGCAAATTTACCTCAACCCCTCCAAATTTTATATCTGGACCAGATAAGTCAACATATATATATGTATGTATGTATGTATGTGTGTGTGTGTGTGTGTGTGTGTGTATATAAGGAAACTCTAAGGCAAAACGTGAGGATCACCCGCATTCCAACTTCAGAAGTGAGGGTCCAACTTCACACGAGGGTCATCCCCGCGTTTCCCAATGAGGAAGAGTTACAAATGGATCACTCTCACATTTCCAAGAGCTAAATGTAAGGATTACAAGCTGACGATCATTGCAGAATTTGAAGAAGAGATTACAATTGACGATCTCTTCAAGGCCAAACGCGGGGGTTCACCCTCGTGTTCCAAACTTCAAACGCGAGGGTCACCCCCACTTTTCACAGAGCCGAACGCGAGGCTCACTCCAGAATGTGAACCTCACGTTTGACTGTTTCAAACATAATTTAAACGGTTCAAAACCATTTTCCACATAATGAGGACCATTAAGCCACCATTATGGAGAGATTTAGGGGGTTTGTTACACCCCCTAAGTATCTATAAATAGCTGATGTTTCAGCTTGAAAAAAAAAGGGAGGAGGAATAGAAGAAGGAGAAAGGAGGAGAGAATTGAATCTTGAGTTCATTGTACATTGAAGTCAAAATATCAAAGGATCGGCTTTTTGACTTAAGGGATCAATTTCATTTGCTGAAATTAATTCTGTCCAAGAGTTCCCAACTCGGCCAGAGTTCAAAAAATATTGCTTAGCAAGTTCTACCCGATGTAAAAGTCAGAAGTGAAGATCGACGTTCCACGAAGCAAAGTATTCGGATCGTCAATAGAATACAAGACTCAAGCTCCCATCGCCACAAAAAAGAACTCAGTATTAAACAAAGGGAAGGATCTCCGTTGATCTTTCTCTCTTTTGTAATCGGGAATTCGATAATAGGATTGTAATAGCCTTTGTCTAAGTCAGTTAGAGAGGTCTTTACGTTTTGAGAGATTGTAATTTCTTTGTCTAAGTCAATTAGAGAGATTTTACAATATCTAATTCTTATTAATTCCTTTAAATTTTTCACAAACAAAAGATGGTGACTCAGCTAGGGAATGACTTTTTCGCCAATGAAGAAGTGGTGGCGCATTCCGACACCAAGATCATCAGATCGATTGTTGAAACTCTTATTGTGGAGTTCGATCAAAGTAAGTATGAGGAACTCCTTTCTACCGGATCCCTTAGCCCTAAGGCTATGCGCAAGGTCTGTAAGGTCTCTAAGGCAACTAATCCTCCTCTTACTATAGACTCACCACGAGAGTGTCTCTCCTTGGAGTCGTACTGTTCATACAGTCCCCTCTCTGAATAAGAAGACTTTAATTCAACCGAACTCGCCAAGCGAGTTGAAGACCTTCCACTCGTACCTCAGCAAAAGGTATCGGGTCACAAGAGACCTATTGCTATGACTAACCTGATCAATACAGATGGTAACATCGTTGCAAAAGCCTCAACTCAGGTAAAGAAGAATGTTACTCGCCAAAGGAGAAGATCACTATGACAAGCACAACTTAGAGAAATCTGATCAACCAACATATGCGAACTTCACGTTTGTGAGGCGAGACACGACTCTGAGCTTCGCGTTTCTACTGAAGAACACGAGCCTTGCATTTATATGCCCAAACATGAACCTCGTGAAAACCAGACTGAACGCGACCCTCAATGGTGCTTTCCACATCTAAAACGCGGACCTCAAGTCCGCGTTCAACGCGAACCTCAGCGTCACATTGCTTAGTCAAAATGTGAACCTCACGTTCAGAGAGACGTTGTACGCGACTCTCGGGCCCCTGCCCTCAAACGCGACCTTCTCATTCTTATTCCTCAACGCGACCCTCACATTTCAGTGTTAAAACGCGATTCATGTGTTATTAATACTAAACGCAATGTGTTCCATCGTGTTCAAAAGGACCAACAAGGATTTAAGATCCATGTTCACCAGGAGTCAGTTCCTTCTAACCGTAGATAGGAGGTTCCAATTCAAACCTCATGTTTAGTGAGTAACTCTTCTCGAGTCTCTACAACAGATTTGAGATAGTTCATATCGATAGAAAGACCGATACAACAAGTAGCTCGTTCATGCCAATGCGAACGACTGATTTCTACGGTCCTCTCTGGATGCCAGTGTTGCTCATGTGCAGCTAAGCCATCGGTGTTCGACCGATTAACGAACGTCGCTTTGCGCAACAAACGATAGCGTTCTTACAGAAAAAGGCTTCAGAGGACGAATACCTTGGAGTTACTTCCAATATGATCAGTATGGGGAGGTCATAAATTTCTAGCTCTAATGAGTTAGAGACGGATTAGTCTCCTGGCTTGAAAGAGATTTTGAATGTGTCTGATGGAATCTATCAACACACTCAGACTCGGAAGGGAGTCGGAAGGGAGTCAAACCTCCTATCAATTATCAGAAATTAGCTAAAGGAATTGAGTCTGATGATGAATATTCAGCCATCACAGAATCTCAATCCTCGAGTTCTTTCGTAGAACGTGAGAGCTCCGCTTATATAGTGGAAAACCCTGATGATCTAGTGAAAAGACTTGATAAGCAGTAAGCCATGCTCAAATCACTACAGGATACCATCAATGAACTCTGGATCTTGATGGCTTAAATTATCGTGGACAGGGTCAAGTCCCAAAAAATAAATTCGCCGCCTTGACAAGAACATTCCCGAAAAGCAGGATCATCTCCATCAAAGGGGAAGGAAAAATTGATTGAGACTTTTGATCAAGAAGCTCACAACTTAGAATTTTTCTTTGAAGAAGAAAAAGAGACTGAGAATGAGAAGAATCTCCAGTCTGCTAAAATGGAAGAATTGGAAACCCGGCTCAATGCCATTGCTAATAAAAGTGAGCTCCAAGATGAGAGAGTTGTTAGACCCTATTCCTGCTGAATGGGATACAACCCATTATCCTCCAAAGTTCAAAGTCCCGACCCTACAAGTTTTTGATGGCACGAGATCACTGAATCGACATATCTATTATTTCAAGTCGTAGACTGGGAATGTGATAGCAAATGACGTCGTACTGACTCGGTTGTTCATTGGCACCCTTAAGGGGGGTCTCCTTTGAATGATTCATGAAATTGCTTGCATGATGTATCGAGAAGTGGGCGGATCTAGAGAGAGTATTCCTAGCTAGATTCTTTGAAGACGATATGAATGTCTTTGTCCCTTTTCTTCTTGCCACTAAGTAGAAGAAAGGAGAGCCCATCAAAGCCTTCATCGAGAGGTTTCAAAGCATGGCTCTTCGATGTCCGACAGGTATGACACAGTCTACCCTGGTGGAAACTTATCGACACAACCTGTAAACCAACCTCCTAGCCCAAATAGGAGTCACAGAGTGCCGTTCTTGGAAACAGCTAGTCTCTCAAGGTGAACAAGCTAAAGAAAAAGTCGCTAGGATTAAAGCTAAAGAAGAAGGCAAGTAAAAGCAATCGGCACAACACGGTCTGGGCAATGCTTCCCGATCAAAGGAAAAAAGATACCCTGACCACTGAAGCTAATACTCGATTGCCACTTACTAAGCAAGGTAAGGCATCGGGTCAGCCAAGAGCATCCAAGCAGTACGCTTTCAAAGAGGATCATGTGGTCACTCTATTCAAACTACTTCAGAAGAATAATAAGTTGAAACTTCCTGAAGTTAAGAAATCTGAAGAGGTGGGAAAGACGGATGATCTTAACTACTGCCTCTACCACAGAATGCTGAGGCATCCAACGAAGAGATGCTACATCTTTTAGGATATCCTACAAGCTTTGATTAACGCCGAAGTGCTCAATTGAAACCGGAGTAGAAGACCTTGACCACTAACATGATATCGGTCCAATTTGGGGATTTTCCATCTATTACAGCTCCAATTGGTGTTGTCTCTATCCCTAAGGGAGAGTTGTATCAAATAAACACTGACCCGCATGGTCAAAAAAATAAAGGGTTGGTACCCCTTACTACTCCGAAAGGGGAGACAATGTATGTCCATCATGATTTACTTGATGACTAGTAGTGGACAAGTGTGTCAGGAAAGAAGAAGAGAAACAAGACTAAATCTTCTGATATGATTAACCCTTCTCTAAATGAAGATGAAACTCACTTGATCCCTCTTACCAACTCGGAATAGGAGAGGACTGCTCTTGCAGCCGAGCAAGAAGCAAATCTTGGATTTGGCACGAGGTCAGGTAAGACATACTTGAAAAGGTATGATCAAGCTACTCAAGAAGCAGACTGAAGAGATTAGGGGTACCATTCGCAAGAATTCAGCTGATAAGGAGACACAAAATAAGGTTCACTATAACAAGAACCTTCTCCAACAAGAAGCTAGGGGATCAAACACTCCCTTCCATTTCAACGTCCTGGCACAACTAACCAATATTCCTACCACGATCACTCTTTATGAGCTTCTGAAGCTGTCCAAATCCACAAGGAGAGCTCTGATCGAAGCTTTGACGGATACAAAGAGTTTTATCACACAAGTTCCTATAGTCCCAGAAGCTACAGAAGAACCTTCTTGTGCACGATGCCTGCATGTTGTAAAAAGTCTGCCATGCATATCATTCACGCAAGAAGATATGCAAATCAAGCATTAGCACGATAGACCTTTGTACTATATAGGGTATATCGGGTCTTCTGAAACCGACCATGTCTAGGTCGACCCAGGATCCGCACTCAGTATAATATCATACATGGTCATGCAATTTTTAGGGATTCCTTTGTATCAGTTAAGCTCCACCCAGACTACTATCTTTGGCTTCAACGCTAACAGCATGCAACCCATGGACAAAATCAAACTCAAGTGCTAGATTGCAGATCTCAAATCAGATGTGACTTGCTACATCATAGATGCAGACATGTCCTACAGTCTATTGTTGGGACAGCCTTGGATTCATGTGAATCACACGTGTTCCATCTACCCTTCATCAAGTGATGAAATATGCTAATGATGAGGGAGAGGTCAGAACCTTGATAGTCGAAAGGCAACCATTCAAGGGTGTGGAGAACTACCACACTGACTCAGTCTTCTACTTAAATTCTCAAGAACCAGAACCACCAAAAGATGATCCTGACAATGGCAATGAAGTGGACATCGAACCGGAGCCCGATGGAGAGTGTTTATGGGAAATAAATTTAAAAGTAATGAGCCAAAATGAGCTCAATAATAACACTGTATATTGTGAAGGCAAGTGGTGTACTAATGAAAATTTCAATTTGACTTACTTATCTGATGTATCATCTGCATGTGTGAAAATAGGAACTGATGCAGATACATGTACGGATCCATGACATGCATTGTATGTCGAGGCCTCACTTAATATGTCGCTCAAATCATCCTTCGTTACATTCAAAGAGATAGAAGACGCGTAGAAAGCCTTCTTCATAGTCATGACTAAGAAGAAAGGCCAAAAGCCAATCTATTTTGAGAAAGTCAACTCTGGTCTATCAAATCAAAAAAGTTCATAGGATGATCTCGAATTCCCACAATTCCATCATTATGGGCCTAAGTCCCTCCATATGATGAGGAATATGGGTTATGCTTTTAATAATCTGGAAGGTTTAAACTTCGGGAAAGGAAGACGAGCATCAATTTGATCTTTCACTTCAGAAGGAAAACCACCTGATTATTATCATAAAACTAGGAGAGAGTTAGACTATGTTTCAACACCCCCCCCCCCCCCAAATCCGGTGAATGTCTATATCAAGACCGTTCATTTGGAACATCATCATGGGACTTCAATATTAGCATTAGTGCAGTCTTTAAAGGCATCTCTGTAAACATGACTTCGACCAGCCATCAAAATGATGGTGAAGAGGATGATGAAGAATTGATTGAATCTGCTAACGATTCTTTGATCAAACACCTTAATATTTTATAGGACATGCGCTTCGAACAACGCGGGTCGCTCACAAAAGATAAGGTGATCCAAATAAATATGGGGTATAAAACTAATCCCAAGCCAATTTTCGTAAGTGAGAGCTTATCACCATCTGAGAAAGAAGGCCTTATATCTCTCATCAGAGAATATATAGATGTCTTCGCTTGGAACTACGAAGACATGCCTGGCCTCGACCCAAAGGTAGCCATGCATCGTCTCAACATCGATCCGAATGAGAAACCCGTTAAACAATAACAACGTCAGTTCCATTTGGAGATCATGGAAACAATTGAATCGAAAGTAAAAAATCTTATCGATTTAGGCTTCATCAGGGAGAAACAACACCCTGACTGGGTGGCCAATATTATTCATGTATCCAAGAAAAATGGGAAGGTCAGAATTTACATTGATTTTCATGACCTAAATGTTGCATGTCTGAAAGATGAATTTCCTTTCCTAATCATAGATATCATGATTAACAATACTTGTGGGTATGAGAGGATGTTTTTTATGGACGAATTCTTAGGGTACAACCAAATTAAAATGTATCCTGAAGACGAAAAGCACACAACTTTCAGAACGTCATTGGGGGTGTACTATTATACAATGATGCCCTTCGGATTGAAGAACGCCGGTGCAACCTTTCAGCGTGCCATGAATACGATCTTCCATGAACATTTATGCAAGAAGATTGAGTGCTATGTGGATGATATTGTGGTAAACAGCCAAAAGAAAGGCAATCATCTTTCAGGTCTGAAGATGATGTTCGACATCATGCGAGCACATCAATTGAAAATGAATCCAACTAAATCTTTTTTTAGGGTAGCCAGTGGTAAATTTCTTTGATTTATAGTCACGTCTAAGGGGATTTCTCTCAACCCAGAAAAGATTCGGGCCATCTAAGAAATGCAACCTCCGAAGAACATCAAAGAACTCAGAGGCTTACAAGGCAGATTGACTTATATCCGAAGATTCATATCAAATCTCTCGAGACTCTGCCAACCCTTCACCAAATTGATGAAGAAATGAGTCTTATTTATTTGGGATGAAGACTGTCAAAAGACGTTTGAGGAAATCAAGCGATATCTAACCCAACCGCCCGTTCTAGTGGCCCCAGTACCAGGAAAACCATTACTGTTATATGTGAGAGTTATGGATCATTCTCTTGGAGCTTTGTTAGCTCAGAACAATGACCAAGGTCATGAATAGACAATCTACTACCTTAGCAGAATCATGATTGGAGCTGAACATCGGTACAATCTGGTGGAAAAAGAATGTCTAGCCTTAGTGTTTGTCATCCAGAAAATACGACACTACCTAGTCATACAATTGATCAACATCATTTCCAAAGTAAATCCTTTGAGGGTACTTATGATAAAAAAAAATTCATTGAATTGTCGCCTCGCACAATGAGCGATACTTCTATCATAATATACAATACAATTCATGCCTCAGAAAGCTATTAAAGGTCACGCCCTGATAGATTTCTTAGCTGACCATCCGGTACCAGATTCTTCCAAATTATACGAATATCTACCAGATGAGCTTGCGGAAGCATGCGTAACTCAAAAACTCACACAAGTATAGAAATTATTCTTCGACGGTGCATCTAGCATAAGGCCCGATGGAAGAATCATAGCTGGTGTAGGGGTAGTACTCGTATCCCTGACCGGTCATGTGATCCCAAGAGAATTTTCCTTAACCGAGCCATGCACCAATAATATAGCAGAGTATAACACTTTGTTGTTAGGGATGCAATTAGCCGAGGAACTCAACATCCGTCATATCGAGGCTTACGGTGATTCTCAACTCATTATAAATCAAATCCAAGGAAAATATGAAGTGCGCAATGAGGATTTGCTCCCATACCACTTTGCGGTGTTAAAGTTAGCCCAAAAGTTTGAAGGCTTCTTTATCGGATAAGTTCTGCACCAATAAAATGCATATACAGATACTTTAGCCTCGTTGGCAGTTTCACTAGAATTACCACAGAAGGCAGGGGTAAAAATATTCGTCGCAAGTCGTGACTCATATCACCCCAAGTTCCCTCTAGAAGATTATTCAGGAGGGACAACAGTGGAGATTGTCTGTGAAACTTCTGTCGATCTCGAACTAAGGTGCTAGATATTTTAGTATATTGATTATGTCTTGTACGGTATACTTCCTGACAATCCCAAAGAAGCCGCTGTAGTCAAACAAAAAGCCCTTCGATTTTACTATAATACAGCTTCTCGAACATTATATCAAAAATCGCATGATGGAGTTTTTATTCGCTGCCTTTCCAGAAAAGAAGCGCAAGAAGCTCTCAAAGAAGCCCACGATGGAATGTGTGGAGCTCATCAGTATGGACCCAAATTACGGGACCGACTCCAGAGACTTGGCTATTATTGGCCAAAAATGATGGCAGACGCCATCGATTATGCTAAATGATGTTATGCATACTAGATCCATGGTGACTTCATTCATCAAGCATCAGGGAATCTACATCCAATATCTTCATATTGGTCATTCGATATGTGGGGAATGGATATCATTGGACCCATCTTCGCGCCAACATCCAAATGATATCGGTTTATCTTGACAGTAACCGATTACTTCTCCAAATGAGAAGAAGTAATTCTTTTGAAAGAAATCAAGACTTTAAACGTGATCAAAATCATTAAACATCACGTCATCTATCGTTTTAGTGCCAAGACAAATAGTCCACGATAATGGAACTCAATTCATCGGCCATGACTTCCAGAGATTCTGTAACAAGTTCAGGATTCAAAGTGTCGTATCAACAGTATATTATCCACCAGCTAATGGCCTTACAGAAGCTTTCAATAAATCATTGTGAAGCTTCTCAAAAAATTTGTCTCTAAAAGTAAACGTGACTGGGACATAAAACTTGGCCAATGTCTATGGGCTTATCGCACAATGGTAAGAACCCCGACAAAAGCTACTCCCTTCTCTTTGGTATACGGATGTAAAGCTGTGTTACCATTAGAAATTCAGATTCCA
Organism: Asparagus officinalis; assembly: GCF_001876935.1. Lineage (NCBI taxonomy): Eukaryota > Viridiplantae > Streptophyta > Magnoliopsida > Asparagales > Asparagaceae > Asparagus > Asparagus officinalis. The sequence continues at coordinate 24,802,092 of NC_033801.1, forward strand.
TCATTAAGAGTTGCTCTTATAACTGGAATAGCTGATGAAGAGCAACATCGATTACGCCTGCTAGAATTGGAAGCGTTAGATGATAAGCGGCTTCAAGCCCAATAACAGGTCGAGTTATACCAAGCTCGAATCTTAAAAGCCTACAACAAAAAGGTTAAGAAAATGATCTTTAAGAATGGCGATCTTCACTCGGTGATGCAACATCAACCTCTTTCTTGGTCTCATCGAGAACTTGTACCTCCTTACAGTGCTGTTCAAAGACTTCTGCACTCCGGAGAGAAAGTCCTTTCACAACGCCTTCTTCTTGGGCAAGTTGGACTTCTCTCTGAGATAAGGCCCCTTGCAGTTGAGCGATGGCTTATCTCGTCTAAGTAATGAAGTCTTGAGAAGTCCGCATGATAGCGACGGAAGTGGCCAACTCTAATTGTATCTGATCGTGTTGCTCTTGCAAAGATGCAATGTGTGCTTCCTTTTCAGCTAAATTCTTCTAAACGACCTCTTGTTGGGAGCTATTTCATTTTCTATATCAGCGAAAGCCAGTTCAGTCTATGCCTTGAGTTGAACACGTTTAAGGTCCTACGGAGCTTTCAGATCCTCTTTGAGGCGAGAGATGCCTTTTGTACAATGCTCAATGCATTAGGCGTCACCCAAAAAACACCTGATGTTGTTCATGTAGTTCATTTGGAAAGGCCTGAAAGCTTCAAAAGTACCTTGTCCAGCATTGACGATGTTGATGGTCTGTTTCATCGCATATTCTAGATGCTCAATGAATTCCTTGAGCAAGTTCGGTATAACCACCGAGCTTAGAGAAGTAGTTGGAGATAGCACTAAGGCACCCGGAATCAGGGAGCTCGATGGAAGATTCGTAGGCAATCTTTCTTCAGCTGAGCTTGAAGCACCTGCATCCTGCACTTGTCCGAGAGAAAGCGTTAGAGGAAGTGGTTGCTCTAGTGGAGGAGTTGTTGTCGCTCCAATCTCTTCAACTGCTGGTGTCGGGCTTCTGCATATGAATATCATCAGAATATGGGAGAAAAATACACCAAATTGTAAAATGAACAACGCTTACCTCTAGAAGAAATGACCGCATAGGCGGACCCTTTACCAAAAGTCACCACCACTTGTTCGTCAAATGAGTCATCAGGGAAGGAAATCCCACATGATAAGCTTTCACTGTCTTGTGCCGCAGAAGGTTGAGGTGAGCATATGGCAATCATTGATTTAGGAGCTAATCCTGTAGTTGGACTAGGCCTCATAGCTCCCATCATTGGCATCAGTGCTGAAGAAGGAGGAGATTGACGTTCTTCAAGATCGTCAAGTCCGGTCACCATAGGTTCTGACTCAGTAGGCCCAGAGGGAAGTCCAACAAAAGTACCTCCAGCTTCTTCAGCTTGAGTGGAGTTAGGCTCCGTTTCTTCCTATATGACGCCTATGGTGGTGGTAAGCTCAAAGGATTCCATTACCTGTTCATGTGGAGAAGCAGCAGATTCTGCATCCCCAACAGTTGATTCATCCTCATCTTATGTTGGATGATAGGAAGAGGCCGCGCCCACTAAAGCAGGACTAGTCAAGTGATGTCCTCTCTGATGGAAAATGCTTGTAACAGATGACTCCTCTTCCTCCTCCTCTATGTGCGTAGTAGGGGCAGACTTAAAAGCATCATGTAATAATTTAGCCCCTGCTGAGCTTTAGAAGTTGGGGACTCGACCGATAATTTTTGGTGAGTCTACTTGCTAGGATGACTCATATCTCCTTCAGGAAGAGCTCGCTTCCCTGGTGCCCTCTCTTCTCTAGTCTCCTCTGCTTCGGCTCCTTCATCCCTAGGCGCCACTTGTTTACAGGACAAATATTCATCTATCCCCCTTGGACGAGTCATCTTAGAGCCTCTCTTTGATTCATACATCTTTCTAATCTCCTTCAAATAAGAAGTGTACATTTTATACTCGGGGATCCGAGATGCGGCATGATGCCATGTAAAAAAAACCCAAAGTAATGTATGTGTTAGGCATCTTGTGAGGAAATTTGAATGTTGCTCCAGTACAAACCGCCATCGAATAATACCACGCCCTAGCTCCTTTATAAAGATTGCCGATAAGTGCAAGCCGAGGGTTGGGGTTCCCGATGTATAACTGGTTGTACCAAACTGTCGGGAGAATTGAAAGGGATGGTAAGGCTCAATAAAACATTTGCCACTCTGTCGGGAATACAATATAGCCCGGTTGAATGTTGAGGAGCCAACGAAAGACGCCTCCATTTAGATTTATAAATGTATTGCGGCCCTTCACATCCTAATATGTCTCTCCATATCCACCGCTATCAAAGTTGGGGAAGCAACGAAAAACATGGTAAGTGATGTCCCTCGATAAGATTTTCCGGACAAGCACCATGTACTAACCCTCCCACTTGGCAGCCTCAAGCCACCGGATGAGAGGAATAAAAGCTCTATCGGATGAAGGGACTATCATCATCAATGAAGGGAAATGCAGGACGAATCAAGACACCAAATAGGTGTAAGGCATTGGCACACGTCGATTGGGAATCTTCCACTTCTTCGTCCCATTCGAGCCCGTTACTTTTACCACAAGGAACTCGGTGGTCAACTCTCGCAAACCGCTCTACAGCCAACACACCATTGCAGAGAGGAGATTCATCGGTCTCCCATGATCTAGGAGAACTATAATGTACACAACTTCAGTCGCGATGGATTCGATCGGCTTTGTAGGTACCACACATCGCTTCAACCATGGCATCAATAATCTAGCAAGCAGGGCCATATCAGAAATAGGGATCTGAGCCTGGTAGTGAAAACTGTCAAACTCAGTGTATGGGGGATAAACATCCTCCTTAGCCTCGTTGATATAATGAGCAGTAGCAGCATCAATAGGAGCCTTGATGTCATCTGGAGTACTCACAGCAAGACGGGTCACTTCGACATCCTTTTAGTTCAAATTCTGAAATAAATAATCAGCCCAGGACACTTTCTTGACACCGACCCCACACAGCCCTGTCAACTGAGCGTAAATATGGTAGTGACACGTCAGTTCCCAGAAAGTCTAATAAATCGTCGAATTTGCCACCTTCAAGATAGTGAGTTCTTCAGTTCCTGGAATAAATTCCTCATACGACAGCTCCCCAAATGGTAAACTAGAGACTTCATGCATCTTATGCAATGCAAAGCCCAACACCCCGATAGGTGTAAAGAATGTGCATGTCTCGGGATTATAACACTCCAACATGGCGAAAAGATTGTAGTGGCTCTACACAATCTCATATCGAGTAGCCAACACTGGAGTCCTAAGGGCCATAGTTGGTAAGTGGCTCTCTCGGCTCCTCCAAGACGACATTTACCATGAGAGCCCACCATCCCCCATCTGCGGAATACACCCATCCAGGAGTCCCGAAATCTTGTGTGAGGAACTCACCCTTGGCTGTCATGAAGCTTCTGACAAAAACATTCGCCAAATTGGCAGTCTCGCCAGTTGGATACTACAGGCTGAACATACCGGGTTTCATAGCCACCAACTGCTGACTATAACCTACTGGGTAAACACCTTGATGAGTCAGATACCTGATGGGTACTCCATCTTGCTCTTTGATAAGATCCCACTGCATATGACTGGGAATAGAGGCACATTGAAAATAAGATAGGGGGTATATCCACTCCATATTAGGCAGGAAGAAGAAGCGATCACCAATCTTTCGTACCCACTTGTAGCTCCCATCATACGTAAGCTCCGTGTTAATATCGACAGAATCTCTGAACAAGAAAGTTGGTTCCTTCAAAATTCTTCTGTCCACGGTCTCAAGCTTTGCATCCATGACAATGGCCCTAAGAGTCGTCGAACTCGCTAGAGAAATGCTTTCCGCACAATCCTTGTCTTGGGCCTAGAAAACAGGAAGTTCCTAGCGCAGATTGAACATTACAGAAT
>NC_033801.1:24806027-24808428 GCF_001876935.1 Asparagus officinalis
ACCAAAATGATGGTGCAAAGAGAGGGGCTCGATGGAATAGCGCACTGCATAGAGAAAGACAACAGTTAGTATCTGAAAATAGATGAACTAAAAAAGTCTAAAATACTTAATCAGATAAGTGACCCTCGCATTTAACGCAAAGGTCAACATTCAGAATGCGACCCTCGCATTTAACGCAAAGGTCAACATTCAGAACGCCACTCTCGTGTCCAACATGAAGGTCAACATTCAAAACGCGACTCTCGCGTCTAACGTGAAGGTCAACATTTAGAACGCGAGCCTCACGATCCACGTGAGGATCAACATTCAGAATGCGACCCTCGCATTTCACACAAGGATCAATGTTCAAAACACGAGCCTCACGTTGAATGTGAAAAAAAAACTTGTTGAACAAGTTTAAGCCTGAATCCCTTATCGCTAATAAGCGGAGTGTCAGTGGTGATGCCGCCGGGACGGCGCGTTCGAAGAGGCTCTAGCGGCCTTCTTAGATTTGGAAGAACCTTTGGTGGCGCCATGGGTTTCGTCGACGGTGAGGAAGAGCAAAAGACCGCCAGAGAAGAACGAGATTTCTCGTTGAAGAAGAAAGAGTCAGTTTGACTCTTATTTGACCCGAGGGTCTATTTATAGATAGCTAAGCTGTCATGATTAGTACGGGATTCTAGGAAAGAATCTCACCCAAACATGATCCTCACGTTCATCAAAGTCGGTTCGACTTTAGTGTCAAAACGTGAGGGTCACCCCCGCGTTCTTAAAACTAAACGTGAGGTTCACCCCTGCATTCCAAAAACTAAACGCGAGGTTCACCTCTGCGTTTCAAAGGTTAAATGCGACCCTCGCATTTGCAAAAGCAAAACTCGAGTCTTTCGTGTCAAATCTCTTCAACCAAATTCATGGTGCCTTCGAGACAGATGCAGTGAGCAATTCCATTATGACAAAGAATCAACAGTACATTGTTCCAAGATCAAACAGAATCGAGATCCAAAGTATTTAGAAAATTCGTCCAGTCAACCGTGAACTTTCAAAAACTTTGGAGGGGGTTTTGTAGGCTGTCTAAAAATTACTACAGCTTGGACATCATGATTGTTGCACGATATAGACAACATTAAGGGATTCTAATATCGCCACTTCGACTTTGAGAATTCCCGCTCTTTTACCTTTCTTAAAGGTCGTTCACTGAAATAGCTACTCCATGGCATGGAGAGTTTTGACCTGGTTACTATACACAAAGAGTAATGCATATACTAATTCACAAATCCCAAAGCAAATTTTGTGAAGGACCACTAAACCAGCAATCAATACAAAAAATTTAGAAAAGATAATTGCTCAACCGAGTAATGATTAGGAATCTCTAAGGCAAAAAAGCGAGGGTTCACCCCTGCATTCCAAAGGCCAAACGTGAGGGTCACCCCCGCATTCCAAGTTTATAAGTGAGGGTCCACCTTCACACGAGGGTCATCCCAGCATTTCCCAATGAGGAAGAGTTACAAATTGACGACTCTCACGCCAAATGTAAGGATTACAAGCTGGCGATCCTTGTAGATTTGAAGAAGAGATTACAATCGATGATCTCTTCAGTGCCAAACGCGGGGGTTCACCCTCGCGTTCCAAACTTCAAACGCGAGGGTCACCCCCGCATTTCACAAAGCCGAATGTGAGGCTCACTTTAGAACGTAAGCCCCATGTTTGACTGTTTCAAACATAATTTGAAAGGTTCAAAACTGTTTTCCACATAATGAGGGTCATTAAGCCCCTATTATGGAGAGATTTAGGGGATCGGTTACACCCCTAAATGTCTATAAATAGTTGACGTTTCAGCTTGAAAAAAAGGGAGGAGGAAAAGAAGAAGGAGAAAGGAGGAGGGAATATAATCTTGAATTCTATTTACATTGAATTCAAAAGATCAAAAGATCAGCTTTTTGGCTTAAGGGATTGATTACCTTTGCTGAAATTAACTCTGTCCAAGAGTTCCCAACTCGGCCAGATTTCAAAAAACTTGCTTAGCAAGTTCCTCCCGACGTAAAAGTCAGAAGTGAAGATAGACATTCCACGAAGCAAAGTGTTCAGATCGTCAACGAGATACAAGACTCAAGCTCTCATCGCCACAAAGAAGAACTCAATATTAAACAAAGGGAATGATTTTCGTTGATCTTTCTCTCTTTTGTAATCGAGAATCCAATAAAAGGATTGTAATAGCCATTGTCTAAGTCAGTTAGAGAGATTTTTACAATTTTCAATTCTCATTAATTCCTTTAAATTTTCCCGCAAACAACATACATACATACATACATATACATATACATATACATACATACATATATCTAAACATATACATATACACACACACACACACACACACACACATATATATATATATATATATATATATATATATATATATATA
>NC_033801.1:24809428-24813759 GCF_001876935.1 Asparagus officinalis
GGTTAGGGTCTGGGAGGAGATGAGGAGGGGGAGGAGGAGGGTCGGGCTGACCGTGGTGAGCTATACGGCGTTTATGAAGATTTTGTTTGATTGTGGGAGGGAGAAGGAGGCCGCGGGGGTTTATAGGGAGATGATTGATGCCGGGTTGAAGCCGAATTGTCATACTTATACGGTCTTGATGGAGTATCTCGCTGGTGCTGGTAAATTTCGCAAATATTTTACATGAAAGTGTTAATAATACATACTATTAAAAATCTACTCATGAGTTAAATACGATGTAGTTTTATTTAAGTCTTATATAATTACCATGGAATTGAAGATATAGAATCATTAAACTACTATTGAGCTTATGTTAAAGCTGAATAGGTACCATAGATTTTTCAGAGTGGTATTCTGCAAAACTGCCTTATATTTCAAGGTAATCTTGGGAAATCTACCCATGTTTCTCATGTCACGATTACTGTGTTCCTTCATTTAGCTAGTGCCATATTAGATTGAGTAAATGATTAGGAATAAAACTACATACTAACTGGAGATGTTTGTGAATCAACAATTTTGAATTTTGTTGTACGGTTGGGGTACATTGATGAGGGCAGGACATGACATAACACACTGATACCCTTCAAATTCTAAAAAAATGTGTATGAAAAACGAAAGCGTTGCAAGAAGTGTTATGTCAAATATGGTTTCTGGCATGGCAGGGGTTCATAATAGAAGTGTCCATATCCCTAGGTTCTGGTTCATTTTAATTCATATTTTTAAGAGGAAAAAACACACTCGTTTTTTTACCTTGTAAGTTGTAATGCAACTAGTATAATGAGTAGAGGCAATGTGGGGTGATAGGATAACAATTTACAACTTTGGATAACAAGATTTACATTCTGAATTACTTAGAATTTTTTTTATCAGAATCTATTTGTATTTATTTCTGTCTATGATTTTAAAAAGTAGTATGGGTGCCTACCTAGGTCTTAGGAGCGCTTAGGGTAGCATAGGCTGCTTATAAAGACTGCACTGCTTAGATCGTGATTGTGATTTCCTTCACTGTCGCCTCCATGTCCTTCAACCTCCTATGCCCTCTTCATCCGACTCCGAACACCTTTACCGACTCCAAGCTTCAACAAGACATCCTCTACCTCTAGTTATAAAAGGAAAATTTGCTTAAGGCCTACCTAGGTGTAGGCACCTAGGGCTAGGCGTCCACTTTCTATAACATTGATTTTCATGTTCAAGCATGATTTTGAAGCTCATTTAAATTTAACTTTCCTCTTAAGTTAATATCTGTGACTAGTGTCATATTCGACTTGTATAAACAATTGTAAGATGATTGGATGTAGATCGGATGTTTACACTTTGATAATTTCTGCATTTTCTTGCCTTGTTGTACCACTGTGATTGAGATATTACATGACTATATCAATGTCGGGTGATGTGATAATGATATAATGTTTTATGAGTCAATTTGACCCATTTATTTGCAATGATATGTCAAACGTCAGTGAATAGTAGACTCTTTACATTATCATTCATATCATTGCTTTGAAACCTCTGATGCATCTATGAGAATAATTCATTGTTATTATTGGGTTCATTGATGTCATGCAACTAGCTAATAAGTTACCTGATCTCTAATGGTATATAGCACTGTGACAAAAGGTCTTAATGGCAATGGTTCAAACGTTGCTAATAAGCCTATTAGCAACAACATAGACTGTTTCTAATACATCAGTGATGGGTAAGATTGTTGTAATTAGTCCATAAGTAAGGGTCAGTTTGGTATTGCTGGAGCTTATAATAAGTTGTTTATAAAAGCAGCTTATAGAAGTAACTTATACAAGTTGCTGAAAAGAGCTGTTTGGTAATCAAATATCAAAAATTATTTAAAACAACTAAGGTGTTTTGTAGAACTAGGCTTAACGATCATCTTTAAAAGAGAAAACATATATATGGTATATAAACTAAAGAATTAGAAGCTACTTTTAAAAGCATCTTCAGATTACTTCTAAAAGCACCCCCTTGAAACAAAAGTAATTTCAATAAGCATGCCAAAATATTTTCCCCCAAACAACATTATTAGTTGCTTCTTGAAAAGATAAGTAGAAGTATCCTAAAAAAATCAATACCAAACTAGCCTTAATAAGGTAGTTGCAATTAGCTTATTGCAATTGTGTACAATCGTTGCCATTAGAGTTTTTATAAAAAAGATTAAAAATTCTATGTTAGCAAATCCCAACCATTGTTAGAGTGTATTAACAGCGGAAAACAATCATTGCTATAAGGTTTATTATTTTACTTTTATGAGCACGTCAACCAATGCTAACTGTGCTGAAGATTTTTAAAAAATATTTTCACAGAAATATTATTGTATATTCTTGCAATCATTTGGAGCATTGATTTTCAATTGTTTTTGCATTAGTTATTTCTTCTATTTCAATAGGACCAATCATTCAAATGAAATAAATAATAACCACTTCAAATAAAAAATTTAATGTAATCAATTCAACAAATAACCAAGTGTTTGATACATGGTTTTTTACAAATCCAACATCGTGACAATCAATTACAAAACTTGTACTTTTGACCATTTACTAGGTTTATGGCTCTTGCACACCCTATAGTTCTAAAATTAAAATGCAAATCTAACAACATGAAACCCACTCAAAAGGCCTACAGTAAGGAAATTAACCATGATTAAGTAGACTTTGAACAATAAAGATCAAAGTGAATTCGTAACTTATCAACATTATAGGTCTTTCACTCTTTCCCTCATCAAGTCTCATATATGGCTTCTTCTCCTTCCCACTCTATTGCCCTAAACTAATGTCCATGGTATCATCTCACTACCTCATCTATATCATGCACGTGTCTGCTGACACTCTATTCACAAATAGTTACAGATTTAAATAGCTAAGAACTTGTTGTGTATGCTGACACTGTGCATATCGCACGTGTCCGCCGTCTTCCTCTTTTCCTCTACCTCTGACCGCAACCCTACCCTCGGTTGCATCGTCCTTCGTCTGCTCGGCCGTCAGCTCTGCGTCCGTCCATCCTCAGTCACATGAGGGTACCACCGTTTGAGATCACTTGTCTCTCTCTCGTCTCTACACCTTCTAACACCGCCGCCTCTCCTCCGCCTCTTTCACCTTCGAGCAAGCGCTAGCGCCTACCATTACCTCCGCCACAGCCGTACACAACCTCGCCGTCATTCCTCAGTACATTGAAGACCCCACCAAGACGTCGCCCTGTTCGCCCAGCTATCGTCGTTGTTCCTCTCGTCGCGTGATTTCCCCGCTCCTCCGTGTTGCCTTCGTCGTTCGAAGGAATCCGGCCGCCTGCTTCGTCTTCAGACTGAAGAAACATAGAAAAGGGGCATTTTGGATCTGAGTTGGATCTGACCTGTTGTTCAGACCCAAACCAGGTTTAAGTGAACTTGATTTCCAGCTCAGATCCAACCCGTACTATTCAGATCCGTTAAAGTCTGGTTCGAGTCCAATTCGAATCCGATTCGAACCCCGATTCCGCAGCCCTTTGGTGCATGATCGATCCTGAAGCCGAAGACGCCCAGTTCGTGTATGATCTAGAGATAGACGTGGTTGATTTACAGCTCTCAGTGGTTCGATTATCAGCCGTTCGAGATCGTAGCCGGATACATTGAGCGCGTGACTCCTCAGATTGCCGAGAGCGTGGAGAGTTGTTTGGGGATCAGCTCGTGACACCGACGCTTCTACCCAGACACGCCGCTTCATCCTAGTTACGTAGCTCTCGGAGAACTCCCACCACTCAGATTTGATGTCGTCACACCACCTCCAGAGGTCCCTCACGTCGAACCAGTTCAGCCTGACAAAGACAGTATATTAAAGTTGATAAATTTCTGCAACTAACTCGACGGAGTCGAGTTTTCTCCCACCCGGGGAGAATGATGAGGACAATAATGGTAATTTTCATATTTGTTATTTGACTTTCTTTTATTTTAGTTTTGAATAAGGAAGATTTGACAAGTTTGATCAGATCTTAATTTAGTTCTAATTGTGAGAAATTTGAGGGATTTTTGTTTTTCTATTTTGGTAGGATTTTAATTTTTGAATTTTGAATTTTAAATTTTGAATTTTGTGTCAAGTTTAATAGTTAATCAGTTTTTAGTATCTGAGTGATTTGAGGAATCTGATTGATTTTGAGAGATTTTGTAATTGTTTTATAAAAGCACTGTTGTAATCAGAATGAAAAAATAATGAAGAGTTGAATGAAATTTTTTGTTAGCTAATTTTTGGTGTGAAGCCGAATGTTGGTGTAAAGCCTCAGGTGTGAAACCCTAGGCCGAATCTCCCTCCTTT
>NC_033801.1:24813977-24831822 GCF_001876935.1 Asparagus officinalis
TACCCACCGCCCTTCTTCTCCCATGCTGCCTTTAAACTCGAGCATCCACCCACAAGCCCGCTGTCCTTCCCATTGCGTTCCCCTCCATCCTCAGGCAGCCCCAATACCCGACCCCGCCTCCCTGCCACCTTTACATCAACCGCAAAACCCCAGCCCACTGCCTGCGTCATTCCCTCTTTCGAACAACCGACCATGATCCCCTTCTCCACAGTCGCCTACCCATGGATCATCACATCGCCTTAGCCCCGTCAACCTCGTTGTCATTCAGTTCGCCGTGGTCGTCGTCGCTCAGTTCGTCTCTATCGTCGTAGCCAGTTCGACGCCGTTGTCGTCGCCAGTTCATCTGTCGACCGTTACCACTTGATAGCCCAATAAATTATTTTTCTGTTAATCTCGTTTTATTAGTTAATTTCATGAGTATTCCGCCTCTAAACTCTTATCATATATTCACTACTTAAATTATATTTGTGAGTTGAGAGTAATTGATCATGTGACTGTTTAAATTTGATATTGATTGTAAAACTTGAGCATGGTAATGAATATTGCAGCTAAATTGTTCGAGATTGGAATTATTCATAATTATTGATGCAAATTTCGTTAAATCCATCTGTCACATTAGTTGTTTTGAATTTAATTTCCTGCCAAAGATCAAGAAATTTGGTGAAATGATGTGATATTTGAATTAAATCACTGATTCTGATAGACCCCATGTCTCGTTTCACATCAATTTGTGTGTGCATATGTGCATATGTATGAAAAAAGTGTTCCTAAGGTGTCACAAAATATCTATAAAATAAAAATAATGATGTTTCAATACTACTAGCATATATTTTTCACTGTCTCTTCAGTTATATTATCATAAAACCATTAGTTTTATAATAACTTGATTCATGAATAACTATAACCAATATGCCTTAATTTTTTGTTTATATATAATCTATAACGTATAAATCAAAATGCATAGAGTGGATCAAATAAATTGATTGCATATAGCGCATTGATTCATAGATTAGACTTCCAAAGTATGATCTGCTCCATTCATTATGATATAAATGTCTTAGAAAATCTAAACAAAAATAATGATGTTTCAATACTTCTAAAACATATTTTTCTTGGTCCTTTTAGTTATATTGTCGTAAAACAGTTAATTTTATAATAACTTGATGCATGAGTAACTAACTAATATGCCTTAATTTTTATTTATATACAACCCAAAACATATAAATCGAAATGAACGGTGTGGATTAAGTGAACTGATTGCATATAGTGTAATTTTAGAGGCACTTTCTTAGATTGAACCTAAGACGATACTTTAGGAACATTTTCCCCTATATATTATATATACACGCATATACATGTAAACTTTACATAAAAGGATAGGACAATCTATTAATAGCTGTGAGTGATGATTAGTATTGTTAATTATCCTACAGTTCTCACAATAAAGTGATGAGATGTTTTCACTTATTTTCCTTCCCCCTGAAATCGAGAGTTTGTCAACTGTGCAATTTGTTAGCTTCTCATTGGGAATACCCTAAAGTTTTTTTTACCAGACATGTGTTTATCTAAATACTAAAATACAATTCTACAATAGTTAGTATAAGAATTTAACATAACTGAATTCTTAGACTGCTCTTGTTTCATCCAAGGGTTTTTTAGTGTGAAATTTCTTGAAATCAATAAGTTAAGCCACATATTCATACATATGCTCCCTCAAAAACCTAGCATATGGTTGGTGAAGTCACCTGTACACTAGTATTCCTCTTGTATTCTAATCATGAGAGCAGAATAAGTTGATAAATTACTTACCTGTGGTTTAATATTCCAGGACTCTATTTCTCTATATATTTTTTCACGATAATCTATTCAACTTTGTAAATGTCACGGTTTTCAACATCTAAGAGCAAGCTATATTAAAAACAGAGAATATTGTATCTGCATTCAATCATTGTGTGTGTCCATTTAATCCAACAATTGCTTGAAAGAAAGGAAATTCTTTGGAAATGTTGCATTGGTATAATTAACCAGTCATTGTGCAAGAGATAAAATAAGAGACTTTTAAGTTTGAGTCTAAATAAAAGAAACTACAAATCAAGTGCTAAGTTTTGCATTGGTATGACGTGGAAGGTAGTTGATGTATCCAAAGGGTCAACTGTAGCTATTACTTTTCAAAGTAACTATTTAATAGTAGGTACTGTAACATGCACAGTAGGTATTCTTAATTTTATCCTAAACCCATCTTTCCTCAAAAGATCGAGCATGATTCCTCTTAACTCAAAACTCAAAACACAAGGTGAACTGAAAACTAAAATATCTCAAATAATTAAAACACTGAAACAACAGTGTTTCAGATCAAAGTTTCCTAAAACAAAGAAGCTTTAGTATTTCAGATCCCTTGACGATTCCAATACAGGTTCTGGTTGTATATTTGCATTGGCTTGATATGAAGAGATTACATTTTTATTGGGATTGTCTATAATCTATATATTTGACGAAGTCTTCCCACTCATTGCGAGTGATTCTCTTGAAGTTGATCTGATCATACTGTTGAGGTGAAGCACTTTTCCGACCGTCATAATACTTTTTTTTAGTGTTGCTTTCCATGTTCTAATTGTTGCCTGCATCATAAGAGTGCACCAACGAACAGCTAAGATCATATTCACTAGCGGATTGAAGCCAGGGGCTTTTTGGTCTTCGTACACGCTCTGCCAAATAAATTTATCCTAACCAAAGAGCAATATGCGAGGGTCGATAACTATAGATAAATACATTGATTTTAAATCATAACCAAGAAATAGATATACCTTTAGAAATTCCATAACATCACCCGTCTTTTCTTGAAACCCATCATCCCACTCCTTACCTAACGGGAGTAACCTATCTATCCGGGCATAATAACCAAGCTCCTGTGAAAGCTGGAACGCAGTGCGACTAATAAGTTGTCCATTACTCCATGTAACTATATGCTTCTAGTGTTCTGCCCTAACGGAAGACGAAAAGTCCCCAGCTTAGTAGGTTCCATGTTACCTTTTTTGTCATTATTGTGACTTTAAAACAAGCATGCAAATGTTACATATGTGAGTCCATACAAACAAGCTGAAAATAACAAAAATTAAATTATTGAAATACCTGTAGAAGTCTCCAAATTGGTTGTGTTATCAACATAGCGAGTATCACCATCATAACCATCAACAATTGGAGTTGCATCATCAACGGTTGGGGTGTGTTCATGAACCACAAGAGCTTGAGGCCTAATATTACGGTGATATACAGAGGGTAGACTCTGTTGTGGTCGATTAACTTGAGAAACTATGAGAAAATGAACGATCGATGACATGATTTGTAACTAAAATGGATAGTAGTGTATGATGAAAGAAATATATGAAAGAAACCAAAAAAAAAAAACATGAAGTAATCCCAACAAAGGGTTATGTATTGCTATAACAGAGGTCTTGTTCTATGTTTTTGATGCTTTGCGTTTAGACTTTTATAAATGTATCTTTCAGTTATGCCTGGATCCTATTTTTTACATTAGAGATTTAGGTGATCAATGGAAAACTTACTGACAAAAAAACATATATGAACTTCTAAAGGATTCACATGATAGAACCATAACTCGATGACAGTCTGAAAGGAAGAGAAATAACAATTCCCTGCCAAAGATTTGAAGTTGTATTGCTAACATGGTTTACTGTACATGACCTCTAAAAAAAATGCATATTCTTTAAATAAAATAATACAATACCTGTAGTACTTGGTTTTTGACAACAATTGGGCAGGTTATTTATATTGTGTCCTTAAACTTCTTAGTAGAGGGCTCAACATATAGTCTTCTCTTCTTCCCAATCATCACTGTTCTCTTGTTAGCAAGTTTAGGTGGCATCTTGTACCTAATGAAACAAGCTCTAGTCTGTCTTCAGTAGTTCGCTTGGAAAGTCTTTTTTCGTAAGCAGGAGCATAGCGCTTCGCAGGTGAAGGCGCAGGATGTTCTTCTTCCCTTTATAGCGGCTTCATCAATAATTATCATAAATATTTATTGCATATATAAGAAAGGATATTTTCAAGATGCGCATAAACCATCAATATTAAGAGTTATCCTAAAAACAAAGCACACAAACCCATTGTGACTTTAAAATTTATATTTTCTTCTCTCTTTAAATCTAAAGTTCAGAGCCGCTGCAAGTGTTATCTACAAGTTTTTCAACTCAATAGCTTCACTGCCTTCCAACTTCAGTATATGATGAAAAATATGTCAATCATATGCTTTTCTCTCATGGATAGGAATAAAAGAAGACATACTTGATGCAAAGTCCAATGCAGGTGGAGGTCTCCGACTTACAAGAACCTCCAATGCTCAAGGAAAACAAACAAGAACCTACAATGCACAAGTCAAGTACAATTCAAAAATTAAGAAGTATTTGCTCTTAGAATAGAAAGCCATGCAATGTGAGGTCACCAGCGAGGAGCTTTAAACCCAAAAATAGTGTCTAGGACACGGATAAGAAAACAAATAATGTAACTGTGAGTATTATTCTTCATTAATCTAAATTTTGAGTGTTTCCCCTGCCAATCTTTCTCTGTTTCTTCTTTAAATATTCACATAAAAGAGTCTACCTTGCTATTTGAATAAAAAGTAGTATTTTGTAATAGCTAAATTCATCATATTTCAAACAAACATGACATTACAATGCATGTGCACCTTTGTTGCACAAATATGGGTGTAGGTATGGACACGAACACGTGTGCGGATACAGGACAGAAGATAATTGTAAATTTTAGGATATTAGGACGCAACTATATACATATTAAAATTAACGGTCTATATGTATTTTTCATTCACATGTTATGGGAACTTAAATTCTTAAAACACTTTTATGTATCCTTTATTGAGTAGATTATAAATTAAAAAATCGCTTGCTTTTTTAGCTAGATACCAAACGATCCTTTTATGAACTAGATACATGCTAAAACTAACCTATCCCGAGTCCAACGAGGTGCATAAATTTAAGGTGAAGTACACGTTTAAGAAATGTATCACGAGTTTTTAAACAAATACATGTGTTATATAATTGAGAACAAATCTGAATAAATGTATGTATGCATACAAGAAGTGTTCAAGGAGTGTCCGACACGGACACGGATATGGGAAGTATGGGACATAGATATGAAAGCCTACATAAAGTATCTGGATAATCTAGATGTACACTAATAACTAAGGAATCAGGACATTCATATAACTTATCAAATAATTGAATATCATAAAATAGGAAAAAAATCAGAGGATAATAATCCTACTTTTCAAATTGATTGAAGGAGAGCATGAGAAGTACTCCTTAGATCATGATTGTGACTTTTTAGTAAGAATAAGAACTAAAGAAAAATTCATTTTTTGTGTAAAAAAGGGAAAATAGAGTGTTTTGATCGATAAAATTTGATCTAGAGAATTACAACCAGGAATTGGATTTTTTTTACAAATTAATACGAAATAAACAAGTTAATCACTATAAGAATAATACTCGATGTACCTTTTGTGAGGTGAGAAAACGATGATCAGCGCATGCCTCGCACGTGATCGGAAAGGGGATGTGAGCACAATTGCACAAGATCTGAAAGGCTAGAGATGCCGAAAGATTTTCGCTTTGATGATCAGATATCATGTGCTGAATTTTGAAACAAGCAGAGGTTTTTGAGGTTGGAGCGCGGAGGTTTTGAGGTGGAGACGATTGATTAATTGAGGAGGATGAATTCTTTCCACTATTTCTTTCACGTGTTTTCTTTCCCCCTAAAAATTTTGTTTACTGCTTTTATTTTAAAGGAAATATCTAACTCATTTTATTAATTTAATTGATTTGGAGGGTAACCATTTCAAATAGAGAAAGGAGGATAGATTTATCATGACTGTATCAATAAGCTCTAATAGCCACAATTTAATCAAACACTTGTTGCTAATAGGGCCTTTTATAGTAGTGTAGGAACACTGACGATTTAATACTAGTTGTTTATTTCCGTATAACCAACTAAAAGTGGTTATCTACCCTATTGGATCTTAACAACCTAACTCTTAGTTAAAATGCTTAGTTTCTCATATAGAAGTAGGCCAACTGTGGTTAGATTTTGCATGTGCTTGAGATGAATTTCATACTTTGTGTCTATTGTTTACATGCTATGTTCATCATCCTTATCATGATTTAGCTCTTTGAGAAGTTGCATGACATGAAATCTTCAAACATGAAAGTGACACATGTTAAGTCTTATTATTATAAAAACCAAACATAAGGCTAGGTTATCGGACACTTCGGTTTTGGGTGCTATATCTATGTCGGTCATGTGTCAAACACAGATTCGCTGCGGACATGCCATTGATACATGTTTAAAAAAATTCCATTTCCCCATTACTTATAATCCTGAACTAGTTTCTTTGATATGTCGACCTCAAAACCAATAGGTCTTTTTAACTTAAAACCGAACCCACTGCTTAAAGATTTGAAACATACCCATCGTAACCCATACAATCAAAACTAAACTTTTGTTGTTAAACCTTAATTCTTAGTTTGATTTAACTTGATTCTTAATTGTTATAGGTAGCAAAAGAAACATGCCAATATTATAGGTATTTTAATTCAATATTTGATCTAATGTGCGTGTTGTGCTCGTGCATGTGTGTGTGTGCGTTTGTATGTATATGTACGTGTATATGTATATTTATATATGTAGACATATATTCATACATACGTACATACGTACATACATATAGAGAAAATTGAGTATCCTTGGTACCAAGCAAAAAGCTGGTGCTTGGTAGCGAGGTGACTAGTGACCACTTCTCATCCAGTTGTCTACTTGAAAATGATCTGCACTTGATTAATCACTCTTTGGACGAGTGGATAAGAATTGGCAACATAACTACCAATGAACAAATTTGGTCCTTGGTTGCAAGTATAACCTCATTTCTCATGTATGTATGTATGCATGAATGCATGTATGTATGCATGCCTACCCGCCCGCTCATCTACTAACTACAGATTTTCCGTGTCCCATGACCGTGTGTATTTATCCGTGTCCGCACCTACACCCGTATCCATGCAATCTAGGAAATAGGTTAAGAACTTAATCCGTGTTTCCTACCACATTTATAGTGATAATAGATTAGAGGCAACTGCTCCATCCATCAGATGCATATTGCATGAGTTTATTTATTTGTCTTTTCATGTCTTCATTTGATAATTTAGAGTTGACATTTGCTGAATGGATAAAAATGCTTTGTTGGTGTTGTTGTGGTTGTTCATGGACATGACATTAATATATTTAAAACCAGCTCATCTATTGTTATTGGACTTATTTTCTTTCAGCACTTCCGTTGGACCATTCTTGCGATAACAATATAACACATACTCCCTTTTCAGTGGGTCTTTGGGCAGTACTTTATTTATTAACCATGACATGTAAAAATTTGTCTAAATTGGAAATAATTGAAAATCTTTGATTTCAATATTGAGGACATACTTACGAAGTTCGTCTAACTTATTAATTGTTACTAACCCTAGGTTCTTCCCCCCAATAAATGAATCAATACTTTTTGCTCTATCTCAGGGAAGTTTGATGCTGCGTTTGAGATAATGAGCAAAATGCTAGAAGCAGGGATTCCACCTGACAAAGCTACATGCAATATTCTAGTTCAAAAGTGTTCTGTAGCTAGAAATACATCAGCAATTGCTCATGTTCTCCAATACATGAAGGATAGTTCAATTGTCCTTCGCCGTCCTATATTTTTGGAAGCACTTGAAGCTTTTAAAGATTCTGGCAAGATCAATCATCTCCTCCGAGAAGTAAACCCTCATCTTGCTTTTGAAGGCATTGAAGAAGAAATTGACTCTAGAATGAATTCTGATAACATTCTCTATACTATTGATAGGGAACTTGTTATTAATCTTCTTGCAAAAAAGAATTTTATAGCCATTGAGCGTATATTGAATGATAAGATAAATAATGAGATACAATTAGATTCTGGACTTATGTCTTCTGTTGTCCAAGCTTACTGTGCAAACTCTAGGTTGTCTGGTGCTTTATTGGCATTTCAGTACTGTTTGAGAACAGATAAGAAACTTGATAGGTGCGCCTACATCTCTCTTATTGGTCTTCTCATCAGAGCAAACTCGTTGTCGAACGTGATGGAGATTGTAGAGGAAATAGTTCAGGCCGGCATTGACCTTGGATCTTATCTCGTTTCTATTTTGATACACCAACTTGGATGTGCTGGCCTTTCTTCTATTGCTGCAAAGATTTTTCATTCTTCCCTCTCTGACCAGAATACTGTTACTTATACTTCTTTGATGAGTGCTTATTTTCAAGCTGGTGAAGTGGATAAAGGTCTTGAGATCTATTCAAAAATGAGAAGCCAAGGCATCACCATGTCACATGGTACTTATGCAGTGCTGATCACTGGTCTGGAAGAGGCTGGTAGAATTTCTGATGCAGAAATTTACAGAAAAGAGAAGAGAAGCTTGCAGTGGCGTAACAATTCAATCGAGAATCTTTCAGCAGAAGAGAGTCTGTGTAACTGTTTATTTAATGGAATTTGAACCTTGGGAAGTTCTGTTTTTGGTGGTCTTCACATGATTGTGGATTCGATATGCCAAACTGAAGGAGAGCTACAAACAAGACTTGTTGAATACTTTTGGATACCGTGTATAACTAGAAATTGTTGCACAAATTAAATATGCTGATGTGAACAAGTATTCAGTGCTGAACTTGAATAGGTTGGCATAACTTATGATCCAAGAATTCACCTGAAAAGCAACATAATGAAAACAGTGGATAATCGAGACATAAGTTCCACGAATATTTCTTCCTAAGCACTGCATTTAGTCGTACAAAATTACAGATTAATTCTGCAGCGCCCTTTTTAGTCACAAGTTCAAGTTGGGAGGGAACTGTGCAGCTGAGGCAATTTACTGATAAACATTAATAGGAGGAATTTACTTCAGTTTGAGGGAACTGTGCAGCTGAGGCAATTAACTGATAAACATGAATAGGAGGAATTTACTTCAGTTTCACATTGGATGTGACGTAAAGGTTAGTATTTGGGTGCCCAAAAGAATACAACATTTTTCTATTGTTGTTTTGAAATCTCACAGTATGAATTCTATCAATAAAATTTATCCCTCGATGATTATGCTTAGTAACGTTATTTTATACCGGTTAAAAAGAAGCTGTGAAACAGAATGTATTCTCCAATAGCAAAATAAGCACACAAAAAAAAGACTAGGTGCCTACTAAATGATTCTTGTTGTGTAACTAACATGTTAGATATTATTCATAATTTGGTATTAGTAAATTTAGTAGATATTATGAAATTTTGTTAAGATATTGTGAGATATGCTTAGATATGATTTATCTCATACCTATTTTATAATATCCTCTTAATCTCTATTTAAGAAATGTTAGGGTTAGATGAATAATGAATTTTGCCTTCTCTCATTCTCTACATGGTATTAGCGCCTACTCCATTTTAGCAACTTTTTTCCATCTTTCTAGATCTCGAGGCCGTCGAGGGGTTTTGCTTGTCCTTCATGCTCTCCTTGGTGACTACGATAATATCTTTGGCGGCTTCAACATCTTTGATTTTCTACATCATTTGTTTACTAAATCTTTTTCGAATCTCAATAAAAAAGTCCTACCCTTGAAAAAAACTTCAAAAGGAATAACGACACTATTCATGATGATATAGTATCGCTCTTTGTCATCTTCCAATGGTTGGATGCAAAAGTACGTAGTTGATTCTGACGTTGCTTATACTGGCTAAGCCGCCTAGGAATTCTATCTATTGGTTGACCTGCTTAGGTTTTCTATGTACTAGCTAACACGCTTAGGGTTTCTCTATACAAGCTGACACGCCTAGGGTTTCTCGTTATTGGCTAACCTACCTAGGGTTTCTCTCTTATGGCTGGCCCATCAAGGGTTTTTACTGGCTGACCACCTAGGGTTTCTATTTGTTGACCCGCTTAGAGTTTCACCTAGCTTACTTGCATAGGGTGTTTTTATTGGTTGACCCACCTAGGGTGTTTCTACCGGCTAACCCGTTTAGGGTGTTTCTACTGGCTTACCCGCTTATAGTGTTTCTACTGGTTTACCCGCATAGGGTGTTTCTACTAGCTAATTTGTTCCCCCATTTGTAACAAGCTAGGCATATATAGTATATATGCTCCAGCTTGAGGGGGAGTGTTAGATATTATTGATAATTTTGTATTAGTAAATTTAGTAGATATTATGAGATATTGGTGAGATATTGTGAGATGGGATTAGATATGATTTTATCTCATGCCTATTTTGTAATATCTTCTCAATATCTATTTAAGGGAGGTTTGGGTTGGATGAATAATGATCTTTTTGTCTTCTCTCATTCTCTACGTAACACTTGTAGTTATGAAGAAATCATCTAATTTCTTGATTATGAATGATCATCAACATTTATCTTCCATCTTTTTAATAGATATTCCAGCTCACTTATTTAGATGTCACTAGTGTGAAAACCTCATTATATTATTTTTGGTTACACATTACCAGGAGTTTAATTACCATGCAGGTTTCTGAGAGGATAAAGTTTCCTTTCTGTTGCTTTTTATCTTTTTTTTGTTTTGGCATGCAAAACCTGACATTTGCAAATTTACCCCGCAATTGCAAAACCTGACATTTGCAAATTTACCCCGCAATTGCAAAACCTGACATTTGCAAATTTACCCCGCAATTGCAAAACCTGACATTTGCAAATTTACCCCGCAATTGCAAAACCTGACATTTGCAAATTTACCCCGCAATTGCAAAACCTGACATTTGCAAATTTACCCCGCAATTGCAAAACCTGACATTTGCAAATTTACCCCGCAATTGCAAAACCTGACATTTGCAAATTTACCCCGCAATTGCAAAACCTGACATTTGCAAATTTACCCCGCAATTGCAAAACCTGACATTTGCAAATTTACCCCGCAATTGCAAAACCTGACATTTGCAAATTTACCCCGCAATTGCTTAACATTGGATAAAAATGCTCCTCATTTAACACTGTTAGTGAATATTCCCACTATATTCTCTCTTTGCTGTTATAATTTCTGTAGTTACATAATGACTAAAATATGCTTGTATTGATTAACTAAGATTAATTATCATTACATTAATTGGTTAATTATACAAAACACATCTGCCCTCCTTTAGTGTCCACTGGGTTTCGATTGTCCTTTGAAAACAACCATCAAACCTAAAATCAATCTCGACCCAAACCCAATTTTAATCTCAGTTCAATTGACCTGGACCTGAAGTTGGACTCAATCCGAGGAGTTTGTTAGTGGAGGATAAGAACAAGTTTGTGTCTGTGGTGAAAAAGCTTTGATGAGCAGGCAGTGCCCATGGAGTCCAATCTGAGAAATTTGAGAGGAGGCAACAAGGAGATGGAGAGGATTTATTGAGTATGGTGGTATTTTTGGGATTGTACAGACCAATTGTTAATCATGTAATGCAGTTATATAACAGGGGCATTTTTATCCAATGTTGAGGAATTAGGGGTAAATTTGTAAATATCAAGATTTCAAGGTAAATTTGCAGTTACAAAAGACTTGGGCGTTATATGCGAAAAGACTTACTTTATTTTGCAGTTGAATATGTTAACCTGAAGTTAAATAGCTAAGGAGATTTACGAGATTTTATTCTTCCATTCAATGACTATGAATTTATGTTTGATATACACTAAGACTCATAGAGCGACCATGCGAAATATGCGAGAAGTACTGTTTTCAAAAGGGACTAGTAAACATACTTCTGCTTCATTTTAAGATTCAGCATTGTATTAGTCATGAATATACATGTGATATAAGTAGGAATCAGGTTTTTGCAAGAGGCCAATGTTTTTCATTCTCTTTTCTTCCCATCTTGTTTTGGTTTGAAGATGAATATGTCAGATTATAGTTAATGTCCACATAGCCCATATGATTTTTTTTAAAATTTATGTTCAGTGACAACATGATTTACTACCTCTTTGTTGTGTGTTTTATTTGGCAAGCATTGAGATTTAGTAGTTTCACATCTTTCACTATAAGATCCAAAACTATATACTGACACTAAGTCACTATTCTCAAAATAAAATTTTATGGTCTTCTATTTATTACGCACAGACGCTCTTGTTAAGAGCAGATTGAGGTAGTCTATGATTCCCAGAGCAGGGGATTCTGCCGCTTTTCAAGGTGTCTTCAGCAAGATCTGCACTTAAGTGAGAGAGGAGATCGATGCAACGTTGGAAATTTGGATTATGAGAAGGAAAGGCTGATCTCATTTACAATGTTATGTTCACTAATGAAGTCCACATGCTCAATACCGATTGCTTCTCCGTCCTTAGGCACATTTCTGTAAGATCGCCTTCCTGGTCAGGCAATTGGATCATGAAGATTTAGCCCTTCAACTGTATTGCTCTATTCTGCTTTCCTAGTTTGCCTATATATCTGTTCAGCTGTACACCTTCAGATATGTTAATGGAGTTTATGAGTGTCCAAGATTACTGAGGTGCTTTATGTTAAAAGAGTTCCTCCTCTGAACTCTGTAATCCATTTGACATCTGTGGCCCTTGTCCTACAAGGAAAAGAGATGGAATTGGTGGCGGAACAGGGTATATCAGCTGTATCCTGATGTGAAATGATCAATGCAATATTCAACGAAATAGCAGAAATGATGAGCCGATAATGAAGTGCATAGGAAAAGAGAATAAGGTGATGAAACCTGCGATCATGATATTGGAGATCTGAAGAGGTGAGTAGCACAATTCTCTTTTCTTTTCTTTTTCCCCCTTCCACTAACATGATGATTGTATATTTCTGATGTAGGTAGTTCTTGTTTTGTGAATGTTATAGGTCGAATTAAGTTACTGGCAACATCCTCATCATAGAGTCATCTGCTTCTTTATTGGTGCTCCTTATCACTTTGATAATACTGATAATTTTTCTACTTTCAGATTGGAAACTTATGGTTGAGTTAGTATGCTTCCTTGCTACATTCTCTTATTGCAGCTATCAAATTATTGATATGACCACATTGTATTTGAGGATGTGGTAGGATCTGTCATCCGTTCAGCAGTCAATGCATCAGGTTTGTCCTAAAAGATTTTGGTTATGGAAGAGTCTTCTTGTCTGTCTATGTAGTCCTGGAGGTCTCCCTTCCTAATCTTATGTTAGATTCTTCACCAATGGTTTAACTTCTTCGTTAATGTTACTGGCCATCCTCTTATTATTCATTTCCCAAATAACGTAATATAAGACTTCTGCGTAAATTGCCCTTATGACACTTAGACCCTGGCCAGCTCTCCTATCCCTCATGTTAGACAATAGGGAACTAAATGAATCGGGGTGAGCCTTGATGTTTAGTTTTCCTTCAAGGGCCTTTGGCACATACTTGTGGTTTGGTCAGTGATGTGAAAATGATTGATTGTCTCCTTTCCTGTATGACGCGAGGCAGTCTTCTGAGCCTGCCATTTCCCCTATATGTGGCTAATCTGGCTAGAGTATTGTTATCTTAGCTAACCACAAGAAAGGCTTTATCTCCATTTAGGAAATGAGCCTTCTATATTGGTTAGAATTTGGTGATAGAATCCTTCTATTGTTCAGAACTTCATTATCAATTTCAGGGTCTGAAGGAACTACACCATGTTTTCATTGTTCCGTTTCCTGCTACATTAACATACAAATGAAGCTTCATCGGCAATTGTTGGCGACGGGTCCCTCTGTTATTGTGAAGCAGCCATGTTGTTCTCATCCTTTGCAATCTCAAACAGGCAAGAAGCTTGTGGATAAGATGTGTATTATGTCTCACAAGAATCTAATATCACTGGTCCATTGCCTATGGTGATTTAAGTGCCAGACCGCCAGCTAAGAAAGACTTAAACAGCCAGAATCTGAACTCACGTATGATTTTCCATTTCCCATACAGATAGCACCTCCTGCCATATTGGCATAATGCCATATTCCAGCCTCAGTAGTTTAGCCAGACTGTATGTCCTTGTTCTCATAAAGTTTTCACCACACATTTCCCTTGAAGGCATGGTTCATGAATCTTCAGATTCATAGAACCTAGTTTAAAAACTGTCCTTGCAGATCTATCTGATTTTGAAGGGAGTAAAAGGGGAGGATACCCTTCAAGGAATCCCTGTAGGTACTTTCTTTCTCTTTCTGGTTACTTTGCAGAACCTTGATAAGGATAAGTAACACTGCGAGATTGTTGATGTGGCTGAGATTAAAGGAGTGTATCACTCTTAACAATGCTCTTTTATCGTCCTCCAGCAGGTTGATTGGATTATTTTTGGATCTTTTTTTTTTCCTTCTCATTTTATTGTCTAAAAATATTTATTCTCAGGACTCAGTGGGATGTTTCAGTGCTTAAGTTACTGATATTAGAGTGAACTAATACATGTAGCTTAATATTTCTCCTCCTACAGTTGGGCGGTTAAGAGAAATCGGGACCCTTTCCATAATTCAAGTCCTTTTCAAACACGGTAGAGCGTTTGATAGTTAACTCTTAAAATTTTTTGTAGTAGCTCATATGATCTTAATCTCCTGTGTGACTGGTAAGCTAAATGATGCACCGTTGGTATAATTGAAATTGGACTGCATGTGTTAAAATTCAAACTCAAGATGAAAATTCTAGGGAAATTTGAAGAAAGAATCTGGTTACTTGGGTTGTGTTAGCTATCAATAAATAAACTGAATACATCATAATCAAAATAAAAATTTCTTTCGGTAAAACATCCATCACTTCGGCTTTTGACCCTGATAAAGTTGATATTTTTGTTTTTGCTTCGTCAAGGCCAGCCCGGAAATTTTTTCTTATAGGAAATAGTCATGTTGACACCGTATAGTTTCTAGTCTCCATATTTCTAAGAATGTGATTTGTACTGAATTTAGAAAATTTAGTAAAAAACCTCTTTTGAATTATACCTCATACATCTAATTTGCATCGTTTCATGGGATAGCATTTGGATTATGGTATCAGTTCCCTACAATACTCATACAAGGGTTACGTGTGGTCACCGGAGTTGCTCCGTCCAGCATTATTACTTTCTCATCACTGTAAACAATGGATTAACAGTGAGGGTTATGTGAAAGGGGTAAGGATTTCGTGGAAGCCTTTCCTAAATTATTGAATTACTATACACTACCATGATCTCTCTCAATATGTTAATGTATTAGACTGCAGCAAATTACAAAGAACTTTTCCGTCGCTAAACTTCCTGCCAACAATGGCTTTTCCCCCTCTTTTTTTTTTTTTTAAATGAAGCCCCAGGAACTGAATCATTATCTCCACTTACATTCTGGGCATTTTCAATGAGATTTTTCACATGAAAACCATGCGTGCATCCTTATAACCATGCTCGATAAGATTTTCCTAGATTTACGTTGAGGTGTTCTTTTACAGTCATAGGTTATTTCAAAAATAGCCTTTTCTTCATCTCCTTGGCCTATGTGAATTGTCCTCATATCTTAGGGGTCGTGGCAGTGGTTCTTTATTCTCTTAGTGGACAAAAAGAAGCTTCAAAATTTTGATGGAAAACTGGAAGTTCTTGCTAGTTCAGATGCTTACTATAATTTACATGAACTATTTATTCAGGAAGACTGAGTGTTGCTGAAACCAAAAGAGTGTCTAAGCTTGTAAATTAAGACCGACTGCGAACAAAGAATTTAGTTTCTTCGTATTCCCAATTAAATAGATCCCAAACTTCCTTGAGCAGAGTCGACTTCGTACTTCAATGGAGACGATAGGTACGTAGATGGTTTTTGTTCTATTGACCACTCTAGTGGAGTTGTAGCCTGGGATGAGCTTGAGGCCACTCAAAATGGAGGGTTTTTATATTTCTGAGTTCAGCTTGGAGCAGAAATCATTCTCATTTCTCACGTGTAATGTTCTCATCAACTTATCAGATCTAGGTTCCAACATCAGTTTTGGATGGGTGTATTCTGTGAGCATGATTGGAGTTTGGCTGGGACGAAAGATCTAGCTAGGAGCATGGTAAAATTTTGAACCTAGAGTAACGTGGCTGAGTCAGATAAGAGGGGGAACACCTTTTAGTAACAATACATTACAAAGCTGATATCAAATAACTGAATGCTTGGCTTTACTGATCTCCATTAATTATCTAGGCGAATGTCAGTAAATAGTATGTTGGAAATTGGGGGTCATATTATTTTTATGATGTTCAACTCTTGACTACTTCATTTCTGATCTGTAGATCCTTATTTTAACCTGATGCATATATCTGATCATGGGCTAATTTGTTTACTGTTCCCCCCCGCTAGAAGTGCAGTCCCATTGACATGCATAATGAGAGTCCAACTGGTAGTAGGGCCATAAGATGTCGACTTGAGTCAACTTTAGGAAAGCAAGGCAGAAAGCGGTCTTTGTTCTGACTTGCAAATCATATGATCACTTCCTAATGAGTCCCCACATACCTGTAGAATCAAATGCTGAATCAATATTGTACATAAGGGTGCATTGATGCTCCCATCTGTTTGATCATTAGTAAGGATGCTCTCTCTTGTTCAGTATCTACCACTTCGATCCACAGCTTGGAAATTACTCGGATGATTACCTCTCAGTTTGCTGCCGGTGAGAAACAAAATGATAATCAATGAATTGCCTGGAGTAACTTGGATTACCGCGACGAGGAGAAAGAGGTTTGTTGCAGGAGAAGGTGCCTCTTATAGGGCATTTAACACCCTATGTTATTAACTTAATTCCAGTTGGTTGGTTTCTGAATCTGTCTTAAACGAGATAATCAATTATCTCCCTTGTATGTCTGCCAAGTCTTGGAGCCTGGGAAGTATCATCAGCGCACGTGCACGTGTGCGCATCTGATTGTGTGCATGCGTGCCGCACCACGTGTGATCCATGTGCTCGTGCGATTGCGGTTGGGTGCACATGCAAGCAGCAGCAGCTCCCAAAACATGAAACAGATCACGGTCAAAGAACACACAGAGAGGGGGAGCAGCCAAGCGTTGCCCATCTCTAGATTTTATTGAGGACTGGGAAGAAACCCGAGCCTAAAACACATGGAAGCAAGAGTATTTGTTTAGTTGGAAACATAGAATAATAGGAACACAAGGTCACAGGGAATGCTTCCCTATACACAGACCCATCTTTATCCACTTCTTACAAGGGGTTAAATTTAGGTTGGGGTAATTGGAAACAGGGAAATTTTGATTCCATACCTCTCAGTCTCCAGGCACTCTGATCCAACATGATGGGCTGCAATGATGGAGGACTAACATTAGTTTTTCTAACGCAGCATCTGCGTTTTATCCGTTCTCAAATCATTGGATTTTATGCAGGCAATTTAATTAATTAATGTATAATTAAAGAGGAAGAGACCAAAAGATGCAGGGATGGGTGAACATTCCAAGCTCCCACATGCTCCCCCCTCTCTTTTCCATCATATAAAATCTCTCTCCTACTCCCATGGGCAGACCAATGCAGCAGCAGACAAGAGATTGACTAGGAAATAATTAAAAAAAACCAAGTGTTTGCATGACACATGACCCCAATGGCAGTTTCAAAAGGGACATCCTTGGAGGCCTGAATCAATCAAATACTAAGTAAATAAGAGGAGAAGTGATTAGATCCTCTAATAAAATTTGGGGGGTTCATGCTCTGGGCATTGGAAGATCTCATGGCAGTATCTCAGGATATCATCCTTTTGAGATTTCCCTCTTTCCATATTTTGTTGTAGCTGTTGCTTTTCGTATTTCACACAGCCAGCTCAGATTAGTTTTTGAGCCCTAGGAGCTGTGTCCACATGCCCTGCCTCCTTCCCTCATTG
>NC_033801.1:24831832-24834675 GCF_001876935.1 Asparagus officinalis
TTGGTTTCTCAAAACAGTAGTTAAAAAAGAGAGGGAAACAAGAGGCTGAGCAGGATCCTCCCTTTTTGGTCCCTTTCAGTGCCATCATGTGCATGGTGGATTGAAGTTGCCACATTTGTCCTCCTATTGAGCCCCAAAGTCCTTCTGGCACTAGCCAACAGTACAAAAACTCCAGCCTAAACCCTCTGCAGGACTCACTTATGATCCCTCACTGACTCCCATGGGGTTGAAATCTCCACCGTGATATCTTGCGCATCATTGGAGGGGGGATCATGTGGCATTAACAGGACAACCTGGTATTGATATTGACCCCATATTGGAGCCCTCTTTGGTTTAAATTCACAACTGTTTTAGCTAGCTCTTGCTTTTAATACATTTATTTACATGTGCGCATGTGTATGCTTTGAACTGATCATACTGAACAAATTTTAAACTTGATATGCGTTTTGATTGTGCATTATCGTTTGATCACAGTTAAGGATGTTATCGATGAGCAGACGGGAGAAGGGATGAGAGCTGAGCAATGGGGCAACTTTGATGGGTACGGACACAAAACTGAACAGAACCTACTAGCCTCTCTCTCTGTTACCCCCACCCATGACACTAGAGAATTGAGTAAGAGAAGAAAAATGAAAAGAAAGCAGAAACAGTTTATTTTCTGTTCTCTTTTGCTCAGGTTGTTTCCCATTGCATTGACAGTTAAAAAGAAAAGACTAAAATCAACTAGCAACCAAAAAAAAAAAAAAAAATACATGGATCTCTTGAAGATCTGTACAGATGCCTTCCATCTGTTCTTTTCTTGCTGATCACCATAATTTCTTCTTCTCACCTTCCTCCCTTGAATCCTATAGAGATGCAGACGAACCAAATGAACACGAGAGTACTGGAAATAAAAGAAACAACTTTCTGCGTTTCTCTCAGTTAATTTGACTTACTGATGTCGGCTTGATAGGAGCACATGATTTGAAATAACCCAAGTGTTTCCTCAACGCAGATTTCCCCTGGATGCAGCCATGGGGTTCTCAATCATTAAATAGATAAAGAACCCGAGGAAGAAGAATCTAAGAAAATGTACCTTGAACTGAGTAGCAGAGAAGCCACAGGAGAGCTCTAGCACATCCTCGGCAAAGATTTTGTTCTTGTTGTTGGTGTTAATGATGGCATTGCAACTTGTCTGCAGAGATTTCAACAGTCAAAGTTGAGCGAGACCCAGGTGAGATATGGGACTGAAAAACACAGAAGGGAGAGAGATTAATTGCTTGCCTTTGAGAGGCTGAAGAGAGGGGAGCTAGCAGTGTCATCAAGGGGAGAAGAATGAGGGTCTTGCTTTGTGTCAATCCTCCTCTTTTTCCCACCATTGTTAGAAGGGACAGCAGCAGATGAGGGAAAGCAGCAGCAGCAGTGCTCGTCGTCGTCATCGCGGAAATGGGGAGGCCCTGATGAGGCATCAGAGACCATTGAAAGGTCTTCTTCTTCCTCCTCCTCCTCCTCGTCTTGTAGCTGATGATATTGCATTGAGATTGCTTTGCTTTCATAGGATTTTTCAAAGTACATAGTCCACCCAGATTGGCATCCACTGGTGCAATCAGAGGAGGCTTTCTCCTCCTCTTCAAACTCCGTCTCATGATCCATTCGCTGCTTCATATTGGTCCTTGAAATGAGAACGAGAGAGAGGAAGTGAGCTGAGTTCAGTTGGAGGCTTGAAAAGAGAGTGAGAGTGAGAGAGAGAGGTTTTAGAGAGAGAGAGAGAGAGAGAGATGGGAGTGGCAGAAGAGAACGAATAGAATCCCACCCAAATCCCAGACTTGGCTTGGTTTGTCCTTTAGCAGTGCCATCCTTTTACAAATACACACCACATTGTTTTTCCTCGGTTCAGATGAAATTAAAACTGCCAGTTGGGCATTGGGCTCTTTGTTGGTGAGATGAAGCCTAGTGAAAAGAGCAGAGGAAGGAAAAAGTTAAGTAAAGCTAAACTCCTCTTATGTTTCTCTCTCTCCTCTCTCTCTCTCTCTCTCTTGAGAGGGCCACAACGGCTTCACATGCAATACAGCAAGGCACTGTGTACTCTTTACACGTTCATTATTTGCTTTCAAATCCCGTGAACAGAGGAAATGAAATGGGGCTGGTGGGGGGGGGGGTAGGAGAGAAGAGAGAGGTATGAGACACAGAGAGAGAGAGAGAGGAAGAACCAAACGTTGGGGCCTCCTCTCATCCAATGAAAACATACCATGATGCACCTCTCTCTCTCTCTCTCTAAAGTATCTATAAAATATGGGGGCCTCCTCTCATCTAATGAAGACATACAAATATTATACAATGATACACCTCTCTCTCTCTCTCTCTCTCTCTCTCTCAAGTCCAGGTGTCAGCCCCGATACAATAAGCCAGTCATCTGCACGTGTACCGTACTACACGTATTCGCTTTGGTACAAAGAGCAACCACATGCTCTTGTAGTCTACCTGCAGAAGGGTAGATAACCTGTACCTTTATGGAAAAATACATCTCTTGAGTGGAATGGGATTCACTGTTTCTATTGTTTTTGCTAATAAGATTAAGGGCATAAAACTTACCCCTAAATAGCTAATGATCATTGATGTATTATACTATAAGATTACAACATGTGCTTTACATTAAGTAGAAATATTTAGCATACATTGGATATTACATGTAGAGTGTGTTGTTGGTCCAACCCAAGATAAGGCCCATATGAAGTCCACATGAATTAGAACTCTATCTAGAAGATGATTTGGATGATGTATTTGAAATAAGAATATGTTTGGAGAACTCTATATATGAAAAAACTATCTTTTGTTTTTCAGATGAACAATAACCCGGTGCTACA
>NC_033801.1:24834685-24842415 GCF_001876935.1 Asparagus officinalis
GGGGGGGGGGGGGGGGGTTCAGATTCCGGATCGCTCGGTTGTCCGATTGTAGTGATTCAAAAGCCTTTGTCTTCAGAACGACGTCGTCGTCGAGGGTACGGTGTTGGTTTCTCTGCGGGAGTTGGAGATTTTTGGTAAGACGGGTTTTAGGGTTTTGTTGCTCTAGAGGTAACACTGTATTTTCTCTTGTGATTTAATCATCAAGTTCAGGCGTAACTTGGAGGGATTGTACTCTTGATTTATAGTGAAATATTTCTCTCTGGATTGCCCCGTAGACGTAGGCACGATTTACTGAACCACATTAAATTTTGGTATTTGCTTGCTTGTGGTATTTTCATTGGTGTCGTTATTCGTTTAGTGTTTAATTCCGCAAGTTAATCTTCATAAAATTCCCAACAAGTGGTATCAGAGCACTGGTTTGAGTCGTGCTTTGGGATGAAAAAAGATGGAGAGTTTTGGCACAATGATGAAATTGGATGGTTCCAATTGGCAAGTATGAAAGTCCAAGATGAAAAATATTCTGTATCGTAAAGATTTACATGACCCTATTGAGGGAGATGAAGCTAAGTCAGAAAAGATGACTGATAAAGAATGAGGAAAACAACACAGTAAGGCGATCAGTTATATTCGGATGTGGATCGATGTTAGTGTGTTTCATCATGTATCGGGTGAGACTAATACGAAGTCTCTTTGAAAGAAGCTTGAGGATCTCTACGAGCAGAAGATCGCGAGAAACAATGCGTTTATTATGAGACGGTTGGTGAACTTAAAATTCAAAGATAGAAGCAACATAGCAGGGCACTTGAATTAGTTCAAGAGTTTGATTAATCAGTTAGTTACCATGAAGACGACTATCGATGATGAGCTACAGGTTTTATTGTTATTGGGTTCTTTGTCAGACAGTTGAGAGACACTGGTTGTGACAGTCAGCAACGCAACTCCAGATGGTGTGTTATCGATGAGTATGATTACTAGTAGTTTATTCAATGAAGAAACTCGGAGGAAGTCTACCAGCACAAATAACTCACAGGCACTTGTCACAGAGAACAAGGGCAGGAGTAGATACAGTGACCAGTCCAGAGGTCGTGGCACATCCAAGGGCAGATCAAAGTCTAAAGGGAGAGGTTTTTTTTATTGTGGGAAGTCAAGTCATATCGGGAAGAATTGTTGGGCATTGAAGAAAGAGCAAGCTGAGAACAAAGATGAAAAGAAAGATGAGAAGAAGAAAGCTGACAGTGACACTACAGCTACTTTGTCTGAGATCGATTTTATTCCCATTTGTAGAGAAGAAGATTGTATGTATGTTGCAAGTCAGAATTCCGAGTGGATAGTGGATACATGAGCTACATGTCATGCTACATCCAATCGAGACATTTTTACGTCATATAAAGTAGGTGATTTTAGCAATGTGAAGATGAGCAATACCAGCTACTCGAAGATTGTCGGACTTGGTGATATACACTTGCAGACAGATACCGGATGCACATTGATCTTAAAGAATGTGCAACATGTTCTCAATTTGCGGCTCAATTTGATTTTGAGTCTTACTTTGGACCGAATGAGATATGAAATTTAATTTGGTAGAGGAAAATGTAAGATCACCAAATGCTCTCTTGTGGTGACTAGAGGAAGCGTATGTTGCAATTTATACAAGACTTAAGCGAAGGCTTCATATGATTCTTTGAGCGTGGCTTAAGACGGTGACACTTTCGATTTGTGGCATAGGAGGCTCGGGCATATGAGCGAGAAGGGGTTGCAGATATTAGTAAAGAAGTCTCTCATTCCCTTTGTCAAAGGTTCGTCACTCACCCCTTGTGATTATTGTTTATTTGGCAAGCAACATAGAGTTTCTTTTAGTAAGCCTTCTAAAGAAAAGATAGTAGCCTGAATTTGATTTATTCTGATGTTTGTGGTCCTATTGAGGTGGAATCATTGGTGACAATAAGTATTTTGTCACATTTATTGATGATGCATCACAGAAGATGTGAGTCTTCTTGTGGAGGACAAAGGATCATGTGTTTTCAGTCTTCCAGCAGTTTCATGCTATGGTGGAGAGGCAGACATGAAAGAAGTTAAAGTGTTTGCGCACCGATAATGGAGGAGAATACACTTCCATTCAGTTTAGAGATTATTGCTCCAAACGTGATATTCGACATTAGAGGACAAAGCCCGACACACCGCAACATAATGGAGTTGCAGAGAGGTATAATAGGACCATTGTGGAAAAAGTCAGATGCATGTTGAATATGACAAAGTTACCTAAGAGCTTATGGGCTGAAGCTGTTCGCACTGTATGCTACATAATCAATTTGTCTCATTCAGTTCCTTTGGGTTTTGATATTCCAAATTTGGTCTGGAAAATATATTTCATATTCTCATCTAAAGGTGTTTGGTTGCAAGGTGTTTGCACACATTTCGAAGGAGAAGAGACAGAAACTTGATGATAGAAGCGGTTCCTTACATCTTCCTTGGTTATGGAGAAGATGAGTTCTGCTACAAACTATGGGATCCAGAAAAGAGACGAATTACTAGACGAGCAGATGTTATTTTTCAGGAGGATCAAACTATTGCAGATCTCGGGAGAGCAGAGCAGTCAGAGAATGTTGCTAGTGAGATTCCAAATACGACACCCGTTTCATCTCCAATACAGTTACATCTTACAGATATAGAGCAGGTGCATGATGATAGTGTTGATGATGATAGTCATATACCAGAGCAAGGAGACGGTGATCAGGATCACGAGTAGGAGGCTCCTCAGCAGGGGGAGGAGCATCACTAGCAGCAGGAGTTTGTAGAGCCATAACTTAGAAGATCATCTAGAGAGCATCGACCATCCACGAGATATCCTCTTTCAGAGTATTTTTTGCTGATAGAAGAGGCGGAGCCAGAAAGCTTTCAGGAGGACATACTCATAAAGACAAAGACAGATGGTTCCAGGCTATGAAGGAAGAGATGGAGCGGTTCCTTGCATCTTCCTTGGTTATGGAGAAGATGAGTTCGGCTGTAAACTATGGGATCCAGAAATGAGACGAATTACTAGACGAACAAATGTTATTTTTTAGGAGGATCAAACTATTGCAGATCTCGGGAGAGCAGAGCAGTCAGAGAGTGTTGCTAGTGAGATTCTAAATATGACACCCATTTTATCTCCAGTACAGTTGCATCCTACAGATATAGAGCAAGGAGACGGTGATCAGGATCACGAGCAGGAGGCTCCTCAGCAGGGGGAGCATCACTAGCAAGCAGGAGTTTGTAGAGCCACAACTTAGAAGATCATCTAGAGAGCATCGACCATCCACGAGATATCCTCTTTCAGAGTATTCTTTGCTGACAGAAGAGGAGGAGCCAGAAAGCTTTCAGGAGGACATGCTCATAAAGACAAAGATAGATGGTTCCAGGCTATGAAAGAAGAGATGAAGTCTTTTGAGAAGAACGATACTTATGAGTTGGTGGATTTGCCGAAGGACAGAAAAGCTTTGAAGAACAAGTGGGTGTTCAAGTTAAAGAAGGATGGCTACAAAGAAATTCAGAAATACAAAACTAGATTAGTGGTGAAAGGCTTTGGTCAGAAAAAGGGGACATTGATTTTGATGAGATTTTTTCACTGGTTGTGAAGATGACGTCCATTAGAGTAATCTTGGGGTTAGCAGCTAGTTTAGACCTCGAGATTGAGCAGCTTGATGTGAAGACTACATTCTTTCATGGTGATTTGGATGAAGAGATCTACATGGAGTAGCCAGAGGGTTTTGAAGTGAAGGAAAAAGAGCACATGGTTCGCAGGTTGAAGAAGAACCTCTATGGTTTGAAGCAGACACCCAAGCAGTGGTACAAAAAATTTGATTCTTTCATGTTGAGTCATGATTACTAGAGGATAGTTGCCTATTCGTGTGTATATTTCAGGAGAATTTTAGATTCTAGCTTCATTATCCTTTTGCTTTATGTGGACGACGTGTTAATTGTTGGTCAGGATAGTCAGATAATCGGTGGGATAAAGAAGAAGTTATTTAAATCTTTTGATATGAAGGATTTGGGATCGACATAGCGGATTCTTGGTATGAATATTGCTCATGATAGGAAAGCCAGGAAGTTGTGGTTATCACAGGAGAAATATGTTGAATGACTACTTGATAGATTCAACATGAAAGATGCCAAATCAGTCAATACTCATCTTGTAGGTCATTTAAAGCTTAGTAAAAAGTTTTGCCCGACTACAGATGAGAAAAAGAGCGAGATGAAAAATATTTCTTACTCTTCAGCTGTAGGGAGTTTGATATATGACATGGTTTTCACTCGGTCAGATATAGTTCATGCAGTTGAGTTGTGAGCAGGTTTCTTTCTAATCCAAAGAAAGTTCATTGGGAAGGTGTAAAGTGGATCTTAAAATATTTAAAAGAAAGTTCCAGATTGTGTTTGAGTTTTAGAGGTTCGAATGCAGTATTATATAGTTTGGCAGATGTGGATATGACAGGTGATCTCGATCATAGGAAATCTACCTCAGGTTGGTTGTTCACTTTTGTAGGGGAAGCAGTACTTGGCAGTCCAGATTGTAGAAGTGTGTTGTTTTATCTACAACAGAGGCGGAATATATTGCATCTGCAAAAACCGATAAAGAGATGATTTAGTTTAGAAGATTTCTGCAGGAGTAGTTAGGCTTGCAACAGGATAATTATCAAATCTTTATTGATAGTTAAAGTGCTCTTGATTTGAGCAATAATTTTACATTCCATTCCAGGAAGAAACACATTGATGTAAGATGTCATTGGCTTTGAGAAACCGTTGAGAAAGAGGAGCTGAAGCTACAAAAGATTCACACAGATAAAATCCAGTAGATTTTTTAACGAAGACCGTTTTCAGAGAGAAGACCGAGTTGTGTCAGCGATTGGTCGGCATGAACTCCCGTTGAGGAGTTAAAGATTGACATACCTCGTCGTTGGGCTGGAGGGGAAGATTGTTGTGGGTCCAGCCTAAGATAAGGTCCACATGAAGTCCACATGAATTAAAACTCTATCTAGAAGAGGATTTGGATGATCTATTTAAAATAGGAATAGGTTTGGAGAACTCTATATATGAAAAACCCGTCTTTTGTTTTTTGAATGAATAGTATCCCAACACTACAGTAATCCAAGAAGGAAGAGAGAGAGAGAGAGAGAGAGAGAGAGAGAGAGAGAGAGAGAGAGAGAGAGAGAGAGAGAGAGAGAGAGAGAGAGAGAGAGAGAGAGAGAGAGAGAGAGGAATAGGTTTGGAGAACTCTATATATGAAAAACCCGTCTTTTGTTTTTTGAATGAATAGTATCCCAACACTACAGTAATCCAAGAAGGAAGAGAGAGAGAGAGAGAGAGAGAGAGAGAGAGAGAGAGAGAGAGAGAAAGTTTTGATTTCGGATAGCTCGTTTGTCCGATTGCAGTGATTCAAAAGTCATTGTCTTTAGAACGACGATGCTGTCGAGAGTACGATGTTGGTTTCTCCGCGGGAGTTGAAGATTTTTGGTGAGACAGGTTTTAGGGTTTTGGTGTCCTAGAGGTAACACTGTAATTTCTCTTGTGATTTAATCCTCAACTTCAGGTGTAACTTGGAGGGATTGTGCTCTTGATTCATTGTGGAATATTTCTCTTTGGATTGCCCCGTGGACGTAGGCACGATTTGCCGAACCACGTTAAATTTTGGTGTTTGCTTGCTTGTGGTATTTTCATTAGTGTCGTTATTCGTTTAGTGTTTAATTCCGCAGGTTAATCTCCATATAATCCCCAACAGAGTGTTGTATGTGGATGGTGATGGCGGGACAGAGGCAGTAATTGTATGTATTGATTTCTCTATCATGAATGTGGAGGAGTCCTTTTTTTCGCCTTTGGATTATTCGTGGATGCATTTTTTGTATTATTAGAGTAGTTTTTGCACTTTCCTCCTAAACCTGTTTTGGCCATAACCAAGTTAGTGTTGGTCTGTAGGGAGAGGGTGTAATAATCTTGACATAGTTTTTACTAAACAAGATTTTTAAGTCTTGGCCTAGTTTTTTTTCTAGTAAGCTGACATAAGGGTTAATTGCTGAACAAGTCGTAAGAGTATAGATATTGGTCACTCTAGTTCTATTTTTATCAGTTAAATCACCCCTGATTCTGAAAAATTATTTTTCCTCGTTTATGGTTAAGCTTATGTGAGAACCATATGATGATCATCATCGGACATTTGTCAAAAACATTTTCAAGTGATCTGTATGTGAGTTTAAAACCGTACAGAAAAATAATAGCTAAGGC
Source organism: Asparagus officinalis (assembly GCF_001876935.1). Lineage (NCBI taxonomy): Eukaryota > Viridiplantae > Streptophyta > Magnoliopsida > Asparagales > Asparagaceae > Asparagus > Asparagus officinalis. The sequence goes on from NC_033801.1 coordinate 24,840,938, forward strand.
TTTGTAGTTAAGCATAACATTTCTTTTATCATCATTAATGTAATTACTGTAAGTGAACTCACTATTTTGGCTTTGTCAAAAGGAGTAAATTAATGTTGTAAACTACCCTAAGAATTACATGAGCTGGGTAGGCATTAAATTATTACAGGTATTGTAACAAGTAATCCTGCATGGATCTACCATTTATAATATGTAACCAAACAAATTTGAATTTTTTTAATTTTTTTTGCCTTCACATCTTAATTTTAGGGTTGGATCTTTTCTCTTGTTCGTGTTTGAATGATAGGTTTAGTATCGAACATGAGGTACTCCTTTTCTCAACCACAGAATATACGGACCTATCCTGTAACGCATGATCATGGGGACACTGGAAAAAAAAGGACATGAGAGAAAGAGTGAGGAGGTGTTGTGATGCTAGATAAGACATTACGCCTCATTAAGGATTGAATTATGGGAGTTGGCGGTGCATGGGATTGGTTTGTTTGAGGACTGTGTGTAGAATCCAACTTTATCGAGTAGTTATGGTCCATTGCATTAATGCATGGTACAATACTAGAATGAATTTTTACTCAACCTCTTTAAGGTTATAATTTAGGGGAGTTGGTGTACCATTATGAGATTTGGTTGTTTTAGGATTGTGTGAAGGACGTGACTTCACAAGGAAGTATTTAGTGTTCCTAATCCATTGCATTAACGATGTGCCAAAAAAAAAAAAAAATTTAGTCAGCCATTTTTAAGGATATAATTATGAGAGTTGGTGTATGAGGTTGGTTGTTTTCAGATTGTGTATCCAACTTCATGAGGAAGTATATATTAGTGGTTCTGATCCATTACATTAATTATAATTATGTATCGAAAAATCTAAATCATTGGATTAATATATAGCCCCGTGGTTTTGTGCTTCCAATACCTGTCATCTCTCTAACGCACTATTAATACACTGACCAATATTGATCACTGGTATTTCATCTAAGTATATATCCCCACCTCATAGTGATGGGATGCTTAAAGCTTCTTGAATGAAACATGTACGTAAGAGGTAAAATATACTAGCTAGGACAGTTGAAAACAGAGGTGATTTATGATAAGATCACAGATTCACAAGTTCAAAGAATTGAAGAATGTGGTAGGAGTTTATCCTCAAACCATTTGAAAGGAGAAAAACGAGCTACGTACCATCTAATATTCACTTACTAAGAAAAATTGTGAAGTTCATGCCGCTAGATAGAGAGCATGATAGATATCGTGTTTGATTTTCATTAAAACTTTTAAAAGAAACATCGATCAAACATCATTTTTTTGGCCACGGTAAAAGATAAATAATAATCAACAAGATAGCCTCGGAAGATTTCTGACATACTCTACTCCTCTTTGTAGTACACGTTAAAGGTTACCACATGCTACCATCTTCTATTTGTTTGAAAGTTCGCCTATACATGTCATAGACCACTATATGTTTGAAACTTCACTTATGTCAA
>NC_033801.1:24843727-24857161 GCF_001876935.1 Asparagus officinalis
CAAACTTACAGAGATGATGGCATGTGGTAATGTGGTAACATTTATTTCCTAGTTAGTCAACTGAACCTCTCGCCTATATTTTGGTTGGATATAGATGGATATGCACACAAATGGCACTGACACAATAAACTCCCCATCTACAAACATGTGCTGTTGTTCCTAACAATTTGCGTGCTTGCCATGTCTCTAAGCAACAAGTACCCTTGGACCAATCGCCATAAAACAAAGGAGATCATTAAGCATATATATCTATTTCATCTCCTCCTCACTTAGGATTTTTTTTGGTACATGCAAGTGCACATGATGATTAGAAAAGCGAGTTGTACTAACAAGTCCAAAGTTTTACCCTCATTTACTTTAAAATCCCACTTAGTTTAATATGTTTTCATACACCCAAAACTTCAAGTTTACTTTCCTTTAAATCCAAAGTATAGACTGCGAAGTGTATAACTTCCTACAATAAAGTGTGATCGTTACCTACTATAGAGTATATAACGTCATATTCTAGGATGTATTACTGCATGCTATAAGTTGTATAGATGTATACTTTCAGAGTGTACAACTGCATATCCTATCCTATGTTAGCTATACACTTTGGGTTTAAAGGTAAGTAAATTTTGTAATTTTGGTATATGAGAACAAATAGAACTACGTACGTACACATGGATTTTAAGGTAAACGGGGGTACAACTTTGGGTGTATAAGCAAAAAACCTTAAAGCTGTTTTCATTTGCAAATGGACAATACTGTCTATTTAAGTATTTAATAGTCGCTTTCTATTCGGTTGTTGTTATAATTTTTTTGTTAAATTTCCTTGTTGGCTTCATATGAATTAATTGCAAATACATCTGTTATACTCTGAGGTTATTACTACTTGTATCCGGTCCTAATTATTTTATTAACACCGAACCCTTAAATTCTAGATGAAATTATTTCTTGCGTCAAGTTGAGATGTCATGTGAAAGTCCAGTGACAATAAATTACCCTTTGCCTTCGTAAAAAAAGACTAAATTACGTACTAAATTGATGGAGAAAAAGAAACATCGTCTGCATTTTAATCAGGGAGTATAAGTGGCAATAAAATTGTTTAAGGAGCGTTAAGTGGCTACAAGCCTACACCCTCATATATAGTGTGAGAGCTGTATCTCCAATTTATGGTTTTCCAAATCTCCATACTTTCATTAACATCTTTCATTGGATATTCTCCTGTTAAAGAGCAGAGCATACGAATGAGAGAAGCTTATCACCATCACTCAATCAATGGTTATCTTCTTTATTCAAAATCAATGAGGTATATATATAGGACCACATAATCTTTTGACTAGTTCGCTCTCCTCTTTTGATGAGGTTTGTATGCATTCGGAATTAGAACCATATTCATTTCCCTTCATGCTTTGAAATGAATAACGGGGACCATGATCTTTTCCTCTCATATGTATGCTGTGCATGATTTGTATATATATATATATATATATATATAATGAGATTAATGGGTATCCTTGTCATAGGAGGGGATTTCCTCCTATGACGCCTCTAAAATCACATGATTGAGCGACATTGTGGATGATCCGCTCCGTTGAACTTGATCTACATATTCTAAAACCCCAACACACCAAGTTTGGGGTGAATCCGTCGTCGTTTGACCCTCCATCGAACCATGTGAAAAGTTCTATTCATTCAAAACCGTTAAAATTGATACGAGTGGCTGAAGGGTCAAACGATGACGGGTTCACACCAAACTTGGTGTGTTGGGGTTTTAGAATATGTAGATCAAGTTCAACGGAGCGAATCATCCACAATGTCGGAAATATGTGTATGCTTGGTACCAAGTATAAAGTTTGTGCTTGGTAGTGAGGTAACACAATCCCCTCCACTCATTCAAATAGGGGACCACATTCATATGGGTTGAGGAGTGCATGAGGATATGTAACTATTTGAATGAGTGGATGAGATTGTGCCACCTCACTACCAAGCATAACTTTTTGTGCTTGGTACTATCTCGAACAGTTGTCAAGGGGTGATCTTTTAAGAGAGAGCAACGACAGTGGTAGAGGGAGTCACCTACGCTTGGATTTGGGTTAATTGCGAATCGAGCTCTTGTAATATCACCAAATTGCGAATAGACCCCATGTAGTTTTACTTGTGTCAAATAGGCCCCTGTAGTATTGATCTCAGGTGCGAAAACACACCTAGTGAACTTTTTTGACTCTTTTAAAAGTTAAAAAAAAGCGAGGGTCTATCCGCCTCCTCAAACACTTTAAAACAATTTTAAGAATAAAAAATATTTACCCAAGGCTCTATTTGCAAAATAAAACTACAGGAATCTGTGCGCAATTAACCCTTTTGATTTTGAATGAGAGGGAGAGGGAAAGGCTAACATTTTTTCCACATATCTCCTTTTTAAGGCGGGGGCAGTTGAGCACCTTTTTCCAATTGTATACCTTGTGCAGGGCAGCTCGAGCCCATGCCCATGTGCTACTATATCATCAAAAGGATTTTGCCTCAGTCTATCATGAGGCAAAGAGAAAGGGGAAAAGAATTTCCCATATGGGTGCTCCCCGTAGAATATTATATAGGGAGAAGTAGTTTATTTGTCAATTATGAACGACTGCAATTAGTATACAATATAAATATAATCACTATCTAATCCCTAATCCGTTATCAATATAATAAGATTAATTATATCAGTGTAATTATCAACTTTAAAATAAGTATTGAATACTGATATAATAAGACTAATTATATCAGTACAATCATCAACTTTAAAATAATTATTAAATACTAATTGCAGTCTCCCTGTTTATCATACAATTTTCTGTACCATGAGAAAAGAGGAGAACACCAAGGAGCGACTTGGTTTTTTCTCCCCATTCTCAACTATGAACTCCAATCACTACCCCAGATTGATATTTGTTGTGAATTCATTCACAATACAACTATGCATGCTATGGTTGGCTTCATAATGATGGCATTGCTACTTTTCTCCTATTTTTGTATAATATTTCATGTGGCTTAATTAGGCTCTAGAAAGGACTTTCTGAAGTAAACTGTTCTTTTTCTTTTTACTCAATAGAAATGTACGTATTATTTTAGTCATTATGTCAAAATTTTGGGTAACAAAGTAGAAATCCGTATCTTCTTTTTTACAAAAAGTCGATGAAGGCATGTGGCCTTGATTCTGGGCTATGTTATTTAGTTTTCCAACTTCTATTACGAATTCCGTTATTTTTCTTTTAATAATTGAAAAGTCATCTTCTGAGATAATATTGTGGCACAAAATCAAATCTCATCTCATTAATATTTCACAAAAAAATTTGAGTCATATTGGAGTTAAGTGCGAAGCAAATGCACCCATGAGAACTTTAAACTATACTAATTAATTAAGTTACACCGGTTCATATGTAATGTCACGTACGCTTTAGCTTGAGCTCTAAATCATGTTAATTAATGAAGCATCGAAGCAAACACAACATTGAAGACTCATCGAATCATTTATTTTGGTACCAATTTATTGGATTGCAAAAGTCTATGAATGGGAGAGTGAACTAGGCTAGATAATTTACGTGGACATGCATCCAAATTGATAAATATCATTAAATGAATTATTAGTCAAAACATATGTAACCGTAAGTCCATGTACCTGTTTGTGCATAATATAATTAGACTAAAGTCCATGTTTTTTGTTAGGCTAATTAAAGTTACGCATTGAACTTGACTAGATGCAAGATAGTACTAAGAAATTCAAAGAATGAGGATGAGAAACTTAATTTCACACCAGCTAGGCAGTGAGCTTGAAGCTCCTTCCAGTACCATAAAGTTTTATTCGGCATTATTGTCAAACTAAGACAATGTGGAGATAAAACAAAATATATATGTACGTGAACAATACAATCATAAAAAACGCAGGCTTTAATTAAAGCCCCACCCTAAGTGCCGAACATATCATGTGACACATCAAATGGTTCCAATCACCACATTTATTTGAACATAATGCATCTGTTTGTACTCTACATGGATATCTTTTGTATAGAATTCTTATAAAGTTCAACCATGCATATAATTAAAGGTCTCATCAAGTTTTTGTTTTGTCAACAAATAATATTTCTCTTTGATGGAAAAGTTCACTTTACTAGATTTTCCTTTAATAAGCTCCTGATTTATTGGGTTGCATGTGCTAAAATTTATTGGCACCAATTGAGTAGGTGCCCAAATTTATCACAAGAGTTATGTATGAAAATTTTGTGGACAAATATACAATGGATCACGAATAAACAATAAATAAAATTTCTTCTTGGAGATGTTAGAATTAAGCTTTACCATTTTCCGTTCCCAAGTGATAGTGTTGAGTATAGTGTTGGGAATTTATGTCGAAACCTCTAAGAAAGCAGAAACGCAGTATAGAGAAAAGTACATCAAGATTTAATAAGATTCGGCAACTACCTACGTCCTCAGAAGCCACACAATAAATTTCTTATTAATCAACAAGAAATTACAATGTAAGAGCTGATCTCAAACTTGAGATCTCTCAATAAATGCAATAATTGTTACTGTAGCTACAGTGAACAATATCCTATTTAATTCTCTCTTCTATTTAATACCCCTCTTAATTCCCTCTTTAATTTCCTCTTAAATTCTCCCCTCAAATCACTGTTGAGAACTGGAGAGAGAGAGAGAGAGAGAGAGAGAGAGAGAGAGAGAACAGAAGCCCCGCCTCTGGATGAACACGAGAAGAAGAAGAGCGAGAGAGAGGGGAGCAACCACCACGGCTAGGGTTTTTGGGTTCTCTTTTATAGGGGAACCCTAACGCCAGGCTGGAGCCAGCCATGCCTGCGCACAACTTCACCTATAGGCATGAACATCCAAGCTCGCATGCGGAAGATCCTCGAACTCGCCTGCAAGTCGCGAGCCCGCCTGGAGTTTGCCAACTCGACCTCGCCTGCTCGAGCTCGCCTGCGCCTTGTCGACTAGATCACAAGCTTGCTTGAGGGAGCTCCTCGCCAGACCATCGCCTGCTCGAGAGCTCCGCCTGTAGTCGTCGTCGACCTCTCCTGCGAAGCTCATCTCGTCTGAGGAGATCGCCTGCAAGGTTTGGGCTTCACCCCTAATTCCAACAATCTCCCACTTAGAGACCAAACCGACGTCAGCAGGCTATCTCATCAAACATCATCTCCTGTGTGGCTTCGCCCTCATCATTTATGCATGAAGGCCAACTGAAATTACGCACAAGTCCAGTTTCTGAACGGTCACCGCATTTGTTAACATATTTGCTGGATTCTTACTTCCTGGAATCTTTTCCAGTTTCAACACGTCATCTTCCAACATGGATCTGATGAAGTAGTACCGAAGCACAATATACTTTGTTCTAGAATGAAATGCGGAATTCTTAGCAAGTGAATCGCACTTTGACTATCGCTATGCAAAATATTTTTCTCCTGTTTGAATCCCAGCTCAGTTAACAAACCCTGAAGCCATATCATCTCTTTACTGGCTTCAGTCACTGCAACATACTCAGCTTCTTTAGTGGATAGAGTGATAATTTTCTGTATCTGTGACATCCAACTAACACTGTAGTTCCGACAGTGAATACATAGCTGGTGGTGCTTCTTCGGTGATCAACTTCACTGCCAAAATCTGCATCTACGTACCCTTGCACTTCCACCTCTCCCTTATCAAAGTGCAAGCACTTATGTGCGGTGCCTCGTAGATATCTCAGAATCCACTTGACCGCTTTCCAATGAGCTTTTCCTAGAGTCGGCATGAAATGACCGACCACTCTCACTGCATGGACAATGTCTGGTCTCGTACAGATCATTGCGTACATCAAACTTCCGATAGTTGAGGCATAAGGGACCTTAGCCATACTCTCTTTCTCTTCTTCTGACTGAGGGGACTGATCCTTCGATAGGCAAAAATGGCTGGCCAAGGGTGTGCTCACTAGCTTGGCGTCGCCTATGTTGAATCTTTGCAAAACACGATTGATGTACTCCGTCTGAGATAATTGCAAGAGACCTCTCTTCTTATCTCTCGTGATTTGCATTCTAAGGATCTTCTTCGCTGGACCAAGTCCTTCATGTCAAACTCCTTTGACAGTTGCTGTTTTAAACTCCTGATATCCTTCATATTTGCACCTGCAACTAACATATCATCAACATACAGTAGTAGGATGATATAACTGGATTGGGATCTTTTAAAGTAGCAATAGTGGTCGGCATTGCACTTCTAGAAACCTTCCTTATGCATGAAGCCGTCAAACTTCTTGTACCACTGTCTTAGGGCTTGTTTTAGGCCATACAAGCTTTTCTTGAGTCTGCACACCAGGTTTTTCTTCTTTTCTTCTGAGAAACCTTCTGGTCGGTGCATGTATATCTCCTCTTCTAGATATTTGAAAAAAATATCGTCTTCACGTCTAACTGTTCGAGATAAAGATCTTCAATAGCTACAATACTCATCACTATCCTGATAGTATTTAGCTTTACCACGGGAGCAAAAATATCGGTGTAGTCAATTCATTCCTTCTGCGGGAATCCTTTGACAACTAGCTGGACCTTATATCTTCTGGATCCATCATGCTCCTCTTTCACCCGCTACACCCATTTGTTGTGGAGTGCCTTCTTACCCATAGACAACTTAGTTAGTTCCCACGTCTGGTTTGAAATGAGAGACTTTATCTCATCTTTCATGGTAAGCTCCCACTTGCTCGTATCTCCACTCGTACAAGCTTCATCATAGCTTTTAGGCTCCTCACCATCTGTCAGCAACAGATAGTTTATATATCTCCTGTTGGGTACAGGAGGCCGATAGGATCTTCTTAATATTGAAGCTGGTGCATGCGTCGGGCTCCTACGTACCGTTTTGTCCAACAGGCTCTTCTGGCTGAGGACCTTCTGCAATGGTTTTTTTAGAGAGGTTACTCGGGACATCATCTACATCTACAAATATTTACCCGCTCTCTGAGTCATCTATCTTGTGCATGTCCTTGTACATCACATTCTCATTGAATATCACATCTCTGCTGCGGATCACTTTCTTGTTTTTGTTGTCCTAAATAAGGTAGCCAAACTCATCTTCACCATAGCCGATGAAAGTGCATTTCTTTGACTTGGGATCAAGCTTATTCCTACCTTAATCACTAATATGCATGTAAGCTACACAACCAAAAACTTTAAGATGTGAGAGTTTTACCTCCTTTCCGCACCATACCTCCTCTGGTAAACTTTAAGATGTGAGAGTTTTACCTCCTTTCCGCACCATACCTCCTCTGGTATTCTGTGCTCCAATGAAACCGATGGACCTCGGTTGTTTTACCTCCTTTCCGCACCATACCTCCTCTGGTATTCTGTGCTCCAATGAAACCGATGGACCTCGGTTAATCAAGTAAGCTGTTGTGTTGACCGCTTCTACCCAGAACTGCTTCTGTAGGCCTGACTGTATCTGAATGCTTCTGGCTCTCTCTGTCAACGTTCTGTTCATTCGCTCAGCTACACCATTTTGCTGAGGCGTGCCGGGCACGGTTCTCTCCATTATGATCCCATGCTCATTGCAGAACTTCTTGAATCTGGTGTCTTCATACTCACCGCTATTGTCGGTCCTAAGCTTCTTTATTCTCAGACCGGTCTCATTCTCGACCATAGCTTTCTATCTCCTGAAAGCTTCAAACACTTCCGACTTATGCTTCAGAAAGTAGACCCATACTTTTCGAGAGTGATCATTGATAAAAATCATGAAGTAGTGTTTACCACCAATGGACGCTGTGGTGGTTGGTCCCCAAACATCTGAGTGAACAAGCTCTAGCTTCTCTTTCCTGGGGATTCTGCCACTTGTTTGAAAGCCGACTCTCTTCCACTTTCCAAGTATGCATTCTTCACATATATCTAAATCAATTGATTCTAGACCTAAGAGTTTTCTCTTTGTGTGCATGATCTTTATCCCCTTCTCACTCATATGACCGAGTCTCTGGTGCCACAGCTTTGAAGTCCTTTGTGTGCATGATCTTTATCCCCTTCTCACTCATATGACCGAGTCTCTGGTGCCACAGCTTTGAAGTCTCATTGTCTGCTGCAACTGTGACCGAGTCTCTGGTGCCACAGCTTTGAAGTCTCATTGTCTGCTGCAACTGAGATCAAACAACGTGCACCTACTGTCATATACATGGTACTAGTCTTTTTGCCTCAGGTAATCGTCATTGAACCCTTTGAGATCTTCTAATCATCTCCAGGGAAAGTCGTAGCGTATCCTTCGCCAGTCAACTGGCCTATGGATATCAAGTTATTTCTAAGGTCGGGAATATGTCTGACATTCTTCAGCTCTCATACTGACCCGTTCAACTTAATTTTTACTACACATTTGCCCACAATAACACACGGTTGATCATCATCAAGGTATACGTATCCAAGATTTTCGGGAATATACTTCTCGAAGAATTCTTTCTGAGAGGTAGCATGAAACGACGGTCTTGAATCTAACACCCAAGATTCCTCCTTACTCTCCAAAGAGTATATCAATGCGTCGTCTCCTCCTGAGGTGGAAGTGACATTTACCTCTGCCTTCACCGCCTTCTCCTTCTGTGCACTCTTGCACTGATTCTTGTAATGCCCGATCTTTTCACAATTCAAACACTCGATAGCCTTCGAGTTGTTGCTTGGATTCCTTGACTTGGACCTCCTGTCCTTTGATCTACCTCTATAGTTTGATTTGTCTCATCCGTTCCCTCTGGTTGAATTTCTACCTCTTGACTCTGTATGCAATACTGAAGAGGTTGTAGCTTTACCCGACTCTCTCCGTCGGATCTTCTCACTGAGAACCAGATCACGAACGTCATCGAACTTTAACTTGTTGCTTCCCGATGAGCTACTCACAGTCGTGACTGTAGTGTTCCAGCTTTCTAGTAGGGAAAATAAAAGTATCAACGCCCGAACTTCCTCATCAAACTCAATTTCAATTGAACTCAATTGGGTTGTGACCGTATTGAGTTTATTGAGGTGTTGTGCTACTGACGCGCCTTCCGCCATTCTCATATTGAATAACCGCCGTATCAAATGAACTTTGTTTGCTGCTGATTGCTTCTCATACATATTTGAGAGTGTTGTCATAAGACCCGCCGTGGTCTTCTCCTTCGCTATTTGAGAGTGCTACTGACGCGTCTGTCTAGAAGGATCCACTCATCTTCCTTTATTGACTCTGGCTTCTTCCCCGATAGTGGTTGATATAGATTTTTCTAATACAGATAATCCTCTATCTGCGTTTTCCAGAATCCAAAATCTGTTCCATCAAACTTCTCAAGTCTTATTTTTCCTTCATCTATGGCCATGAGTCCCACTTGAATCTGACTTCCTATAGATCATTTCAGCTCTAATACCAATTGTTGGGAATTTACGTCAAAACCCCTAAGAAAGTAGAAACGCAGTATAGAGAAAAGTACACCAAGATTTAACAAGTTTTGGCAACTGCCTAATAAATTTCTTATTAATTAACAAGAAATTACAATGCAAGAGCAGATATTAAACTTGAGATCTCTCAATAAATACAATAATTGTTACTGTAGCTACAGTGAACAATATCCTATTTAATTCTCTCTTCTATTTAATACCCCTCTTAAATTCTCCTCTCAAATCACTGTTGAGAACTGGAGAGAGAGAGAGAGAGAGAGAGAGAGAGAGAGAGAGAGAGAGAGAGAGAGAGAGAACAGAAGCGCCGCCTCTGGATGAACACGAGAAGGAGAATAGCAAGAGAGAGGGGAGCAACCACCGTGGCTAGGGTTTTTGGGTTCCCTTTTATAGGGGAACCCTAACGTCAAGCTGTTGCCAGCCATGCCTGCGCACAACTTCACCTGGGGGTGTGAACATCCAAGCTCACCTGCGAAAGATCCTCGAACTCGCCTGCAAATCGCGAGCCCTCCTGGAGTTCGCCAACTCGACCTCGCCTGCTCGAGCTCGCCTGCGCCTTGTCGACTGGATCGCAAGCTCGCCTGAGGGAGCTCCTCGTCTCGCCTGCTCGAGCTCGCCTGCGCCTTGTCGACTGGATCGCAAGCTCGCCTGAGGGAGCTCCTCGTCAGATCTTCGCCTGCTCGAGAGCTCCCGCCTACAGTCACCGTCGACCTCGCCTGCCAAACTCATCTCGCGTGAGGAGCTCACCTACAAGGTTTGGGCTTCAACCCCAATTCCAACATATAGTTCTATAAAGGAAAAGTTAGCAATAGATTTAGATAAAAGTCAAGTTCAATACTTAATCGTTTCTAAGCTTTTTGTAATAATTTGACTTTTAACCTCTAATATCATGACTTTGGTGGATTTAGTCCACTGGCTCCCATGGTTGAGCCCTTCCAAATAGCTAGCTATCGTTCTTCCTATCAAGGATATTAATTATACAACATTATGGGCAAGATGGATAGCTTATCTCAAGGAAATCTCAAGTACACAACAAGAGTTGTATTATTTTTGTACTGTCAGATACAAAGAAGTGGGTTAATAGGAACTCATAATATTTCTTTGCCATCTACAAGAAAAGATCTCACTTTTTTGTGTGTAGTAGTATAAGAGTAGTATAACTCTTGTATACAGTTATTAGTGATGCTACTCTTTTCTCAATGCATTTTTATTGTGAGTGATGACCTTATTAAATGGATTAAGTATTAACCGCTGACTAGATATGTTATTGATATGAGTTGTTCTACAAGGACCCCAAATCATAGGACCCAAGGGGGGACATGTGAGGTGTCAACCCCTGGGTGCATGATCTACTGTTCATGAACAGTAGATCATGCATCCAGGGGTTAACACCTCACATGTCTCCCATTGTGTCCCATGATTTGGGGTCCCCAAGGAATTTGTCTATTGATATTATCGAATTCCTCTTATTTGGTTGCACATCTACATGAAAAAAAGTCTTGGTAATTACCTAACATGGGATTGTTGACTCTTGACAAAGTGCTCTCTCCCGCGAATGAAGTTAGTGTGCAGCTTTTCTACGCCTATAATTAAGTTCTTTATCTTAAATAGGACATGATCTTTAGAGGAAAATAATCAAAATTGAAGAGAAATGGGTGTCTGAATAAAGGAAGATAGAGGATCAGAGATTATTGACGCATTCTTTTCCTCAAGGGCTTTATAATCACAACTAATTGATACAGCACATGGATGGGCCATGAGCACTTCTGTTTTTTATTATTTGCTTAGAGAACTGAGGGTTAAACAAATATCTTGACCATTAAATGTAAGTTTAATGATGTCTCAACATGCTTTATATGTATTTACGATTTATATCCTACAAGCGTAGAAATCAGAACTCTATTAATTAGCGTGCAGGCTACAAGTTTTTATTTTTTTATTTTTTTTATTTTTTTCAAATAGGCAAATGGGCTTGAAAAATTGATTCCTTGAATCAATTGGGGTAAATTTTTTGGAGCGCTAACGTCTAGTTGTCTTATTGAATTTGCATTTATTTTACCCCTTTGTACAATCTTCAAATTGCGAACAGTCACCCTACAGTTCTATTGTTGCAAATAGACCCCCTGGATTCTCAATTCTGTTGGTTCTCCCAGTTAAATTTAGTTATATGTAATTATTATTATGCAAGTTTTTTTAAGTAAATTCGTTTTATGAAGCTCATATATTTCAGTTTATGTAACATGAAACTGACAAGTCGAAAAAGTTAGCGGATCTATAGGTGTAAGTTAGCAGGCGATCTTGCGGTGATCTTGCGCCCCCGTTTAGAATTCAATGGCGAAGAAGAAGAAAAGAAGCGGGAAAAAGATCCTAGACATTGGATTGAGATCTTCAAGCTCTTGTTTGTTAGCTCCAGAGGATCATTTTGATGCAAATTTGGAGAAAGATGATGAAGAATTCAGTCCTAAGGCTATGGGTTCAACTGAACCAAAGGGGGAAAAGATGAAGAAATCGTTGGAGGAAATTCTTCGTTCCACAGATTTCATGATTGAATCGCGTCATTTTTCGATTTTTCCGCTGAAGGAAGGAGTTCGTGCTCGACTTCTCAGCAATGGTGATGGTGCCAATAGCTCCTCTAGGGTTTCCTGGGCTGATGAGGTTGATTTGGAGGTGATTTCTTCTTCTTTGCCTTAGAATCTTTCTTCTAAATCTCCAGTTCTTGATTCAGATTCAATGAAGTTGACTGACTCAATTAATGTTCCATTGACTGACACGTGCAAAATTGTTAAAAATTATTCTAATGAGTTGGTGAATGAGAAAACTATGCCTACATATGATTCTCTATCAAATAATAGGGGTAATGATTTTGTGAACTCCAATATGGAATCAGGGGAAAATGTTAAACCTATAGGCAATGAGGTGAATATGGGAAAATCTGGTGCAGAAACTAGGAAAACATTTGCTAGCTTGTTTGTTGATAATAGGAAAACAGACAATGGGTTATTGCTAAGCTTCATGTCATCTTCCCAATCAAAAATTACCTCATTCACTATTGATGAATGGAAGGAAGAAGAAGATCTGTGGAAAAATGCTTTAATTGGGCATGTTATAGGACTGAATGTTTAATTTAAAGCAATGGAATCCTATGTTAGCAAATTATGGGGTAAAATATCTATTCCGAAGGTCTCATTAATCAATCATGGATTATTTCTTTTTGATTTTCAAACTGAGAAGCAGATGAGGGATGTTCTTGAGTCAGGTCCCTGGTTCTTTAGATCCAGGCCATTGATGTTAAAGCCATAGAGTATTGATGCAGAATTGGACAAAATTCAGGACTTATACTATCCATTATGGTACCGTTTGGCAAAGGGTTAAGTGAGGGGTTAAGGATACTTAACCCCTTCTTAACTCGCCAAACACAAAAAATCTATACAAGGGTTAAAGTGAGTTAACCCTTCATAATTTGCCAAACATAAAAAATATAGAAGTGTTAAGCTAACCCCTCTAGAGGGATTAAAATGAGTTAACCCCTCAAAATGAGGGGTTTACTAATACTCCTATTTAGAAGGAATAAGAGTTAACCCTTCTAATTATAAAGAAAATAGTCAAAACTATTGTTATTCCCAAACACTAAAACTAATCACAAGGGTTAAAATAAAACTTATTTAACGGGTTAATAATTTAGTCCTTCAGATTATCGAATAGGCTAAGTACATTAATCCTTTTCTTTAACCCTTCTTCCTTAACCCTTTGCCAAACGGGGCCTATGGGTTCAATTTCCTAATTTGAGGCTTAATCCATGGAGTTCAACTGGCATAAGTAAGGTAGATAGCCTTATTGGTAACCCTATTGCAACGGATAAACTCATTGCTTCAAGGCAAAGGCGTAGCTATGCTGGAGTCTTGTTGGAAGTGAAACTACCCCTAAAGGAGCCCTTACCTGATCAGCTTGTCATTCAAGGTCCTAATGGTATAAATTATGCTCAGGAAGTGATTTATGAATTTAAACCAAGGTGGTGCACATTATGTAACAAAGTTGGGCATGAGACTGAGCA
>NC_033801.1:24857175-24864675 GCF_001876935.1 Asparagus officinalis
GTTCCTATTAATAGGCAAGATGCTCAGATTCCTGTTGTGAATACTCAAAGAGATGATTTGAGAAAATTGAATTCTGGAATTGATGATTATAATGCTCTTGCTAAGCTAAATTCTGCACATATTGCTGCAAAACATGCATAGGAAGGTGTAAAACATGCACATAATCAGAATGTTATCCAGCTAGTCATTGATAGCCAGATGATTGGTGATTAGAATACCACACCTGCTGGAGCTGTATAGGGGTCTAATTCTCTATTTTCTAGGAAAACAAAGAATCATGAAGTTGAATTTGGTGCTATTGCTGGGACAACTGGCTTTGATGCTCAGGTTTCTAGAATAGCAGGGATTTCTGGAGCTATGGCTGGACATTCTAGGGGTAAAATTTCTGGTGCATTTCAGTATTCTCCCACTGTTAATGCAACTGGTTTCTCTAGTGTCACAAAAGCTAATATTGCTAGAAGGGCCAAAGTCAGTGAACCTGGTAGCTCAATTCATACAACTCAATTCTCAAATCTGAATCATCAATTATTTGATCTTGATCCATCTAGTATTGATAGAGGGGTATATCTCAATAAATGCATCTGGTAATTTGGAATATTAGAGGAATTAACAAATCCTCTAAACACATAATTGTTAAACAGTTTATTCAGGACTACAAAATTTCTTTTTTAGCCCTATTAGAAACAAAAGTGACTAAAGAGAAAATGAAGATTATAGCTAATAAATTGCTAAGAATTGGAAATGAATTTCAAATGTGCAATCCACTGCTAGTAAAGCCAGGATTTGGATTTGTGGGATAGTAATTTTCTCTCTGTGCAAAACATCAAAAGCTCTAAGCAATACTTGACATGTAAAGTGGAATCAAAAGATGAAAGATTAGATTGTTTAATTACTGCAGTGTATGCTCTCAACCAAATGGAAGGTAGGAGAGTTCTATGGGAGGACTTAATGGATCTCAAAAGGAATATTGTTGGCCCTTGGCTGGTAAGAGGTGATTTCAACTCAATACTCAATGGTGAGGAGAAAATAGGGGGTGCTCAAGTATCTGACACTGAGACTGATGATTTTCAAAACTTTTTAGTTTCCAGTCATTGAAAGCATATCAAATCCGTTGGATGCTTCTTCACTTGGAGTAATAAGCAGGATGCAAATACAAGAGTTTGGAGTAGACTGGATAGAATGCTAGTGAATGAAGACTGGATTCTCCAATACACATCAAGCCAGTTGTAATTCTTGATGCCCTATTATTCTAAACACTCCCCAGGTTTACTAACAGTAGGTGATGAAAACTTTGAAGGCAAGAGGCCATTTAAATTTTTTACTATGTGGGCCAAGCATCCTGACTTCCTGTCTTTAGTTAGCTCAGTTTGGGGCCAACATATCTATGGATATAACATGTATAGGCTGCATACAAAGCTCAAAAATCTTAAACCATTGCTTAAAGATCTGAATAAGAAACACTATATGAATATCAGTGAGCAAGTGTCTAGAGCAAAGATAGAACTACATGAAGTGCAAGAGCAGCTAAGTTCTGATCTGTTCAACCCAGGGCTGATAACTAAGGAAAATGAATGTATTAAAAAGTATACAAAGTTACAGGAATGTGAAAACTCCTTCTATAGACAAAAAACTAATATCAATTGAGGAATACATGGAGATAAAAGCACTCATTACTTTCATTCTATTATGAAAAATAAGAGGCATCTCAATAGAGTGATGTCAATTCATTCTGAGAATGGCAACATGATCACTGATACTCAAGGGATCATCTCTGAATTCATTTAATATTACAAAAAGCTTCTTGGATCCACAAGTCCTATAATAACTCCTAATCCAGAAGTTATTTCACAAAGGTCCAGTTCTCTCTTCTGGTCAGTGCTCAGAGCTTGGCAAACCTGTTACCAGAGAGGAGATTAGGCAAGCAGTCTTCACAATGCCTGATGATAAGGCCCCAGGTCCGGATGGCTTTGGTCCTTCCTTCTTCAAGGCTTCTTGGAGTATTATTAAAGATAACTTTTTCATGGCTGTTGAGGAGTTTTTTAGCTCAGGTAAATTACTTGGTGCATTTAACACAACATCCATTACTTTGGTTCCCAAAACTCTCAATCCAAACTCAACACCTGACTTCAAGCTAAAAGCATGTTGCAATATAGTTTACAAAATCATCACAAAAATTATTGCAAACAGGATTCAGAAAATCATGGGTTTTCTGATTAATGATGCACAAAGTACCTTTGTCAAAGGGAGACTTATCTCAAGCAACTTCCTGTTAGCTCATGATCTAATTAAACACTATGGTAGGAAGCATAATTCTCCAAGAGCTATCATTAATGTGGATATGAGAAAGATATTTGACACTATAAATTGTGACTTCATAAGATCAATGCTAGTGGGTTTGGGCTTCCCTGATAATATGATTGGCTGGATTTATGAGTGTATTACCACCCCAAAATTCTCATTATCCCTAAATGGTGTTCTACATGGATATTTTCATGGTGCAAGGGGGTTAAGACAGGGTGACCCTCTATCACCCTATCTTTTTGTAATTGGCATGGAATACTTGTCAAGGTGGCTAGACTATCTTAAAGATGACATGTTGTTTAATTTTTATCCGAAATGTTCTAGATTGAGGATTACACATCTGATTTTTGTTGATGACCTGTTAATGTTTTTGTAAAGCTGATTTTAACTCAATCACCAGACTAAATACATGTTTGCAAGAGTTCTGCAAGGTCTCAGGGCTAGAGGCTAACACTGGTAAATGTTCTGTTTTCCTGAGTGGAATTGAAGATAACTTAAGAACCCAGATTTGCACGTACCTGAACTTCTCGGAGGGTATTCTGCCAATGAGATATCTGGGATTATCATTGATGTCAAGGAGGCTAACATACCTTGAATGTTCTTCTCTAATCAGTAAGATTGCTGATCAATTCCATAGTTGGTAACAAGGAAGGAAATTATCCTATGCAGGGAGAATTCAATTGATCATATCTGTTATTCTGGGGATTGATACATTCTGGGTTAGCAACTACATTTTGTCGATTAAGGTGCTTGAAAAGATTGATAAACTTTGCTCATCCTTTCTTTGGGGTCAGAAAATTCATCTAGTATCCTGGAAAATAATCTGCCTGAGGAAGAAGCATGGAGGTATGTGTCTATTTTCAGCTAAGAACTGGAATCTGGCAGCTGCTGTTAAAATTATGTGGATGATTCATCAGAAAAAGGACTTGCTCTGGATCAAATGGGTGCATGGACACTATCTATAAAACTCAAATATCTGGCAAGTTCAACATAGAGAGAGTGACTCATGGATGTGGAAGCAACTTCTCAAGGTTAGAAACATGATGATAATCAAATTTGGTAATGCTGAAAACATGCAGAAAACTATTGAAGGCTTCTACATTAATGGAAAAATTCAGTTATCCCTGATCTACAATACTTTATCTCAGCCTCTTAATTCAATCGCACGGGCGAATACTACTTAGGGGGTCTTCATTACCCTAAGCACTCATTCATACTCTGGTTAGTCAATCATTCCAGATTGCTCACCTAGGAAAGACTGTGTCGATTGCGATTACTTGACACAAATAATTGTGTCCTGTATTCTAGCCACTTGGAAAACTACAAAGTTCTTTGAATATCAGTACTCAGCTGATGTTTGGAACAAGGTGATGGATTGGATGAGTTTCACATGGATATCTTGTAATTAGAACCTACTCATCAACTGGTATTCTCACAATTTAAAAGGGAAGGGATTCAAAAGGAACTTGAAGCGAATGGCTCTCTCGGTTGCAACTTACTCTATCTGGCAGGAGAGAAATGCAAGAATATTTCAAGGGAGAGCAATGGGGTCTGATATGCTTGTCCGATCAATCAAGTTTTCCATTTATTCTAAAGTTTTGAATGAAAATATACTTATTCATATGAAGGAAGAATTGGAACACATGTAAAAATTTGTTTATTGCGTAACAGATTTAATATGGTTCTTTGATGTACATCACATTTTCATAGTTGGGATATGAATAAAGTTTAATTCATTGACCAAAAAACATAAAACTGACAAAGTTGTGAATCCAAAAGGTCTATTTCCAATAATAGAAGTACATGGGTCTATCCTCAATTTGGTGATCATAAAGGGGGCCTAACATAAGTTACCCTTAAATTTATTCAAGCGTGACTAGCCATTACTTTGCAGGGTTTTTAATTAAAAGCAATTACTTTGTAATTTGTGAATAAACAATCAAACTCAAATTTGAGTGTAGATCGGAAGCGTCTTAAAAACCCACCTGAATCAAGCCATGAACACTATGAAAAAAGCGGTTGAAATGGCAGTTATGAGCTGCAAGTTTTGCTTTGTTAGTAGCTATAGATAGGGGTTGCGATGAGATGAGGAAAGGGACATGACATGTGTTTACAAGTAGGATAATTTAGAGAAAAAATAAGGCAGGTGGGGCCCACACAAATCTCTCTTCTCTTCTTCTTCCCATTTTTAAGGTTTTTCATTTTATTAGTTCTTTTCCTTTTTCCTTAAATAATTTATAAAATGGTAATCATATCATATTCCCTTTAAAAATGTGTCTTTGTAAATCTTTCTACAGTTAAATATTATCCATGACTCTTGTTTGTATTACATTCTAATTCTAACTAGTATAGTTGGAATTAAATGTACTTTTTTTTCCATATTACTTTATGATAGTTCTAATCAGAATTGGATATCATCTTCCTTATGGTGCATGCAACTCTTTTCTGCTATTTCTCTTCAAATTTGAACTGGATTAACGATATATATGTACAACCCCAAAATTTTGAATATTATGTAAAAAATAATAATTAATATGTTATATGGTAAAAATATAATATATTTTTATGTTTAAGTATGATAAGAATTGATTTGAGATCAATTCAATGTATATTTATGAATATATGAGTGCAAATGCACAAAACATACACGAAGAGAAATCTAGAAAAGTGACCAGTTATGAGTTTATATATTTTACATATCGATGTAGTTTGAATCTAGAAAAATCAAAAGATCAAAGTTGTAGGTCTCTTCAATAGCGTTCCAACAAATCTTAAATTATCTCATTCTGAGGTCGAATGAGAAAGTTACAGCTAAAATACCAAAGGTTATTTTCCTAGTCAGACTAGGTTTCCTAGTTCGGGTCAAACGAGTTTATTTCGGGTTTGCATATATATATATATATATATATATATATATTATATATATATATATATATACATGTGTTTTCACAAAAATTATCATCTTTTCATCAGAGTTTCAAACTCTAGTAGTCCCTCTTCCTCTCTCTCAAACCCTAACCCTAAAGTTGAGATTTTGGGAGCATCTTGTGAGGCGAGAAGCGAGGAAAACACGAGATCTACGACGTTTGGCGACGAGGAGTCATTTCACATCAGTTTCAGATGCTTGCACACGTGATAAGGCAAGATCATCTATATCTAAACCCATCCCCATAGTGTTTAATGGTTATAAAAGTGTTTAAT
The DNA here is from genome assembly GCF_001876935.1 of Asparagus officinalis. Taxonomy (NCBI): domain Eukaryota; kingdom Viridiplantae; phylum Streptophyta; class Magnoliopsida; order Asparagales; family Asparagaceae; genus Asparagus; species Asparagus officinalis. The sequence continues at coordinate 24,862,678 of NC_033801.1, forward strand.
GAATGTTTTCTTGCTTAAAGCTTAACCTAATATGAAAAAGATGAGATTTTTGATGATAAATCTTAACCCAATGTTAGATCATTAACTTTTTCTAATTGTTTATAATAGTAACGTGATCATGATCATTAGGGGTGATTAAGTTTTCATTTTTTTAAACTTTATAATTATATTTAACTCATGTGTTAACCCTAATTTGTTGTCTAATTTAATTATAAAGAGGTTTAGTTTTTTGTTTCATCATAGATTGCAGAAAACTATTGCATGTATATAGCATTTAATTAAAAATTTGAGATATCATATAAACTCCAAACTGAACAAAACCAGTGTTAAATAAAAGCTATATGAACCTATTTTCCAAAACAAAAAAATTATTCTAAGAAAGAGTTTTTATAGAGAAAGATATACTCAATTTACTAATGACATGTTCTGCAGAAAACTGCTGCACGTGTGTAACCTTTAACTAAAATTTTAAGATATCATATAAACTCCAAACTGAACCAAACCAGTACCAAATGATAGCTATGTTGATTTAGCTTCCAAAACAGAAAACTATTCTTAAAAATAGTTTGTCTAGAAAAATATATGCTCAATTTACTAATGATATATTCTGTAAAAAACTACAAATATGCTGATTTGAAATAATTAATATATTACGTGAAGGTTTCTTTAATTTTTCATATTAATTAATCATGCTTAAACCCTAGGTTTGTGATACCTAAGTAAGATAAACATGTTTAAATAAATTTTACCTCTGTTTATGAGTAGTTTTTATCATGTGTTGATAATCATTTTGTTTACATATGAGATAATTGAAGAAATTATTTAAATAGGATGTTAAACCCTAATTTGGGTGATATAATAATTTAATTTGATAATTCAGATAATTCTTATTGCATATGCCAAGTATAAAATCTTGTTTTAATGTCATGATATGTACAATTGACATAAGCACTATTTGTACACGAAAGAATGCGTGTCTTGATAGAGTAGTCAACTATTAAGCTTAGTAGGCGACTACTCGTGCCCAGTTGAGCATAACAGAAACTGTATGTTTGCAAAGTAGTCAACTAATATTCTTAATAGTCGACTACCCATACTGATATATGTTATTATAGAGTCTGGATGGACTCAGTGTAGTCGACTACTAAGCCTAGTAGTCGACTACTAAGGCTGTTACCTGAATTTTTATTTTACATCTGTTTGAAATATGTTTGTGGGTTTCGAGCCGCACTTCTTTATACGTAAATTCATGAATAGTGTGGTAGCACACATGGGTATTCTGAAAGGAATTATGATTGGTTTTGACCCAATTACTTTGAGAAAAAGTTTAGTACATATTATACAAACACCTTCTGGATATCATTGATGAGCTCAGTTCAGTACTACGGGGGTAGTGCATCGATATTCCATTTGTATAGGCTATCGAGTCAGGTTTAAGATGCTTTATCTAGCAGTCTGTCTTACACTAGGGTGCGATGAGGCTTGTGAGCCGTATTTTTAGGATGCCTACTTGGTAGTTCGTCCCATACTCGTGTAACGTATAGAGATGCGATGAAACCGATGAGCCGTGTACACTGATTAGGATGCCTATAGGGTAGTCCGTTGCACATGATAATGCTAAGTATTAATATATTGCACAGAGTTGCATTAAGATAGTTAAATGATAGCCCGAGTCGTTGGCGGATGCCAGTTATATTTTTGACTCACTGTAAATATACGACCCAGAGTACTTTGCATTTGAAAGTACACGTGATTTGTACCGGTATTCATTCTATCCTCCCAGTGACAGTGAAAGATATTATGAATACGATATGTTAATATCTTTACTTTATTTTACTGCTTTTCTTTATTTTCTTAGTTGGGATCAGTAATTAGTGATTCACAATTTGAGACATATGGTATATACATGAGGGTTTCCTTGTTTGGATTATTTCGCTCGATGTACCAGTCTCGTGTTGTAGATTTCTAATTGTTTATTTCATTTAGATTGTTTATCTT
>NC_033801.1:24867175-24876387 GCF_001876935.1 Asparagus officinalis
TGTTTTCTATCCAGACAAACAGTGTTCCAAGCAACTAGAGGAGTTTTTGAAGGTTGATATGTTTTACTCCATAGGAAATTCCTACACAATTCATCAACCTTTTGTGTTACTTTGATAGGTAATATATAATTTGAGGTCCAAAAAACCTACACACCCAGAATAACACTCTTTATAACTTGTAGTCTTCCTGCATATGTTAACTTTTTGTGCTTTGACCATGAAGAAGCTAGCTTGATACTTTGTTGATAAGTGCATTGCAATCCACATAAGTTAGATTCTTGCATATGAGAGGAACCCCCAAGTATCTGATTGGGAGATTTCCTTCTTTGAAGCCCAGAAGATTAACAATAGCAGATTTGAAAGTATCATCAACTCCACCAAAGAAAACTGAACATTTATCTTGATTAACTTCAAGCCCAGAAATTTCACTAAATTTTTTAACACACTGATACAAATTCTGCACTAAGTATGAGTCACCCTTCCCAAATAATAGCAGGTCATTAGCAAAGATAAGATGTGTGAGCTTGAGTTTTGCACATTTGGGATGAAATTTGAATTTCCTGTCATGCTTTAATACATCCAAACTTCTTGATAGACATTCCATACCCAATATAAAAAGATATGGAGAAAGAGGATCACCTTGTCTCAAACCTCTCTAACCCTTAAAAAACCCATGGAGAGAACTTGTTTTCGTCGAAAGTAGTCTTCATTATCGAGTTCATTACAACTTTGATCGTTTATAACGAATTCAAATAACAAAAATAAATATTACAACTTTCTAGAAAATAAACACAAGAACTGTTTATCAACTCTTGCTTGTGTGGGGTCTTCGCCTATGTTGAGGATGTTGATATCCGTGGACTGTCACGGATCAGATCCGGTTGTCAGAAAATTGACAGAGCGTCTACTTCACCAAGGAAGTATTCGCTTGAAACACTGAAATCGACCAAGCAAAATCAGTAATTCTTCTCAAGATTAAGACCAAGCCTAATCTCAAGGAACGGACGGGGGGAAATATGGGTTCAGATCTTTCGAAAGCATTCCTCTTTATGTTGAAGTTCGCCGGAATCTAACTTGCCTTCACTGTAAATTCATGCTCATTTGACTCCTCAATCCAGCAGCAGCTCGCCCTCTTGATAAAATTTCACCCCCATGAAATGAGCCCCTAGGCCTGTATTTATAGGATTCAGTTGGGGGGTTTTCGGATAAGAATAATGGATTTGGCCTTATCCTCAGTTGACAACCGTGCAACCACGTTTGGAGATGATATCTAGGTAATTGGGAAGCTCTGGAAAAGAAAAAAAATCCTATGAAAACAGCAAAAAACGCGTTCTGGACGTTCTAGACAACTTTGGACAAGGGACAAACCATGGTGCCCCGCGCGGCCGCGGGTCACCAAGGGGTGACCCGTGCGCCATGCAAGTTTCGAGCCTTGTTTGAGTTCTTTCGATGTTTTCCCGACTTTCTCGGACTTGTACTTTCTGCCGATTTGTGTATTTGGTTGTCTTGTTGGCTTGTACGCTTTGCTGATTGATGAGCACGAGCTGACTGACGAGCACATTCGGTCACTTAGAGCTGACCGACGCGCGCGAGCTGACTGAGGAGCGCGTTCGGTCACTTAGAGCTGATCGACACGCGTGAGCAACTGACGAGCGCGTTCGGTCACTTTGAGCTAACCGACATGCGCGAGCTAACTAACAAGCGCGTTCGGTCACTTGGAGCTGACCGACACGCGCGAACTACCTAACAAGCGCGTTTGGTCACTTAGAGCTGATCGACGCGCGCGAGCTGGCTGACGAGCGCGTTCGGTCACTTGGAGCTGATTGACAAGCACGGGCTACTCGGATAATCCTTCTTGACTTGGATGATGATATTCATCACCTTCTCTTCATCTCGAGCTGTGTGTAGACACCTATAGGTATTTTTAGATGCCTACAGATACCCCATTCAAAGTATTTCAGACTCATTCTTTTATAGAGGAGTCTGGAATTCTTTGGACAAGATAGGCCCTGTCTTCAACCTCTTCAGTATTTTGTCAAGGAGATTGCGTAGGACCTATGAATGGCTTTAATTCTTAACTTCCTTAGTTTTTAGTCTGCTCAGTATTTTGTCAAGCAGATAAAGTTCTTTTAGTATTGCGTTTATCGTCTGACCGTTGTCGAAATCTTGAACCAAAGTTGGTGTATAAGCATTTGAACTTAGCTCGTGTCGTTGAGTTGACGTTGACCTGATCATCTTTGTCGAGAATTAGTATCTGAATGTGATTGAACTCCATGGAATCATCCTTTGACCTAGAATTTTTTCTTAGCATTATTTTGGTGAAATTATCGATGCGTTGATCGATATTGATCTTTACTGTAACGCGTTATCTGACATTGGCTTTTGTTGCAACGCGTTAACAGTCGTTAACACAGTTTATACTTGTACGTTTGCTGAAGTCTATACAGTTTAAGCTCTTAAGGCATTGGAGAGTGGTGGACCAAAATTTTAGACTGCGAGACTAACTATTAAAGTTGTTTCATCTGTAGATATGGATCTTATCCCGAAGTTGTTGGATTCTCAAATCACGAGACCAACTAATGAAGCTGATGCGTCAGAGACTTTCACATATATAGGATTTTTGACAAACCCTCAGCCATCAACGGGTTTGATGAGCCTTTATCGACTACCGTTTGAGTCGGGCTAGTATACAGATTGTTTAAGTCTATTATGCATGTAATGTTGTACTAAGAGAGTTAACTCTCTTAGTGCTACGATATTGAATACGTAGACTTCGTCTTTCTCACGTGAAAATACTAAACGGCGACGCGTGTTAGGTGTAGACTTTAGGATTTTTAGCAAACCCTCAGTTTTAACAGGTTTGATGTGCCTTTACCGATTATCGTTTGAATCAAACTAGCATGTGAATTGTTTAAACCCGTTTTTACATATAACATTGTGCTAAGAGAGTTAACTTTCTTAGTGCTATGATCTTTAATACGTAGACTTCATCTTTCTTACGGGAATAGACTACCCGGTAACGCGTGTTAGGCACTGACTTATCCCTTCTTATGATTCAGGATAAAAATCCCCAGACTTAGATTCTGGTGTCTTCTTCAATCGGTGAAAGACTAAATCGGCAACGCGTATTAGACGTTGACTTATCTCTACTTAGGCTTCGGGATAAAATTCCCCATGTGTGTAAGGTGCGGATTTTAGCGTTATTAATAATAACCTGCCACAATGTCGAATATGTGGGCTTTTGTCCTTTTTACGGTCAAGGACTAACCGACAACGCGTGTTAGATACTGACTTATCCTTACTTAGCTTTGGGATAAAATTCCTCAGATTTGGATTCTAGTGTCTTCTTCACTCGGTGAAAGACTAAACCAACAACGCGTGTTAGGTGTTGACTTATCCCTACTTAGACTTTAGGATAAAATTTTCCGTACGTGTAAGGCACATATTATGGTGTTATTAATAATAACCTACCACAATGTCTAATATGTAGGCTTTTGTCTTTTTTATGATAAAGGACTAACTGGCAATGCGTGTTAGGCGCTGACTTATCCCTACTTAGGCTTCGGGACAAAATTCCCTAGACTTGAATTCTGGTATCTTTTTCACTCGGTAAAAGACTAAACCGGCAACGCGTATTAGACGTTAACTTATCCCTACTTAAGATTCGAGATAAAATTCCTCATGCGTGTGAAGCATGGATTTTGGAGTTGAAGGATGGTGTCTTCTCTTACGGCAAAGATGAACCCGATACTGGAAAGGAAGAATTTTATATTCTATCTCCAGTTACAAAGAAAACTCAAAGTGGGATTTCCACTTCAAGAATCCGGGAAGGTGAAACTAAGAGTGGGATCTCCATTTCGAGAATTAAAAAGATTCGGATAATCCTAATTGTCGAAAGGTTTAATTACAGAACTAAAGATGAATTTCTCGTTTATCGAGAGTAAATTGTGGTTTTGGTCCTAACTGTAGGAAGGTTTGATCGTTTATCGAGAGTAAATTGTGGTTTTGGTCCTAACTGTAGGAAGGTTTGACCAAGCGGGAGTTTGAGGTGACCCTAACTGTAGGAAGGTTTGATCACTCGATTTGAAAGTGGACCTTTCATTTATGGAATGAATCGAGAGAGGGGATTTTAGTTTTGGCCCTAATTGTAGGAAGGTTTGACCAAATAGGAGGTATGAGACGATCCTAATTGTAGGAAGGTTTGATCGGTTTATTCGTGGACCTCTCGTTCATTGGAGGAATCAAGAGAGGATTTTGATTATGGACCTAACTGTAGGAAGGTTTGATCAGGTAGACAGTGGGAGTGGGAGTACAGATCACAGTGCAAGTGTTGACTTGTACCGATCACTCAGTGGGGGTTCTTGGTGTCAAGTGATAAGAAATTAACACGAAGGGGTTTGACAATTCGTCAAGGATTGACAGATCAAAATTCCAAGCATTATGTCCGGACTCTAACAATGGAAGTGTTAAGTGCATAGACATAGAGGGATTTTGAGTGGATTAAACCAGAAAAGATTTTTTAGTGGACTCACCGTCAATTAATTTGATCAGTGAGGGATTTTGTGGTGGAAATTATAAATCGTTAACACTAGTAGGAGTTTTTTTATGAGGAAAGATTGATCTAACGAAGTGATCAAATCTCATCTTAGCAAAAGAATGCTTGGAAGTTGGTGGAATTGATCCCGACAATGAGATGTGTTTCACCCTTGAACATTCAGAGTCCGAGTGTGAGTTTCTCATTTATCACTTCTTTGTGGTGACTGGGTTATCCCTAAGAATACACCATATAGCATTCTTTTGGAAACTTCCTGTTACATGAATCATCCACCCCCAGCTTCCTTTGCGAAACCGGGTCTAATATTGTACTTAGTTGGATGATCGGGTTATCCTTAAGAATACCAGGCATGGCACTCTCCAGGAACTTTTCATGAAAGAAAGGAAATAGTTTGGACTCATATATCTGTTGGAGTATTGAGAAGCAGTTTATACTCGTATACTCTTTGGAGTGTCAGAAGGAGCAGTTTATACTCTTATACTTGTCGGAGTCTTCATTCGGCTTAATTTAGCATTATGATGCCAGCTTCAACCAATGTTTGGATGCTAATTTTGAGAGCAAAGCAAGCCTTGGTAGGATGAAGGATCCTCACAGTACTTTGAATCTGTAGTATTATCAACTTCCTCCTGATTTGTGATAGGTGGTAACTTGATCTTGTTGTTCTCAAGGAGGGATTCGAAAATGGATAGAACGTCTTCGTCCTTGAAGGAGTACTCTTTTTGGAGTCTCGGATCCTAAGTCTTTTTTTATCTTTGGGGTTGTTGTTGCGATGTCTGATTAACATCAATAACTACTGTAGGTGCCTTCCCCTTACCACGAGAGATGAAGATTGAGTTCGGAGGGTTAGCTGTCGGTTAGCTTCTTTCGGCTTTCTTCCTTCTGAGGAATCGTTCAGCCTACTCTCCGTACACCTTCAAATCTTTCCAGGTGTTGGATGGTGCTACTCCCATAACTTCCAAAATATGAATGGATAGGTTGTTATTATATGTTTGGAGGATAAAGTCCTCTGTGACTGGATCTCGGCAATTCATCGTCTTATTTCGGAAGCATTTGATGAAGTCGTTGACCGTCTCTTCATCTTCTTGTTTCTCCTCAAAGAGTGTCCTGGTGGATACCTCGGCGTCATCATCAAAGAAATTATCGAGGAATGAGCTCTTCATGTCGTCCCAGCTATTAATGCTCCCCGGTTTGAGACGGTGATACCAATCGAAGGCAACTCTGCGAAGGGTGCCGACGAATGATCAAACCATTAGGGATTCATTCCTAGGAATCACACCTAAGTGAGACTTGAAGTAAATTAGATGCTGAGTGGATGAGCCTTTCCCGTCGAACGGCGTGAAGTTAATCAGGTTGAACTTCGCCAGATACGGGATCGACTCCCACTCTCTTGGGTAAGGACATAGAATACCGGTCTTCTTTACCTCTCGAGCAGACATCAAAGTGTTGATTTTGCTCTCAAGGTCTTTCATCTTCTCGTCCTCGTCTGTATCATGCTTTGGATGATTTCTAAGAGGAGCAACTCGGCCACCCCGGCATTATAATCTTCGGTGGGATCACCCCCAGCGTCGTTATCTTTAGTGGGGCCACCCCTAACGTTTTGGCCAATAGGAGGGTTATCTGTATTGAGTTATTTATCCACATCTAAATCACTATCTGCTTGGTTATCAATATTGGGATGGCTGGATTCACCAAGTTGATTGGACAGAGTCCGAATCTATTTGCCATGCTCTTCCTTCATCCGTATCATGGCCATTTCTAATTCGAACTTGAAGTTCTCTTTTTGCTTAGCCAAAGCACCCTCGATGATTTTGGTTATTTGTTCAGCATTGATCATGAACGCCTCACGAGATTGTCCTGTGCTGGACACCGTATTATGAGAAGCGACGACAGAGTTGGCATCTGACGCTTCATCATCCGAGGATAATCCGCTATTCATCCTCTGATAGTCTCTACGTCTAGTAGTTCCTGCGCGTACATCCAAAAAATGATGGGGACTGAAACTTCGTGTTGACTTCCCTTTATCGACCATATTGATAGTGATCTCTAGGAGTTCGTCGTCTTGCGAAGCTGATCTTTTTCGACAGAAACGCCTTAGCTTGGACTTGGACGTTCTAGTGGAGATCCTTTCAAATACCGAGACCCTCCGTGGAGTGGTCTTGGGGTAGCTACATGCTGATAATACTGTCCTGATAAGCTTGGCATAAGGACAATGAAAGCCCATTTGTCGGGTACTTTTCTTTCGAGATTTATTCGTACCCCTAGACCGATAGTACAACTTATCGGCATGATCATTGGAGTAACCTATCGTGTGCTGGCACAACTTCTTAGGTATAACGTTATCATGGTCTGGCGAATATATTTCCTTCTGGGGACTCAACGCTTTGTTAGCGTCTTCAGGAGTCATATGTTTGAAGCTACATTTTCGTGAGCATAGGATCTCAACAGGCTCCTGGACTTCAACACGCAATCCAACACAGTCAGTTATAGGGATTTTCTCATCATGTGATCTCCTTCACTGCTTAGGAGGATGATTACGACCCCCAGCCTGATAAACCGCTCGAGATTCGTTCAATGGGCCCAAGTGCTCTTTGACTGGAGCTTTACCTCGATCATCGTGTGAAGGACTAAGGCGATATATGATCTTTATCTTAAATAGGGATAAATCCATGCTATCGCGAAGCTCTACTGGAGGTATAGGATCAATTGAAGTAGGGGAGAAAATCGATAGAATTGGAAAAACAAGTGCAGAATGTCTCTTGTCTTGGCTTTGGCGTCGGTCAAACCTTAGTGACCCGTGGTTGGGCGGGTCAGACTTGAGTGACCCACGGCTAGGAGGGTCAGACTTGAGTGACTCACGGCTTGAAAGGTCAGACTTGAGTGACCCATAGCTAGGAGGGTCAGACTTGAGTGACCCATGGCTTGGAGGGTCAGACTTGAGTGACCCGCGGCTTGGAGGGTTAGACTTGAGTGACCTACGGCTTGGAGGGTCAGACTTGAGTGACCCGCATTTTTTGATCTTTTTAGTCGCCGTCTTGGACTTTAGCCTCCATACTTTGTGCAGTCTTGGTGGCTTTTTTTGCACTTCTTCCTCCTGCAATTTTTTGGCTTCTTACACAAGAATTCTTGCATGCGCAAGCAATGCACGGTGTTTCTGAATTTTCTCCTGAAGAGTTGAGCGAGTCCTTTTAACGTGGACCCATTCATTCTTTGTTGGTTCAGAGGAGGAGGGGGCGTTTGCTCGCTGTTGGAACACTTGGCGCCTTCTGAGTTTTAGATCTGCATCATAGCAGATCCTATCAAAAGGTTCCAAAACCTTAGCGAATTAGCACGCGACGCGTTGACGTTGCCTTTGATGTGCCCTCTTTGATAGGATTGGCGTGCCTTTAGTACTCAACTCCTTGATTGAGAAAGAGTCTAGATCCACAGATCCGGCCTCGTTAGAGGCTAAAGGGGTGTTGCAAGGTGCAGCTACCGTAGCAATGAGGGCGTTGATCTTCCTGCACTTGCGAGTGGAGGAGGATCTGGAGAAGAAGGATGACATATACTCCTCAAATTTCTGTTGGTCGAACTTGTACTCGACCTCTTCTTCAACCGGGATCTGGATCCGAGGTTGCGATACGACAACTTCTGTAGAGAAGCTGCTGGCTCCAACTGTGGTCGCCAATTTGTTTTCGTCGAAAGTAGTCTTCATTATCGAGTTCATTACAACTTTGATCATTTACAATGAATTCAAATAATAAAAATAAAGATTACATCTTTCTAGAAAATAAACACAAGAACTATTTATTAACTCTTGCTTGCGTGGGGTCTTCACCTGTGCCGGGGATGTTGATATCCGTAGACTGTCACGGATTAGATCTGGTTGTCAGAAAATTGACGAAGCTCCTACTTCACTAAGAAAGTATTCGTTTGAAGCACTGAAATCGACCAAGCGAAATTAGTAACTCTTCTCAAGATTAAGACCAAGCCTATTCTCAAGGAACGGACGAGGGGAAATATGGGTTCAGATCCTTCGAAAGCCTTCCTCTTTATGTTAAAGTTCGCTGGGATCTGACTTGCCTTCGCTATAAATTCATGCTCCTTTGACTCCTCAATCCAGCAACACCTCGATCTCTTGATAAACTTTCGCCCCTGTGAAATGAGCCCCTAGGCCTATATTTGTAGGTTTCGGTTGGGGGTTTTCGGATAAGAACGATGGATTTAGCATTATCCTCAGTTGATAACTATGTAACCATATTTAGAGATGATATCTAGGCAGTTGGGAACCTCTTGAAAGGAAAAAATCCCATGAAAACAGAAAAACGTGTTTTTGATGTTTAATTTATTTTTGTACGCGAGACAGACCACGGTGACCCGCATGTGCGCGGGTCACCAAGGGGTGACCCATGTGCCACGTAAGTTTCGAGCCTTGTTTGAGTTCTTTCAGTGTTTCCCGACTTTCTCGGACTTGTACTTTCTACCGATTTGCATATTTGGTTATCTTGTTGACTTGTTCGCTTTGCTGATTGATGAGCGCGAGCTGACTTGTGAGCGTGTTCGTTCACTTGGAGCTGATCGATGTGCACGAGCTGACTGAGGAGCGCGTTCGGTCACTTAGAGCTGACCGACGCGCGCGAGCTGACTGACGAGCATGTTCGGTCACATGGAGTTGACAGAC
>NC_033801.1:24876993-24899182 GCF_001876935.1 Asparagus officinalis
GTCACCAAGAGGTGACCCGCATAGGCGCGGGTCACCAAGAGGTGACCTATGTGCCACGTAAGTTTCGAGCCTTGTTTGAGTTCTTTCAGTGTTTCCCGACTTTCTCGGACTTGTACTTTCTACCGATTTGCATATTTGGTTATCTTGTTGACTTGTTCGCTTTGCTGATTGATGAGCGCGAGCTGACTTGTGAGCGTGTTCGTTCACTTGGAGCTGATCGATGTGCACGAGCTGACTGAGGAGCGCGTTCGGTCACTTAGAGCTGACCGACGCGCGCGAGCTGACTGACGAGCATGTTCGGTCACTTGGAGCTGACCAATGTGCACGAGCTGGCTAACGAACGCGTTCGGTCACTTAGAGCTAACCGACACGCGCTAGCTGGCTGACGAGCGCGTTCGGTCACTTGGAGCTGACTGACAAGTGCCAGCTGGCTGACGAGCGTGTTCGGTCACTTGGAGCTGACTGACAAGCACGAGTCACTCGTATAATTCTTCTTGACTCGGATGATAACGTTCATCGTCTTCTCTTCATCTCGAGCTGCGTGCAGACACCTATAGCTATTTTTAGACGCCTACAGAACCATTTAGAGAAATGGAGGATTTTGGAGTAGAAACACATACCATGATTCTGTCAATCATAGAATCTAGAAACCCAAGCCCCTTGAGCATAGAATTAAGAAAATTCCCGCTAATTGTGTAAAACGTGGAAAGGCAGTTACAAGAAAATTGCCAGACAGTTACTATTTCCGAGACAGTGTTTACTGTCTCGCGGGCCGAGATAGTCTTTACTGTCTCAGAACCCGAGACAGTCTTTACTGTCTCGACCGCCGAGACAGCAAACACTATCTCGGAAGTGGTTATTCGTCCAGGGGTTATAAATACCCCCTGTGATCATTTGTTTAGGGGGCTGATGATTCTTAAGCACTTTGGAGCAGACAGAGCAGAGTTCCTGAGCCTCTGACAATTCCTTGAGATTCGAGCTTTGACTTGATTTCAAGAAGAACGACTATCTTACTTTGATAAGATATCGTTTCAAATTCTCACTTCGATAAACGAAGTCAGAATCAGTAAACCCCTCACGATTTAATCAGAATCTGTGATTTGGTGGTCCACGAGTCAAAGCGCTCCCGGCACAGGCAAAGATCCCACGCAAGCAGCGATCCAAACAACGATCCTGCGTTTGTTTCTCAAGAGTTGTAATTTTTCCTTTTGTTGTGTAAAAGGAGTCTTATAAAAAGGCTATCTCTTTTTTGAATTTATTGTAATCGACCGAAGATATAATGAATTCCACAGCAAAACCAACTTTTGACGCAAACACAGGCGAGTTCATGCCGCAGGTGAACTCAAGCATAGCTGAATTCATGCCACATGCGAACTCGAGTGTAGGCGAGACTCAAATATAGGCGAGTTCGTACCACGTGTCCGCCAGCGGGCCTGAGTGCTTGCTAGCTAGGGCGATGTAGGTGCCTCAATCCTCATTAATTGCAAAGTGACAGAACGCTTCGCCTTTCTTGTATGATTCGAATCAGTGGTTTGGAGTTCCCAAAAGCCAAGGCTTTTATGGGTGCCGAACTCGAAACGTCGCAGGAGATTTAAGCCGGTCGATCTATTCGAGGCAGCGAATCTCAGTCGTTGAGCTTTCGGCTATATAACGTGATCATCATTCTCTGGGCAGAGTTCTCGTGCTCACGAAAATTCGCCTGAAGAAAACATCCATAGAATCCTCCTTGCTCTGATCAATGACTTCCGAGTCTAACCACGGTGTCCCCGAGGGGGAATGGGTCGCTTTCTCCTCCACTGCTGCCGGCGTCGACGTGATGCCATCCTTTCCCGTAGGCTCGACCCAAGGGTCTTCTGCTCCAGCTTTCGGTCCGGCGTTCACCATCCTCCAGAAGTTGGAGGACGCTCTACGTTGGACGGCTACCATCGTCAGCCAGGGCGTCGGGAGATATCATGACATGCTCCCCTTCATGGAGGAGAGTCTGGAGGAACTCCGACGCATGGGCGGTCCTTCGCTTGCTCGGCGATGTGAGCAGGAGCTCCATCATCTGGAGGGGCTGATGTACCGCCTGGAGGGACTGGTGCATGCCGACCCTGAACCGGCACCTCTCGCGATGAGTGCTCTGTTTGAGCGCGAAGACCTAGTGAAGCAGATCCTAAGATAGGAGGCTCTGCTTAGGTGCCTGCACAAGCAACGTCGCATCATTCTAGCAAAGATGGACGCCTATCTGGATGCCGCCTTCTTCATGGATGTCGGGTCCCTCGAGGGAGAGGCGAAGCTGAAGAGGCTCGAGCGTAAGAAGGCGCGGGTTGGTCGCGCTGCTGAGGCAGAGGCAAGGACGCTCCAACTCCTTCATCAGAAAGAGGAGGATGGCGAGGCTGCTCTCGCCAGGCTTCAACATAAGTAGGAGGCAAAGACTCGAGCCAGGCAGGCAGCGGAGCTTGCGGACGTCAAGGCAAGAATCGCCAGTTTCAGCCTGCTAAAGTTGATGTAGGGCGTCTTTTGTTTGTTTTTTTGTTAGAGATCGCTGTAATTTTGCCGATGCCTATTGCATCGTAACTTAAAACATTATGTCTCTAAATTCGGCCTGGAATCGCCTTTTATGCTCTCAGTTATTTATTGCCTTGCATGCATAGCCTTTTCTTTATTTTTTGCACTTAGGACTTTTTTTTTTCTTTTGACTGATTCTTGGCGGTCATTGTGTTGGACTCGCCCTCACTGTCTGTTGCTCGCTCAAGCTAGCTACACTGTTTTTCACAGTGTGGTGGGCCTTCGAGGAGTTCATCTTAGACTTAGCTGCTAAGATTCTCTTCCGCCCTCGGCTGTTTGCAGCGTGGGGTCGGGTTGATTCTGACTTTCACGTTGTAGTTCAGGTTGGTTTGAGACATTAAGAATCAACAATCTAACCCGAATAGAGTAATTGCTTGTTCATGCGACCTAATCAGTAATCCTAACAACAACTCGCTATTTGGCAGGTTGTTGTTCAAGGGTCAACTGGAGTATGTCGCCTGAAAAGCCGCCCTTAATGCACATTGTCGCTCAAGAGGACGATGATGTCCGGATAACCGAATCGTTCAGAGACGTAGGAGTATGATGATCGATTGTTGTAGGAGTCGTCACATGGTGGGCTACTACCCATCGATTATTCTAAGAGAATATTAGAATGCTCGGAATAGGTTAGGCTATTTAGGGACGTACAAGTGTGATGACTGACCAGAGTAGCAACGCGTCACGTGGTAAGTTACTACTCGGACAGCGTCATTTGCGGTGAATGACGGAGCCTGCTACCAGAGGTAATCATTAACCTGATAGAATCTCGTTGCGATCGGAGCAACTATGAGGACCTATCATCCCATGGGAGAGGATTAATAGGTTGATATTGCCAGAGGTGATAGTTAACATGACTGGATTGTTTGTCACGATGTGAGCGACTTTGTGGGCTCACCATCCTATTGGAGATGATTGGTAAGTTGATTCCGTCAGAGGTGATAGTTAACATGACAGTAGGAGTGGTTCCATCATCCTATTGGTAAGGATCGATAGGGGAAATTTAGGGGAGACCATCAGAGGTGAAGATTAACTTGATAGTTGATTTTGGTCCTAACTGTAGGAAGGTTTGACCGAGTGGGGATCTGGGTTACACTTAAGAACACTATACGTAGCATCTTGTATAGGGTTTCCCATAAGCAGTGGCTCATACTCACGAATACGTCAGAGTATATGAAGTAGGAACAGTTTAGCCTCGTGTACTAGTTGGAGGGAGTGAGGACCAGTTTAGACTCATGCACTCGTGGGAGTTTGGAGAGGCAGTTTATACTCTTGTACTAGTTGGAGTTTGAAGGAGAACTAAGGGTAGTATTTCTTCAAGAACTTTCCGTTGATAAGCATCATGATCTTATTGCCATTTGGTTTAACGAGACGGTAGGCTCCATTTGAATAGACTAGTTCTACCACGAACGGTCCTTCCCATTTGGGTTGAAACTTACCTTTCTTCTTGGAAGTGAGAATCATCGGACGTCTAACGGCCAAGACCAATTCTCCTTCCTTGAAGGATAGATGCTTGACTTTCTTGTTGAAGGCCTTAGCCATTCGGGCTTAGTAGAACTCAATGTGTTGTCAGGCCACAAGCCGTCTTTCATCCAACGCTTCAAGTTCTGTGAGGCGTCGTTGATGATTATCCTCGACCGTCATCACTGTCGCTAGGGCGACACAAAGGGATGGAATCTGAATCTCTAATGGTAACACAGCCTCACAGCCATATACCAACGAGTAAGGCATGTTGCCTGTCGGTGTGTGAACCGTTGTGCGATACACCCATAAGCTCTCGCCCAGCTTTTCATTTTAATCACGCTTGCTATTGGAAGTCAAATTAGTTAAGATCTTAACGATTATTTTGTTGAAGGACTCTACCAAACCATTCGCCGAAGGGTTATAGGTTGTAGAGGAAAGATTCTACATTTGGAACTTGTCACAAAATCGGGTGAACGCATGGCTAATGAATTGTGTGCCGTTGTCATGAATGATACGTCAAGGTACGTCGTATCGGTATATAACATGATGCTTGATGAACTTAATCACGTCATTGGTCTTGACTTCTCTTAAAGGGACGACTTCGGCCCATTTAAAGAAGTAGTCGGTGATCGCGAGGATGAAGCGATGACCTCTTGCCGACGGCGGGGATATTAGTCCGACGATGTCCATCCCCCATGCTTCGAAAGGCCATGACGCCGTCGTTGGGTGTAGGTCTTCAGGAGGTCGATATATGTAGTTGGCGTGGATTTGTCATGCTTGTATTGTTTAGCATAAGCAACTACGTCGCTAACCATCCCTGGTCAAAAGTAGCCTATCCTCCGCAAACGATCCCACGGCTTAGGTCCGGGCTGATGAGCTCCGCAAGTGCCATCATGGGCTTCACGTATAGCTTCTTGTGCTTCTATCTTTGAAAGACATTGAAGTAATAAGCCATTATATGACCTGGGATACAACGTCTTTGTGGTCGAATCATAGTAGAACCTTAAGGCGCGTCGGCGGATAGACTCTCGCTCCCTAGTGTCTTCGGGCAGCATACCGTATAGCACACAATCGATGATCGAGAGACGCCAATCTTTTAGGTCGGGTTGATCCAAAACCTGGTGAGTGGCGTTCACCTATAGAACGTCTTCTGGTCGAAAGAGTCGTCGGCCCGCTACAGTGACATATTGAGTCGTCTCTAGCGACTGAGCTAAGTTAGCCGCAAGGGATGTGAGGGCGTCCGCGTGCGTGTTCTTAGAACGGAGCACATGCTCGATGCGGAAGCTTTCGAATGACTCAACTAGCTTGGTAGCTGCTTTGTGAAGCGGGATCAGGTCGCTATTTCTAACTTCATATTCCCCTGTTATCTGCTTGACAATGAGCTGAGAGTCGCCGTAGGCCTCGAGATGTTTTATCTCTATCTCTCTTGCCAGCTCGAGTCCAATGAGTAGCGCATTATACTCAGCCACGTTGTTGGTACATGGTTGTGTTAGAGAAAAGGCTCGGGGTAATACGTGGTTATGTGGAGAAGTGAGGATCACCCCCACTCCTGCAACGATAGATCCGCTCGTGCCAACGCGAGACGCGCCGCCAAAGAACATCTGTCAGGCTTTCGCTGGGGAGGTCATGTTGACTTCGGGGGGTTCGTCTAGCAAATCTTCGAACAGGTCAGTTTTCGCCCTCAGCGGATGACTGGTCATGAGATCGCAGATAGCCTGCCATTTGACCGACTTCTACGGTATGAAGTGAATGTCGTACTAAGACAGTAGGAATGCCCATCTGGCCAAACGTCAGTTTAAGGCTGCGGCCTGCGTCATGAAGATTTGGATGGGGTTCATCTGAGAAATGACATGGATGGTCTGGCCAACTAGGTAATGTCGCATCTTTTGGATGGCGAATACCAGGGCTAGGTACTCCTTCTCGACCATAGGGTATCGTCGTTCAGCACCTTGCAGAGTCCTACTTAGGTAGTAGATACCCTGATCATGGCCGGCATCATCATTCTACGCTAATAGGACGCCCAGAGAGTGCTCCATGGCTCGGATGTAGATGAGGAATAATTTTCCTGAGATCGGAGCCGCCCGGACAAGTGGGTTCAAGAGGTAAGCTTTGATCTCTTCAAAGGCCTGTTGGTAGGGCTCGTCCCATACGAAGGAGATACCTTTCTTCATCAGTTTGGAGAAGGGTTGATACTTGCCCGAAAGATTTGAAATGAACCTCCAGATGTAAGCTAATCGTCCCTGAAGATCCCTTAATTCCTTAAGATTTCGGGGCGGCTGAAGCTCTTGGATAGCTCGCACCTTATCCAGGCCAATTCAGATTCCTTTCGTTGTGACTATGAACCTAAGGAATTTACCGCTAGACATCTCTAAGAATGACTTCATAGGATTCATCTTGAGTTGATGAGTCCTCATGAGTTCTAACATCACCCTCAAGTCTTGGAGGTGGTCATCTTTACTACGACTCTTCACGACCAAGTCGTCCACATAGCATTCGACTGTCTTTCGCAGATGGTCTTGAAAAATCATGCTCATGGCACGTTGATAGGTTGCACCAGCGTTTTTAAGTCCGAAAGGCATGACCGTGTAGCAGTATACCCCCATTGGAGTCCTGAATGAAGTTTGTTTTTCGTCATCGGGGTACATCTTGATTTGATTATACCCTAAAACCCATCCATAAAGGACATCCTCTCAAATCTGCACGTATTATCGATGATGATGTCCGTGATGGGGAGAGGGAATTTGTCCTTTGGGCAAGCGGTATTGAGGTTTCTGAAGTCAATACAGATGCGTATCTTACCATTCTTCTTCAGGACTGGAACAATGTTGGCTACCCAGTCGGGGTGCTGTTCCTCTCTGATGAAGCTGGATTCAATCAGCTTCTTCACTTCAGCCTCGATTTCCTCCATAATTTGTGGGTGAAACCACCTCTGCTACTGTTTGATAGGCTTGGCATCCTCACCGATGTTGAGGTGATGCATGGCGATCTGTGGATCAAGGCCGTGCATGTCCTCATAATTCCATGCGAAGACATCAATATATTCCCGTATGAGGGCTATGAGGTCTTCCTTCTCTTGGGGAGGTAGACTACTACTGATAAATATGGGCTTGGGGTTGGTCCATCGCCCATGTTTACTTGGAGGATTTCATCCTCGGTGGGTGGCTTACGTTGCTCGAAGTGATTACTCCACTGGGCATTGACATGGCAGTCCCATGTCTTATCATAAAGCGGGACCTATCCGTCCTCTGCTATTTCGGCAAGATCGGTCGTAGACATGTTGACCATGAGGTTGTTGAACAAGTCTCCCACGCTAACGTCTGAGTCCCACGCTAAGGATGTCGATGATCGATCCTCTGAGCAGGTATCGTCGGAGCCCCCGCCAAAATTGCAGAACAACTCTAATGAGGAAGAAATGTAGACCAAACCTCTCCGAGTCTTGGCGAAGTAATTCAAGGGCTTGTCTTTAGGCACGTAGGCGGGTCGGATGACCATTTTCCGCCCTCGGCCATAGTTTAGGCCTTCTTGATGAGCGAAATCGTAACCCATGTCCTTCATCATGCATTTCGCAATTTGACTGTATTACGAAAATTAGGGCGTGGATTCCTCCTCTTCAGACTCATCCCACAATGTGCGTGAGGGGTGATCGATTCGTCCAAAGATGATATCTTCTTGATATTTATCTCGAGTCGGTACCACAAATACTACTCGTCACGACTCAATGGTTCGTCCCTTAGCGACATATGACGAGTAGACTGGGAAGTGCAAGGAAGGGTCACTGTATAACCTCGCAACTGAATCACTGGGCTTGTCACCATTAAATGTCGGGTGAGATGATAAGTAAGCAAAGTTAGACTTCTTATTCAAGATAATCTCCTCCGCCTGAACAGTGTCAGTTACATTGTAGCTTTCGTAGCCGATTACAATTGATTCGAAATCATTCAGGACAAGGCCGTCGCTATACTCAAGCTTGCTATCCGCCTCGTTGCCGCTCTCGAGCTCCTCGATCGATGGATCGTCGGGATCTTGGTACAGCAAAGAATCTGTGAAATAGTTCTCGACACCCTTGAAGGGTTGTTTATCGGCTACTACTGTTTTCACCCGCTCGTGATCATCCACATACTTTAAGCATTGGTGTAATATGGACGGGACTATCCGGTTGTTGTAGATCCACGGACGTCCTAAGAGTACGTTGTAGGATGGCTCAGCATCGATGACATAACATGTCACCTCTGTCTTCATGTCACCTATTTGATACTTCAGACGGATCTTGCCAAGTGGTCGAGTTCCAGTGGCATTGAAGCCAAAGATAGTCGTGGTAGTCGTGGATAGACACTTCAGGGGCATCCCCAGGTGTTTGATCAGCTTCAGGGGTATGATGCTTAGTGCGGACCCTAGGTCGACTTGAATTCAATCCACTTTTGAGGAACTGACGTACACCGTGAAGTACAGTGGTCGATCATAAGAGGTGCTTTTGATGAGCATGTCCTCAGGAGTGAATGTGAAGCAAGGGACCTACCTTTCGGTGGTCTGGCAGCACATTGCACATTTCCCTTCCGCGTCTTCTTCCCTCAAGAAGTGGGTGGCGAAGACTTCCGAATCGGCCAATGCCGCTTGTAGGGCTTCCCGGGTAGGTCTGAATAATCATAAGAGGTCATACATGGTAATTCGCACGGGGATGTTCTTCACTGCGCGAGTACGTTGAATCAGAAAGGCTGATTGCTCGAACTCGGCCTATCGGGATTCGGAGGGGCTGCTATAGCTGGCCTCGTGGGAGGTCCTACCGGGTTCTCCGCCCTTGTGGGGTACTCTTTAGAAAATTCCTTTCCTGCTCTAGTAGCGAGGGCGGCAGTTTCCTCATCAGAGTCGATGAGGGTAGATACTGTAGTCTGGTCTCCATCCAAAATAGCGGAGATGACATTGCAAGGTCTACCTTTGGTATTCCTCGAGGGCTTTGAAGCCCACTGCTCATCGCTGAGGAGGTCCGGATGGACCCACATCACCTAACCTGATGGCGAGGTTTGGGGTACTAAACCTTTCCCTCATTGATTGTGAGGGTCGTCGTTAGTGATTTTTAGGACTGCTTTGGGGATAGGAATTACCCTTGCTGGAGCCTGAACCTCCGGGAGATTTGTCCCAAAACTCAGGGTGATCATATTCGTGGTCACCTGCTTTTGTACCTTCTCCTTTTTTAGGATCCCTGCATCGTAGAGGGCCTAGAGCTTGTCCTTGAGGATGTAACACTTAGAGGTGTGATGACTAAGGAACATGTGGTACGCATAGTAACTCGGGTCACTAGTCTTGTTCGCCTCCTCATGCTTTGTGACTTCCAGTAGTTTGATTCGATTTCTCTTAAAGAGAGTGTCGAATGTTGCCACCACTTGGTCCTCCCTGAAGTTGTATTACCTTGGAGGGTGTTGCTCGAGCAGCCTGGGCTTCGGCCTTTGAGCCGTTTTGGGTTCCGGAGTGGAATCGACAGCCATGATCTCCTTTCCTCTTGTTCGAGGAGGATTCTTTGCGGTCGGCTCTGTGGCTCCCTTCTTGGGGTGAGGTTCTTCGGTCTCCAGCCTCTTGATCATATTTTCCACCTGCTCGCCCTGGCGAACAAGTTCCTTCCAGGTCCGGGTTTCCACCGCACCGACCTTGGATAGAATATGGATCGAGAGGTTGTTGCGGCACATTTTGATTAGTGTGGACTCAGAAACTTGGTCCCGACAGTGGACCGATCGGTTCCTGAACCTCTTTACGAAGTTGTTGACCGACTCTGACTTCCGCTGTTTTTCGGCGAGGAGGGTGGCCATCGACACTTCAGTGTCGTCGTCGAAGAAGCGAGCAAAGAAGAGCCTTTTTGCATCGGCCCATGATGTGATAGAGCCAGGTTCCAACTTGCGGAACCATTCAAATGCTACCCCCTTGAGGGTGCCTATGAACAACCGGGTGAGAATAGCGTTGTTCCCTGTGAGGAATCAGGTCTGTGCTATAAAGTAGTACATGTGCTGTGAGGGTGAGCCCTTGCTATCGAATTACACCAAGCTAATCGGCTTGAACTTCGCTGGGTATGGGACTGTATCCTACTTGACAGGATAGGGTCGGACTACTCCCAGCTTGTTCATGTTCTGCTAGAGTTTCAAAGCGTTGAGCTGGCTTTAGAACTCATCGAACCTCCTGTCACGGGCACTACCCCCAGTATGCGACGTTCCTAGTGATGCCTTGGAGGAGTAATCAGAATGTAGACCGACATTATCTTCCATCTCAGTCGCTGGGTGGGGAGGAGGCCCCCACTCTTTACTCCCCGTCGGCCGTTGCAAGGTGTGCGAGGCTCTCTTCTTCTTCTTCTTCTTCTTGTTTAGAAGTTGTTCTAACATCTCCTTTAAAGAATTGATGGTTGCTTGTTGCTCTTCGAACTCCTTGGCAACCGTCTGATCATTCGTGGTGTCAGCCATGTGTACCCTTGCCAGTGCGTCCCGACTCAAGTGCGAGGTTTGGGACGTGGCTGCTGCTGAGAAAACCTCGTCATCACCGCCAGAGGGAGGTGCTAAGGTTGAGTAATCAAACCTAATGCTCGCCCCCATGCGACTACGGGTGCGTTGGAATATACCACCTTGTTCACGTTGAACAAGCGGATGATTAGGCCCCAGGAAGGAGTCCGAATCTGGAGAACCAGGAAGCACGGCCTTACCCTTGTCCGTCATGTTGATTGTAGGGGACGAGAGCTCTAAATCATCGGCGACGAGTCTCTTCTGGCGGTGCTGCCTCCGACTCAAGGATCTCGGCTTGGAGAATAGTTGAGTGAGCCTTTCAAATACCGAGGGCCTTGCCGCTCCCACACACTGGCAGTCAGTGAGTACTGCCTGAATGAGTCTCTCACAGTGATATTACGGACTCACCTCTTGCATGGTGCGTTTGCGGGTTAGGTATCCTCAGAGATCTTCCACGGGTGGTTGGTGACAACCCCCAGGGCCAGAAGGTTCAGCTAGGTGATTGCACGATCGGGGTTTAGATGAACCCCCTTTCGCACCCCGGGAGGGATTAAGTGTTGGAGTTGGGCGGATTCGCCTTGACAGGCGAGTCGCCGTGCTAGGGCGAGTTTGCGCCTGTTGGCGGACTTCGACCACTCGCTTATGTGGGCGAACTTAGGATGTCTCGCCTACTGCTTTGCCTTTATTGTGAAGGCTTGTTTGGCCGCGACGTATGTCTATCGAGCGGACTTGACGTTGCTCGCTTGATGTTGGCGGTCCCTCTGCTTGAGCAGACTCGCCTGAGTTGGGTGGTCTGTTCGCTTTAGGGAAGTGACCTGAGAAGCGAAATCTGCCTGTTTTGGCGAGCCCGCCTAGAGTGTTGGATTCATCAGAATAGGAGATATTACGGTCAGGGTGGATCCCGCCTGAGCGTGAGAGTTCACCTGGTTTGGCGATCTCTTCAGCCTTGGAAGGGCAGAGTCTCCATCTCGCGTCTTTCAGACCCGAATAATAGTTCAGGTCGTCATACAAGGTGAAGGTTTGAGCCTTCTGCCGGGCGAGGAACTGTCGTTGCTGCTGCCGGGTTCTTCTTGAAAGAGGAGCGTCTGGGCGGATCATGTCGGCTTGGTCCGTGTCAAAGTGAACCTCCGTTTCCTCTCGGGCGGAGGTTTGTGAGGGTCGTTTGGTGACCCATTTGGCGATATTTCGGCCATCGTTCCCGGCCTTCGGCTTGGCCATGATCGATTTTGGGGAAATTTGACCCCGTGCCATGACTCGGACAGAGCCCTCGAGCACGGGGACTTTGACGATTTAAGGTTGGCCTCTACGCACGACTCGGTGATGTTTGCGGGACGCATCGCCATCAGAGGAGGAGGAGGACAAGTACTCTTCATACTTGGCCTGGTCTAACTTAATTTCCAGGGACTCCACAGTTGTCCCGACAAAAATTTCATCGAATTGAGCCACCACCATTTCTGTTGAGGAAACAGCTTCTCCCACTGTGGTCGCCATCTTCTGTAGGTGTAAATTTTGATCTCCCAAAATAGGGATTTCGTTTGTATTGATAAGAATAGCTTATTACAAACTAATGAATCAAAATTACAACAGAAATGGAGGGAGCCCTCCTTGTTTAACGTGGGGACTTTGGTAGCAATAGGATGCCTCGCTCAGTTCTCACACCGAGTCTGCTTCCCTTAGACGATTCGATCGAGGTCGCTGGTGAGCATCAGTACGCAGTAGAAGCTCGTGCTAGTCGAGTTAGAGTTTCCGAGTTAGATGGAGATCGGGGCCCGAAGATAGGAGAGGATGCTACAGTGCAAAGATCATGCAAAGAGCTTGTTGTCAACTCCGTCGAGAGTTGAGAGCTGTAGTTTAGCTAACTGATTAAATTAATCAATTAACTATGAGCCAACAGAACCCCTTTTCTGTAGGTAGGAGAGGTTCTTAAATAGAAGAGAGTGTTAGACCCTAGAGGGGGGTGATTAGGGTCAAGAGGCTCTAATATGCAATAAAAATTAAACACAAGCAAACCACAGTATTCTAATGCGATTAAAGTAAAGGAGATAGGGTTAGGAATTGTTATCCTTTGACGCGCGATGTGTTAACGAGGTTCGGTCCGCTGACCTATGTCCCCGCTCCCCACTCTCTAGGAGAAATCCACCACACACCCGGTTTGGAAGCCGGAACTTCGTCTACACAGCGATTCCCTCTCAATCTCTCACTACACAGTTGATCTCAACAGATCCCACACCCTCACAGTTGATCTACACAAGATCACACTCACACAACAGTAGAAATGATGCAAGACTCTCTCTTTACAAGTCCCTATGGCAAAGAGAAAGAATACTGAAGCTGGGAAGTGAACACACACAAAATCAGAGAGAAAACAGACTTTGAAAATTTTTCTCAGGAAGACAACGTCTATCTGGTTTTTACAGAAGTTAGGGCAACAGGAACAAGGAACAAGAAGAAGTCTGGGTTTAAATAGAAGAGATTAAAAATTTTAAAATCACAACTCAATCTTCCCTATTAAGAAAATAATCTCTTATTCAGACCATTGCCACAGACTGTGCCAAACACAGTTAAGTGAAAGCACAGTTAACAAGGCAAACGACCGTTTGAGAAAAAGTCACGGTTGACCGAAAAAACAATCGGTCGACCGCCAAAACGTTCGGTCGACCGAAAAGATGAATTCGGTCGACCGACCGAAAATCCGGTCGACCGCGAGCAACTTTGAAAACTTAGAAAACAAGCAGAACCATCATCGGTCGACCGGTGCGGTCGACCGATATAAAAATCGAGATTTCGGTCGACCGCATGAAAAACGCTTAAAAGCACAAGTTTAAAAACGTGTGTGTGATTCCCAATAGCTTCAAGTGAAATCAATAACTCTTTGCCTACATTCTTGCACTAGAGAGAAAAATAAAAGCTAGCTAATATCCTCATATAGAATACAATTCTTGAGTCTTGATATAGCTTGAGTTGGATGAAGCTTCTTATTGCATTTTGTGTTCTTGAATGAATGTTGCTTCATCACTATGCCTCCTCCTCCTCCTTTGGATATCATCGTTGTAGCGCATATTCCATCCAATCTTCCATAAATGGCACTAACAAGCTTGATAAATGAATTTACTATATTTGCACTCAATAAGCCATTAGTACCGTTAATGGTGATTGTAAGACATCATCAAAATATAATGGCTAACAATCTCCCCCTTTTTGATGATGACAACCAACCATTATAAGAGCAAAAATAAAATAACTTATAGATAGGTGCTCCCCCTATCTATGAGCTCCCCCTAAGTATATGCAACAAATGAGGATATTTCTCTCCCCCTTTGTCACCATAAAAAATAGGGTAAAGAGAAATAAAAAATGCAACTAAACAAGCAAGCAATGTAGAACTTTCACATAGTGCATAAGCCCAAACCATTTCTTATGCGACAAAAATCATCCTCTCCAAGAAGCTTAGTAAATATATCCACTAATTAAGATTTTGTGTCAATAAATACTAGGGATACATCTTGTCTCTCTACATGATCGCGTAAGAAATGATGGCGTACATCAATATGCTTGGTTCTAGAATGCAAAACCGAATTTTTGGAAATATTTATAGCACTTGTATTATCACAAAAGATTTTAATATTTTGAAAACTCAAATCATAGTCAACTAAGCTTTGTTTCATCCATAAGACTTGAGCACAACATAAGCCGGCGGCAATGTATTCCGCTTCCGTAGTGGACAATGCAACACAATTTTGTTTCTTGAAAGCCCAAGAAACAAGTGAATTTCCTAAGAATTGGCATGTTCCACTAGTACTCTTGCGATCTACCTTACATCCGGCAAAGTCGGCATCACAAAAACCATATAAATCAAAAGTGGTGCTTTTTGGATAAAACAAACCAAGGTTAAAAGTTCCATTAACATACTTAATGATCCTTTTAACCGCAATTAAATGAGATGCTTTAGGAGATGCTTGAAAACGTGCACATGCACACACACTAAACATGATATCGGGTCTACTAGCGGTGAGATAAAGAAGACTACCTATCATACCTCGGTATAGTTTTTGGTCCACATCTTCACCACTCTCATCCGCATCAAGCTTAACACTAGTACTCATGGGAGTAGGCGCATGCTTAGAATTCTCCAACTTGAATTTCTTCACCAATTCCTTCGCATACTTGCTTTGTGAAATGAAGATCCCATCCTTAGTTTGCTTGACTTGGAGCCCGAGAAAGAATGTAAGCTCTCCCATCATACTCATCTCAAAGTGATCCTGCATAACTTTAGAAAATTCCTTGCACAAGGATTCATTAGTAGCACCGAAAATAATGTCATCCACATATATTTGAACTAAAATGAAATCATTTTTCCTTATTCGCACAAAAAGAGTGTTATCAATTGTTCCTTTAGAAAAACCATTTTCAACAAGAAAACTAGAGAGGCGAGCATACCAAGCTCTAGGAGCTTGTTTCAACCCAGTAAACATGATTAGGGAAAGCATGATCTATAAAGTCGGGGGGTTGCTCAACATACACTTCCTCTTCTATAAAACCATTTAAGAAGGCACTTTTAACATCCATTTGAAATAGTTTGAAATTTTTAAAGCTAGCAAATACCAAAAACATCCTAATAGATTCTAACCTTGCAACCGGTGCAAAGGTTTCATCATAGTCTATGCCCTCCTCTTGATTGTATCCTTGGGCAACCAAACGTGCTTTATTTCTAGTTACAATGCCATGTTCATCAAGTTTGTTTCTAAAAACCCATTTTGTACCAATAACACTAGCATTGTTAGGTCTAGGAACTAACTTCCAAACTTCATTTCTTTGAAAATTGTTTAATTCTTCATGCATAGCCAAAACCCAAAACTCATCATTTAAAGCATCATTAACCTTTTTAGGTTCTAGTTGAGATAGAAATGCAACATTACCACATTCACTCAAGGCTTTTGAGCGAGTTATAACTCCTTTTGAAGGGCTCCCAATGATTTGTTCCTTTGGATGGTTTGATGTGAATTTCCAAGCTTTAGGTGGTTCAATTTGTTCATTGTCATTTGAGCTATCCAAATCCTTTTGAGCTTCTATAGAAGGAGTATCATTGATTTGCAATAAGTCCAATCCTCCCTCAACATCATCATCATCATCTTTCCTAGGTAGAAAAACTTGAGAACCAACATTAGTTTCATCAAAAGTAACGTTTATAGATTCTTGAACAACGAGACTTCGTTTATTGAAGACCCTATAAGCCTTACTTCGCAGTGCATAACCCAAGAAAATACCAACATCAATTTTGGAGTCAAACTTATCATGGTGATCTTTTGTATTTAAAATGAAACATTTACAACCAAAGATACGAAAATAACCAATGAAAGGAGTTTTTCCATAAAAGAGTTCATAAGGAGTTTTCTTAAGCTTTGGTCTAATCAAAACACGATTTAAAACATGGCAAGCCGTGTTGACGGCTTCCGCCCAAAAATATTTTGGCAAATCAAAAGAATTAAGCATAGTGCGTGCCATCTCTTGTATGGTGCGATTTTTCCGTTCAACAACACCATTTTGTTGTGGTGTTCTAGGAGCGGAAAACATATGAGTTATACCATGATGAGCACAAAAATCATAGAAAAATTCATTTTGAAATTCACCACCATGATCACTTCTTATTTTAACAACTTTCAAATCTTTTTCATTTTCAATCCTTTTAACATGATTAGCAAATTCTTCAAAACAATCATTTTTCTTAGCAAGAAATATTGTCCATGTAAAACGAGAAAAATCATCAATAATCACAAAAACATAGTGTTTGCCTCCAAGAGAGGTAACACGCATAGGACCAAATAAATCAAGATGAAGTAATTGCAAGGGTTTAGAAGTCGATACCTCATGGATGGATTTGAAAGAAGATTTTGTTTGTTTACCTTTGGCACAATCCTCACAAATTGTATCTTTTATGAAGTGCAAGCTAGGTAGCCCTTTCACAAGATTCTTCTTAGACAATTTTGATATTAACTCCATATTTGCATGTCCAAGTCTCTTGTGCCAAATCCAAGGATTTTCATCAATTGCCGCAAGACACTTTACATCTTGATTCACTAACTCATTCATCTCAAAAATGTAAACATTAGAGGAGACACTACCTCCTTCAATCCTTGATAGGGTTGTAAATAATTCTTTGTTGCCCGTCATATGATGTGAGAAACCACTATCAAGGTACCACATTTCCTTACGTCGTTGCCGTGACGTTCCCTACAAAAGATGAAGATGAAGGTGTAGTAGCTTTAGGTACACATGTCTTGGGTCCTTGGTGTTTAGTAGTTTTGGTACCTTTGGGTACCCACATCATTCCATAAAAATTATGGTTATCTTTAATTCTACAATGACTAGAAATGTGTCCATGTCTCATACAATAAGTGCATACAAAATTTCTTTTGTATGTACGGATGTTAGAACCATGAAACCTATTTCTATCATGGTGATTATAGTTAGCATAAGCATGAGTGAGTCTAGTCCTACAACCCTCAATTTCTAATCTTTCAATCTTTGATCTTAATTGCTTATTCTCGAAATCGAGATCTCCTAGCAATTCATCTTTTAGAGCAAGAGAGGTTGTTAATTGTTCTAGCTTAATATCACAAGAGGCATGCAATCTTTTAAAAGAAGAATATTCTTTAGACATTCTTTTAAATTCAAAGTTCAATTCTTCTAAAGCCATAGCTATGTCACATTGCATGTAGAAAGATTCACTTTCGACCTCGGATATTACCTCATGTTCATTTGCCATGAAACAAACATTTGGGTCATGAAGAGCAAGTTTGGCTCCTTCTTCATCACTATTCGAATCACTTGGTTCGGATTCTTCCCATCCGGCATACATAGCCTTCTTCTTCTTGTACTTCATGTACTTTTCCTTGAGCTTAGGGCAATCCTTAGCGATGTGACCCGGTTCATTACATTCAAAACATTTACCTACACAAGAGGAAAACTTGTTGTTAGATCGAGGGTTAAATTTCTTGTTCATTTTTCTGAGTCTAGAGATTCTTCTAGAGAGATGAGCCACTTCTCTAGAAAAATTGACTTCACTATCCGATGACGAAGATGAGTTGTCACTAGCTCCTTTGAGAGCTATGGTCTTCAACTTTGGTGACGGGTCCTCAACTTCACGTGATGGCACTTCCTCCTTCTCCTTCCCCTTGAGCTTCTTCTCATGCACTTTGAGCTTTCCGATGAGGCTATCAAGAGCTAAGGTAGTGAGGTCATGAGCTTCCTCAATGGCCGTAGCCTTGGGCTCCCATGCCGGAGTCAATGAGCGAAGTATCTTGTAGTTCATCTCTTGAATGGATAATTGCTTATCTAGACCATGTAATTCATTGATGATATTAGTAAAACGGGAAAACATAGCATCAATGGATTCATTAGGAAGCATTTTAAATAGCTCATAATCATGCATAAGCCCACTAATCTTAGATTCCTTAACTTGGGGGGTTCCTTCATGTGTGATACATAATTTTACCCAAATTTCGTATGCGGTTGCACACGTGGAAACTCTATTGTATTCATTGGGGGAAAGACCACAAATTAAGGCGTTCATAGCCTTAGCGTTGAGATTAGCTAGGTGCCTTTCTCCATCGGTCATGTTCCCGACTTTGGACTTCTCTACATATTTCTTTTCTATGAGCTCTAGGATGTCAAGATCAATGCAACGAAGGTAAATTCTCATCCTAGCCTTCCAATAAGCAAAATTAGTGCCGGTGAAGAGAGGTGGTCTAGTTGTGGAGAGGTTCGGTCCGCTGACCTACGTCCCCGCTCCCCACTCTCGAGGAGAAATCCACTACACACCCGGTTTGGAAGCCGGAACTTCGTCTACACAGCGATTCCCTCTCAATCTCTCACTACACAGTTGATCTCAACAGATCCCACACCCTCACAGTTGATCTACACAAGATCACACTCACACATCAGTAGAAATGATGCAAGACTCTCTCTTTACAAGTCCCTATGGCAAAGAGAAAGAATACTGAAGCTGGGAAGTGAACACACACAAAAACAGAGAGAAAACAGACTTTAAAAATTTTTCTCAGGAAGACAGCGTCTATCTGGTTTTTGCAGAAGTTAGGGCAACAGGAACAAGAAGAAGTCTGGGTTTAAATAGAAGAGATTAAACATTTTAAAATCACAACTCAATCTTCCCTATTAAGAAAATAATCTCTTATTCAGACCATTGCCACAAACTGTGCCAAACACAGTTAAGTGAAAGCACAGTTAACAAGGCAAACAACCATTTGAGAAAAAGTCACGGTTGACCGAAAAAACAACCGGTCGACCGCCAAAACGTTCGGTCGACCGAAAAGATGAATTCGGTCGACCGACCGAAAATCCGGTCGACCGCGAGCAGCTTTGAAAACTTAGAAAACAAGTAGAGCCATCATCGGTCGACCGGTGCGGTCGACCGATATAAAAATCGAGATTTCGGTCGACCGCACCGGTCGACCGACGACCTCTCTGGAGCCCAGTGACGAATGACCTTAAGTGCGGTCGACCGGTGCGGTCAACCGCATTCTGATATGCTCCATAACAGTATTTTGACTCAAACTAAAATATTTAGAAAATATTTATATGACCTCTGAAAATTATGAAACTTTGTAAAATGTTTTAAATTCTAAAAACAAACTGTTTGGAAAAAGAATTTTGCAGATAGGTCCTCATACTTGTGAAAAATAGTATTTTGTGAAAAACGCTTAAAAGCTTAAGTATGAAAACGTGTGTGTGAGTCCCAATAGCTTCAAGTGAATTCAATAACTCTTTGCCTACATTCTAATACTAGAGAGAGAATAAAAACTAGCTAATATCCTCACATAGAATATAATCTTTGAGTCTTGATATAGCTTGAGTTTGGATGAAGCTTTTATATGAATTTGTTGTTCTTGAAATAACATTGCTTCATCGCTATGCCTCCTCCTCCTTTGGATATCATTGTTGTAGCGTATATTTCATCCAATCTTCCATAAATGGCACTAACAAGCTTGATAAATGAATTTACTACATTTGCACTCAATAAGCCATTAGTACCGTTAATGGTGGTTGTAAGACATCATCAAAACATAAGGGCTAACAGAGAGACGGCGTGGTCACTCCTTGAATCATGGGATATGACCATGTACTGTTTGGGAGATACCATGCTTCTCACTTGTACTATGAACAACCGTTTGAGGGGCTCGAAGCACTGTACCCTCTCTCCTTCACATCGCGGGAGCGGGAAGGCCCATCCCTATACGTGATATTGTGGTTGCCAGATGTCCTGGTGAGTTTGGCAAGCTTGCTAATCGTCGGGCTTGACTCGTGCAGGCGAGTCAGGTATGCAGGCGAGTCTCGCGAACTCAACTCGTGCAGGCGAGCCGAGCCTGCGGGCGAGTCTAGCGACACAGTGGGTTTAAACCAATCACTTGTACTGTGGATGAACACTTGATGGTCTTGGAGTGCCTACGCTCCTTCCCTTTACGTTATGGGAAGTGAGAAGGCCCATTACTGCACATGATGTTATGGCTGCCTAGTACTCGAGCGAGTCTGAAAAGTTTGTCGATTGCTTGGCGACTTACTTGGTCGTTCAGGCGAACATATGCAGCTTGATCGAACTTAACTCGTGCAGGCGAGTTAAGTATATAGGCGGTATCCAACGACAGGAAAGATTTGACTAGCCACTAGTACCGTGAGTAGCTATTTGATGGGCTCGGAGTACTGTACTCCTTCCCTTCACGTCGTGGGAAGTGGGAAGGCTCATCCTCGTACATACTATTGCGGCTGCCAGGTACTCCGGCTAGCCCGGCGAGCTCGTTAATCGTGGGCGAATTGTCTGGGTATGTAGGAGAGTTTCTAATCACCTGGCGGATTGCCTAAGTGTAGGCGAATTTGACGATTGTGTGGCGCTAG
The DNA here is from genome assembly GCF_001876935.1 of Asparagus officinalis. NCBI lineage: Eukaryota > Viridiplantae > Streptophyta > Magnoliopsida > Asparagales > Asparagaceae > Asparagus > Asparagus officinalis. The sequence continues at coordinate 24,897,387 of NC_033801.1, forward strand.
TTTGTCCTGACGAGTCAAACACACAGGTGAGCCTGATTTTCAAGTCATGCGGGCGACTCGAATACGCAGGCAGACTTCAGTCTTATCTGCAAAGGTAATTTTTACCGTCTATAAGAACATGCACATCATGCATAGGCTCTGTGTTCTTTAATCCTCCAGCAACATGTGTTGGACCTCCCTTAGCTAATATAGACTTGAAACCTGAATTTTGTTGACCATTTGTTTGTTTATTCACTAGCATAGGTTGCTTCCCTCTAACCCCAGAATCTGTATCTTTTTGAGGTGAGGCAAACTCATTCTCCTGATATTCCTTATATTTAGTGTGTTGGACATGCACATGCTTCTTTAGTTCAACTGATATTCCCTTGTTGCTCCCTGCAGCTAGATTTTGATCAAAAATTTCCACTTCATGGATAACTAGATTTGGTGCATCATGGATAGTAGTATTTCCATGCACTGTTTTTTGTTTGGGGATCCATTTTTAGACTCTATGCATCTTCCTGGAGAAATTAGTGTCATGTCCTACAACTTTGGACAAATCACACCATCATGGCTTATAATCATAATGAACCATTTGATCATAACTTTTCCCATCAGGCCCTTGCAATATGATATGATCAGGAAGAGAAGAAGGCATTTTAACCTCCACCAAGACTCTAGCATATGCCAATCTTTGTTTATTAGTAGTCAACTTATCAGTTGCGATAGGCCTACCAATGATACTTGTAATTTTGCTAATACATTTAGAATTCCATAAATTTAGTTTCAAAGCTGGTAATGGAATCCATAATGGATAAATGCAATCATTAAATTTGTTAATGTCTTCACCAATAGACCAAGGTTTCAAAGAAATAGGTCTAGACCCAAAAAACCATGGAGCCTTAGTTAGAATTTCATTCATTTCATCTTCTCCCTTGAATTTGAATAAGAATAGGCCAGCTTTTAGAAGACAAACTTTAGGAACATGAACCCAGACTTTGTTCACATAGCTCTCCATTACCTTAAACCTGACATTTATCCCCAGGATCTGTCCAATTAATGAGAATTTCCACATAGAAGCTGCATCATCCCTTTCATCTTCATTAAAAATAACTGAATCAGTTGCCTCAGAAGGCACATAATCCAACACCATATCGTTTCTAGGTTTCCTGTTATTAGCAAACAAGCTGATCCAGCTTTTGGCTAGTTTAATTTCACCTTCTTTTGAAGTTTCTAAAGGGGGAAACTCTAAACCTATAGACTCATTTGAAGTATTTATTCCCTCTTTCAAATTCAATGAAACAATAACTTTATCAGCATCAAACTTTGAATTTAAAAGATCAGTATCAGAAATAGGTAAAGATCTTGAAGACGAATGAAAGAGTGGAGGTATACTCTGCGATGCCGATTCATCAGCCCAAGAAACCCTAGCTGATTTCATCCCTTCATTACAAGATAAAGGAGACTTACAGATATTTCGAGCTTGAATTCCATTCAAAGGAGAAGTTCCAGCTTAAATTTGAATTGGATCAATCCAAGAATTTGCAGGATTCGGTAACTCCGCCATAGTTTTTGATTTCTTACCTCCCTTTGGACCAGTAGATCCCATTAGAGAACAATCTTCATCATCTTCCTCAGATATTGTATCAAAATATTCATCAGAAGTAAGCAAATTTGAATTAGAAGCTCTCAATCCAATGCTTAGGATCCTTTTCCCACTGTTCTTCTTCTTCCTCACCATCGAAAACACAGCGGGGGCGCAGGATAGCAGGAGAAAATTCGCCCGCTATCACGCACCAAAAAACCGCCCCTTACTT
>NC_033801.1:24899460-24901572 GCF_001876935.1 Asparagus officinalis
TTAAAACTCTCTCTCTATATATATATATATATATATATATATATATATATATATATATATATATATATATATATATATATATATATATATATATATATATATATATATATATATATATATATATATATATAGGGAGAGGTTCTAATAAAAACCTAGAGAACTAAAAACCAATCCTAACCCTCCAATCTATCTAATCCAATGGCCTACATTTCGATGGCAGAATTGTAAATATAGACAAATTTAATACAACATTGGAAACCAAAAATACAACACGTGGAACAATTCACTACATTAATGGTGGCTGGCAACATTGGAAACCAAAAATACAACACGTGGAACAATTCACTACATTAATGGTGGCTGGCAACATTGGAAACCAAAAATACAACACGTGGAACAATTCACTACATTAATGGTGGCTGGCAACATTAATGCTTCTCTGTTGAGTTCTCCATTTCCCCATTTCTCTCTCTAACTCACTTCCTGCTCTCTGTAACTCACTTCCATCTTCTATCAAGCTTTGATCTTCCATCTTCGCATGAAGAACACAGCAACAATTCATTAAAAATCATCCTAACCATCCAAGTTTTCGCTGGAGTGAATCTGGATTCACTCCATTGAATCTGGATTATATTGAAGCTCGATTCATTGGAGTGAATCCAGATTCACTGAATTGAATCCAGATTCAGTGGACTGAAACTCGTTATCAAACAATAGCAAATCTGCAAAAAATAAAAAACAAAAAGAATAAGAAACTTATGGTAAAAAACAAGCTATAAAATTTTAAACCATGATAAGATTTCACATTTTACAGCAAAAAGTTACGATTTTTATGGTAAAAAACAAACACCTCACATAACTGAATTTGGATTCACTGCAGTGAATCTAGATTCACTCATGTGTTTATTTCTTCGAAATTACAGCACATGCATTTATTTCTTCAACAATTCATTAAAAACCATCCTAACCATCCAAGCTTTCGCTGGAGTGAATCTGGATTCACTCCAGTGAATCTGGATTCACTCCAGTGAATCTGGATTCACTCCAGTGAATCTGGATTCACTCCAGTGAATCTGGATTATATTGAAGAATAATAAACTTATGGTAAAAAATATGCTATAAAATTTTAAACAAAAAGAATAAGAAACTTATGGTAAAAAACAAGCTATAAAATTTTAAACCATGAAAACATTTCACCTTTTACAGCAAAAAAATACGATTTTTTATGGTAAAAAACAAACACCTCAAATACTGAATCTGGATTCACTGCTGTGAATCGAGATTCACTGCAGTGAATCTAGATTCACTTATGCGTGTCTTCGTTTTTCAACTGGTTTCTTCAAAAAACAAAAAACAAAAAACTTTTCAGACTAAAAGGTGAAATATTTCACCTTTTACAACAAAAAACTACGATCTTTAAGATTAAAACTAAAACTTTTAGACGAAAAATCAAACAAATTTTATAAACTTACCATTAAAGCGTCAAAATAATTTAACAGCCCACTGAATCATGAAGACGAAGGTTGAAGAAGACCGTGAAGACGAAGCGTCAAAATAATTTCATAAACCATGAGGACGAAGGTTGAAGAAGAGAGAGTTGCTGTGATTTTGGAGAGAGAGAGAGTTGCATAGGGAAATGGAGAACTCAACAGAGAAGCATTAATTACCTCTCTTTAGTGGGCTGTTTAGGTGTGTGTGATGGTGAGAGAGAGGAAGAGAGAGGGGCTGGTTCAAGCTTTTGGGAAATGGAGGAGAGAGAGAGAGGAGAACGTGAGAGGAGAGAGTTGCTGTGATTTTGGAGAGAGAGAGAGAGAGAGAGTTGCATGGGGAAATGGAGAGCTCAACAAGAAGCATTAATTACCTCTCTTTAGTGGGCTGTTTATTTTACCTTATTACCCTTATGCAGCTTTAATCTCAGCCATTGGATGAATCTAGATCCAATGGAGAGGATTGGTTTTTAGTTTTTAGGATAGTGAGGTTTTTATTTGAACCTCTCCCTATATATATATATATGAGAAATATGGGTATGCTTGGTACCAAACACAAAAAGTTGTGCTTGGTAGTGAGGTGTCAAGTCCTCCACTCATTTAAATGTGAGAAAAAATTCACATG
>NC_033801.1:24901789-24925484 GCF_001876935.1 Asparagus officinalis
AAAGGAAAACAGTCCACGGAATAAAGCTCCACAGAATAAAGCTCTTCTTTATTAGTAATAAATTTTATATGTTATTAAACCTCACACGGTTTGACAGGTTGAGATAATCTCACACTCATGATTGTCCCTGATATGACTTGTTTGTTATTCTTCATGTGTGCTTGCGAATTTATTAGGTTATGTAACTATTGCATATCTTATTTCTACACTCTAGTTTAACCTAAGATATTGCAGTTCTTTTGAGGCTAAAGGTTTCTTGTGGGTAATTTGTTTCGCTGCTCTATCAGAATTTTACTAATATATTCTTCTAGTTTATATTAGATAAAAGGGTAGTGCATTGAATTAGAAAGCCTATGCACAAACTCTTTTAGAACAGACTACATTCACTAATCATTGTAATTGCAATTAAAAAATATATGTGAAAATACTGATTTTTTTTCCTCCTTTTTTTTTTGTTTCAACAAAAAGACTTTACATAGCTGAAGCTCATAACATAAACTATTTAGCAGCTGCGTTATGGTAGGGAAATAAATTTGATATAAACAATCAAGAATAAACAATCAAGATATTAGACAACATACAATGCAGATGCATCCCACCTAGTTATTATTAAAGGGTTTTTGCATATATCCCCCTTAAATCATCAATATTTACAGATTATCAAATCTTGATATTTGAAAATTTGCCCCTCAAAATTAGCATATTAGATCTTTCTACAACTTCAAGTTAAGAATGTTGCATTTTAAATGAGACAATGCCAAAATGCCCAATAATTTCTAATATGTTTGCAAAGATTTCCTATTTAAAAACTAAAACTGGTAATCAGAAGGGGTAGAAAAAAATGAATGTGTGAGAATTCGGGGGGACATTGTTTTGCAATTATCAAGATTTAATGCATAATATTGCAAATATGAAAGATTTTAGGGGTATATATGTAAAAAACTTTATTACCCTCTTTTATATAGTAAAGAGAAATTGATGAACTATCCCCAAATGTACCAAAAATTGTCATGCGTACAAAAAAATGACATGTGTCAAACTCCCAATAAAAAAGTTGCCATGTGTTTCTCTATCATCATCATATTAAAAAGAAAACATATGCACAACTGATTCTCTTTTTCTAAGAATACTCATCAAATTAAAATTATTCATATCCATAATTAGAAAACTTTATTCATAATAATCAAACCTTTATTAATTTTAACCAAATTATAACTATCCATAATAAGAAAAATCTTTAAAAAAATGGATAGTAAGAAAAATCTTAAAAAAAATGTCATGAGGCCATCCTTAAGTTTTTTAATTGGTAAAATTTCAAGAAACCTCCCATAACTTTAGACATTAGCATTAAACCCCTAAAGTATTTACAACTCTCACTAAACTTAAAGTAAGCTTGAAAATTTTAAAATATCCCCCAAACATTTTAATTTCTTCCATTTAACCTCCATAATGCTGTTACCCTATAATTTTACATTGACACAAAGTAACTCTCAAGTCAAGTATATACCCCTCAAATCATTCTTATTCCCAAGTCAACCCATAAAATTACAAACAACCCTAAAAATATAACAATTACAAATAACTTTTTAAAAAATCTAAAAATACAAACAACACGCATGAAATATAAAAGTTACAAACAACCCCTTTAAATTCCTAAAAATTATAGAAAACCCCTAAATTAGGATATTTCAAACAAACCCTTAAAATTACATTTAGGCCCTAAAAATCTAAAATTACAAAAAAAATGAAAAATCTAAAAATTACAAAAAATCCGCTAAAAATTCTAAATCTATAAATTACCACTCAAAAAATTCGTAAATCACAAATAATCCATTATAAAATTCAGAAACTATGAACAATCCCCTTCAAAATTTAAAAATTACAAACAATCTCCTAAAGAATCAAAAATTCAAACAAACACCTAAAAATATGATTATTACAAAAAACCATTAAAATAGAAAATGAAAAATATAGCACCCTTAGAAATAAATTACAAATAACCCTTTAAAAATATGTAAATTACAAATTGACCCTTTATATTTAACAACTATAAGAAAACCTAAAAAATTAAAAATTACAAACAACCCGCAGAAAATCCAAAATACAAATAAACCACTTCAAAATCCAAAGATTACGTAACCTTCATAAAAATCCAAATTTATGAACAACCCTCTGGAAAAATCTAAAATTTATAAACATTTGTTATTGGGGTTTTTTTGCCAAAAATTATTGAAGTTAATTGACAAAAAGTAAAGCTTATTAGCGTTTCTGCCAAAAATTATTTGGGGTTGGGAAGCTTGTTTGTTATTTGATTACACATGAACTGACAAGAATAATTTTATTTCTGGCAAAGGTTATTGTGGGTTAGTGAAAGTTTCATAGATATTAGGGACTTAGTTTAAACACCTAAACTTATGTTTAATAAAATTTACCCATATTTTAATTTTGGCTTTTTTCAATGTATCCCGTCAAGTTGTAGGTATTTTTAAATTTTCTCCAAATCATGATAATTATAAATTTGCCTCCCAAATTGTTTTATTCTCTCAACTTTATCCATCTACTTAGTTAAAAAATAAATAAATAAAAGCATGCTCACCCGAAGGGGCACAAGCATAATACTTATTGAGTGATGGAGCCCAAATATTAGATTTAGAGATGTAAATTAAAGTTGCAAACTACCAAATAGTTAAATGCTGGTAACTCTTGTATTTTTATTGAAACTAGATGTGATGCACGTGCATTGCATCTGGTCAAATATCTTGATTGTTTATTTTATTTACTTTATTATTTACTATAACTTGGTTGTGAAATAATTTTTAATTACCAAGTATACATTAACATAGTTGAAATGTCTCTATAGCTAAAATATTGTTGCTCTCAATCGGGCTTGTTCGATTGAGAAGAACTTGCCGAGATCGAGGCCAATTGCAAATTCCACAAACCACACAAAAATGGCCCCTTAGTCCCATAAATTATTAAAGTTAATTTAGGTGTCTTAACTGTTATAAAGTGTTTCCAAACTAATATTGTGGTAATTTGTTGAAATTTCTATCATCTCCCATAAAATGTCCCTTTAAATTTATCTCTAAAGTTATTATAACAATATTTAATAATTTGGGAAAGCAATGTATAAGTTGGAAGAGGCTGTCACAAAGTTGAACATGAGCAAACTCTGACATTTTAACTTCCTTAAAAAATAATAAAAATTATTGTAGCATTGGCCGTTAGAGAAATGAAGAAATACATATAAAGGTAAACAATATGAACATTAAATAAACAAACCGAGAAGATAAAATTTTGGTATTTCGCTTGTGTATATGAGTGATGTTCAGAATTCTTGACTCCTTCAATTGCGAAGAATCATCATGAAAGATAATGTGCAAGTCTGCAAACAGTCTAGGAGTTACTCCTGAATTTTTTTAATCCCTTCACAAGATGATACTTGAAAGCACTCTTCCTAAAGGTACATGCAACCGTCACGTAGTCAAGTTCATAAAAGAAGAAGTTGATGCCTATATGTTGCGTTAAACTTTACATAATTGAGGATGAATGCAAACCCCTCTTTCGTTGTATCATATTAGAAGTCAATCCTCATCCATCCAAATTTCAACTTTCACCATAAAAAATGGTTCATTTATTAATCCAAGTGTAGAATTAGGAAGCAAAATATGGAGAAATGGTCTACTTTTTCTCATTGAATTATGATCAAATATATACAAATATTAAGCATAACAGAAGGCTAATTATGCTGCTACAATCAAGGAAATAAATATACTGGTATAATTAAGGAGTCAAACTAGGAAACAAATAACACCTAATAGCCAAGTGAATCGAGGCTAATAATATCCTAATATTACGCATAATTCAACACTCCCCCTCAAGCTAAGCCGTATACATTAATAAGGTTTAGCTTGCAACACAAGGTACTGAATAAAGAATGAAGTAGAGGCTTAGTTAAGATGTCAGCAACTTGTGATCTTGAAGGCACATAATGCAGTTTGACCTCTTGACTTTCGATCTTCTCACTGATGAAATGTCTGTCCAATTCAATGTGTTTCGTGCGATCATGATGAACTGGATTCTTTGCAATACTGAGAGCAGCTTCATTATCACAGTGGAGATGAATTGACTTTTCACAAGGTACATGTAGGCTGCTGAGAAGACGTTTAAGCCAAATTCCTTCACAAATCCCATGGGCTAGAGCTCTATATTCTGCCTCTGCAGTGCTTCTAGCCACAACTGATTGCTTCTTACTCCTCCATGTAACTAAATTACCCCAGACATAAGAACAATATCCAGAAGTTGATTTCCTATCTGTTTATGATCCTGCCCAGTCAGCATCTGTGTAGACATTTAGACTTCGACTTGAGTTCTTCTGAAAGTATAGACCTTTTCCAGGTGACCCTTTGAGATATCTTAGAATTCTGTAAACTGCCTCCATGTGAGATTCTCTGGGATTGCTCATGAATCGACTGACCAAACTGACAGCAAATCCAATGTCAGGTCTGGTGTTGGCTAAGTAGATCAGTTTGCCAACTAGTCGTTGATATCTTCCTCTGTCTACAGTTACTTCTGCCTCATCAATATCGAGTTTCAGATCAGGCTCCATAGGTGTTTCTGAGGGCTTACATCCAAGCATTCATGTTTTTTTGAGTAGATCAAGTGTATACTTTCGTTGAGAAACTGAGATGCCTTTGTGTGATTGAGATACCTCCATACCTAGGAAGTATTTTAACTCCCCAAGATCTTTAACTTCAAATTCAGTGGCTGGAGTCTTCTTTAAACACTTTATCTCTTCTTTATTGTCTCATGTGATTACAATGTCATCAACATAAACACTTAAGATTGTGATTTTTCCATAGCTAGCTTGTTTGGAGAAGAGTGTATGATCACCAGGACTTTGAGAATAACCAAACTTCTTGAGAACTTGAGAGAATCGGCTGAACCAGGCTCGGGGACTTTGCTTTAAGCCATACAAAGACTTCCTCAGTTTGCACACTTTTCCTTGTGAGTGTTTATCTTCAAATCCAGGTAGAATATCCATGTAGACTTCTTCTGAGAGATCACCATTTAGAAATGTGTTCCTTACATCTAACTGATGAAGAGGCCAGTCTAAATTTGCAGCTAGAGAAAGAAGCACTCTGATAGTATTTTGTTTAGCCACTTGAGCAAAAGTCTCCTGATAGTCAATGCCATAAGTTTGAGTGTACCCTCTTGCAACAAGTCATGCCTTAAGTCTCTCTACTGAGCCATCTAAATTGTGCTTCACAGTAAATAACCATCTGCATCCAACTGTACGTTTCCCCGGGGGTAGAGAAGTGATTTCCCACGTGTTGTTCTTCTCTAAAGCTCTGATTTCTTCATAAGTAGCTTTCTTCCACTCAGGTATGGCTAAGGCTTCATGAACTGTATTTGGTATGCTTACTTGATCTACTTGAGCAACATAAGCCTGATACTTAGTTGATAAATTCCCATAGTAGACATAATCTTCAATCTGATATGGTTGAATGTTACGAGCAGTTTTCCTCAATGCTATTGGCAGATCTAACTCATCAGTGGCAATATTCTCAGAACCAGAATTTGAAACATTATCATTGGTAGGCATACCTGGATCATGGTTGTTACTTGGCAGTGGAGTTGAGGTCGATTATTGACAATCCTGAAGTTCAGTCATTTGTGGACTCTGAGGCATGGAAGTAGCATCTGTTTGAACATTTTCTGTTTGAACATTTTCTGTTTGAACATTTTCTGGAACATGTGACACAATACTGTTTTGCTGATTTTGTGGATTATGACAAGTATTTTCCCAATTCTGAGATTCAATGCATATATTCTCCCCCTGAATTGATGAATTGGAGTAAAAAGGTTTGTGTTCAAGGAAAGTTACATCTATTGTATGGAAGAATTTCCTCTGAGATGGTGAATAACACTTATACCCTTTTTAATAAGGAGAATATCCTAAGAATATGCATTTTAAGGATCTAGGATCCAACTTACTTTGTTCATATAGATGTACAAAAGCAGTGCATCCAAAGAGTTTTGGAGGAATTTGAGTGAGTAATCTTGTTTTTGGAAAGGATTTCAATAACATTTGACATGGTGTTGAGAATCTGAGTACCCTTGATGGCATTCTATTGATGAGATATGTTGTAGTGAGTACAGCTTCTCCCCAGTAGTGTTTAGGAACATGTGATGTGAACATGATTGATCGGGCTACTTCCAAGAGATGGCGATTTTTCCTTTCAGCAATTCCATTTTGCTGAGGGGTTTTGACACATGAACTGGTATGAACAATGCCCTGAGATTTGAAATAATCACCAAGAATAGTATTGAAATATTCACTTCCATTATCAGAGTGAACAATTTGGATATTTGTTTTGAATTGTGTTTGAATCATAACATGGAATTGCTTGAATAGATTGCTACTTTTAGATTTCCTTTTCATCAAAAATACCCAAATTAGCCGTGTGTGATCATCTATGAAGAGTAAGTACCATCTTGTATTAGTTACATTAGGTACTCTAGAGGGACCCCAAATATCACTATGAATCATTGAAAAGGGATGAGAGGCTTTGTATGAACTAGGCACATAGGAATTTCTTGTGTGTTTTGATAGTTGACAAACGTCACAATTCATTAACTTGGCACTTTTATTCAAGAACAAGGATGGAAACAATTTTGAAAGATACACAAAATTAGGATGACCTAGTTGATAATGAAGCATCATGATTTCTTTGTCATTATTCATAGAATTTGAACTAAACTTAGACGCCAAGTAAGATGTGGAACATGATGGTGTTTTGAGGAGATATAGTCCTGACTTCACTTCAGCACTACCAATCATCTTCCCCGAATCTCTGGCCTGAAAAACACAAGAATCTTCTGTGAAATATGTGAGGCATTTCAAATCTTTATTCAATTTATGAACTGATAATAGATTGCAGTCCAATTTCGGAACAAAGAATACTGAGTTCAACTGTAAAGTGGGTGAGATTTGAACAATTCCAATGCTTACAACAGACGATATTGATCCATCTGCTATACTGACCGTTATTTCTTTCTCATATGGAGAATAGGATGAGAAGAGGTTTTTGTTACCAGTCATATGATCAGTGGCTCCAGAATCCACTATCCATGAGGAAGAATGGTTTGATCGGGAGTGAAAGACTAGTGATATGTTACCTCTTTTGATAACTTGAGCACTGCTAGATGGACCAGGATTCTGACCAACTTGCTGAGACTGGCTGATGAGAGTTTGAAGAAGCTCTAGTTGATCCTTGCTGAATAAGGCAAAAGTAACTAAGTTGCCTCGAGGTTCATGATCAGACGAGTTTGAAGTGTTTCTTGGCTTCCAATCTTGAGGCTTTCCATGGAGTTTCTAACAATTGTCTTGAGTATGCCCTGGTCGATGGCAGTGATCACAGTAAGGCTGTGGTTTGTTATTATTCCTCCTGTTGGTGAAGACTTTGGCAGCTTGAATTTGATTTTCACTTGTGGCAGCCAGAGCAGAGACTTCTGAGACATGTGTTGGTGTAGAGTCTCCCATCATAACCTTTCTTCTACTCTCTTCATGGCGTATGGCTGAGAAGGCTTCTCTCAGAGAAGGCAGAGGCTTGGTGCTGATTACTCTTCCACGAGCTTCATCAAGTTCTTTGTTAAGACCTGATAAAAACTTGAACACCCACTTGGTTTCTACAATTGATCTGTAGATCTTGGCATCTTCTGGACAGTTCCACTTCTGAATATCGATGAGATCTATTTTTTGCCAATGTCTGGTGAGAGAGCTAAAGAATTGAGTGACTGAGAGTTCACCTTGTTTCAGTTCATGAAGAATACTTTTTGTTTTGAAGACTTCAGATGTATTCTTTGAGCTTGAGAATGTATTTTTTGCAGCTTCCCAGATCTCTGCAGCAGTGGCATAGAGTAGGAAATTCTCTCCAATCTCGGGTGTCATGGAATTGACAAGCCAAGACATGACCATGTTGTTGTTTGCCTTCCATGATTTGTATGCAGGATCATCTTCTTTTGGTGCATCGGCAGTGCCTGTGATGAAATCGCCCTTGCTCTTTCCACAGATGAACATGAGGACAGATTGGGACCATTGTAGATAGTTTTGGCCATTCAGTTTGTGGCTTGTTACTTTCTGAGAGAAATGATCAGTGTTTGGGATGGAAGTAACAGAGGTTTTGGTGGAAGTGGAAGAAGAGGTGAGGCCATGAATTTGATTTCCATATTTTGTCATAGCTCTAATACCATGTAGAATTAGGAAGCAAAATATGGAGAAATGGTCTACTTTTTCTCATTGAATTATGATCAAATATATATGTAGAATTAGGAAGCAAAATATGGAGAAATGGTCTACTTTTTCTCATTGAATTATGATCAAATATATACAAATATTAAGCATAACAGAAGGCTAATTATGCTGCTACAATCAAGGAAATAAATATACTGCTACAATTAAGGAATCAAACTAGGAAACAAATAACACCTAATAGCCAAGTGAATCGAGTCTAATAATATCCTAATATTACGCATAATTCAACACCAAGTTGAATAAAAAATATTAATTCAAATAAATATCATTTTCATGTATTGTCCACAAATAGAATAATAGTGCTTGAATCAATAAACGTTGATATAATTACAATAGATATAATTTCATGTTGTTTCATAGAAATTTTAATTTCTACTACGCACATGTATGGTTGGCTTTGGTTCTTCCTAATATCTATGTCAACGGTGAATGACGGCAAGGCCCTCTCTTCATCTTCATGGATCTTTGGAAGAAGAAAGTTATACATCACTACTAGTGGAAATTTTATTTTCTATATTACAACTCCTTAGACACCACTTGTGTCTAATCTTTTGTAATTAACAATCTTTTGTCTTTTTGGTTTATTTTAATGAACGGGGTTTTAAACCCCTGTTTTTTGATCAAAAAAAAATAGATATAATTTTATCTTGATCAGTAATATAGATATAGATTTATCTTGACTGTATGAAAATGGCAAAATTAAAAATAATATCTCAAGGACTCACCAATGTTAGCCTTTATATTGAAAGGGGCAAGAATTATGATGATCTAATTCATGCTCCAGAAGGGATGAAAACCCCTCAACCCTCCACTTGGAAGTACTATTTTTCATCTAAAAGTTGACACGGTTTTGAATTAATTATTAAATATTACTATATAATAAAGTAACATGCATAAGAATAAGGGAGAATAAAGAAGAGAATAATAGATTAATTACCACTAAAAATACTGCTCATTGTTTCTCCTTTTACTCTCTCTTCAAGTTTTCCCTTTGTAGAATAGTGCGTTAATCTTTAATTTATCTCTTTGTAGAATAGAGCATTGATATATATTTTATGGGTGTGGAAAGATATGAACAAAATTTAGAGTCGCTATTGAAAAACTTTAAGAGATTTGAAATTTAATGAATTGAAATATCATCCCTCAAACAATTATAATACTAAGTTCATTAATAAATTCTATCCCTTGAACAAAAGCAGTTCTAGTTTAGTAGGTTTCATTCTCGTGTAAATGAGACTCCGAGAATTTAAAACCAACTCCTAACTAAATGTAAGATAAAAACAAACTTCTACGTTATATTTTCCTCAATGTAATTAGTATACAATAATAATATGATATTTGAAGTTGAGGGTAGATTTGTTGTTCATGTGAGATTTAATTAAGTTAAATATTTAATATATTTTTAAGGATAATTTGGATATTTATTTTGAGGATAGATTAGGATTAAAATGTATTATCCAAAAGAATTAAGGATAATGTTGCCGAGGGAAAGATTTTTTCAAACTCACACTTTTAAAGTGAGTATGATATATAGTGCTTCCACCAGCTCAAAATTATTCTTATCATAAAGTAACAGAAAAAAATATCATGAGAATCACATGAGGAAAGTCAATAGGATTTTTTAACCCATAAAAATGGAACAGTAACCCTGACTCAAATCATGATATGGATGAGAGAAAACAAAACGAAATATAGAGAGAGGGACGTCAAGTTGTGGTGATGGCAGGGCCGAATGGGTCCAATGGGCCTATGGACTTTTCCTAAAATCTTGTAAATTGATTGAGGACATGGTGTAGCTCGTGCCGCTACCTCCGCACGCACATGTGCTTGCTGCTACCTCCTAGATTCACACCCTAGCTATCACCCTCCTTGGTGGGGTACATGCGCATCGTACGGCAGAGAGAGATACGATAAAATAATATTAATTAAAGAGACTAGTGCGAACCGGGGTTAGAAAGCGGACCGTTCTGAGCCATCTATTTATTCCACTATGCGGAGGTTGAACAGTTTGCTCGCATTCGAATGGTTTCTGATAAAATGTGTACTCTTAATTGAAATTATCAAATTATAAGTAAGATTTCTTTTGTATTAGTGTGCATATGGATAGCTCAGATCCATATGACATAAAATAGGAGTGCTTTTCAGGAGATGCATGTCGCTGCCTATTGTATATATATTTTTAAAGAATTTGTTTAAATGCAAACTGTTCTTATAAGATTAGCATTCCCTCTCAAGTGGTAAATCATCCTCGAGATTTTCATTTTTGTCAATTTCGCGGCAAAAAATAGTCCCCAGTCAATTAATTTATCCCCCTACTTCCATCTTAATTAAATTTTTTTTATAAAGAATTAGAAAAAAAAAGAACTAATTTTCACACTTATCTCCCAATTCCCTTGTAAACCCGAACATCCAAATAGAGAAGTAAGGAGGAGAAAAAGGGAGAGCAATCTCTCTCTACTAGCCGATATAGATAGACAATTTGGCGATTGATCGAAACTACTCACACACTACTAAAAGTAGAAGTACTTTTGTTTCTTATAGTTTGAAAGTAGCATGCAACTCGTAGTCCAGTTAGTATTCACCCTGTATATATGCCCACTAAAATGAATTAGAGTCAGAGAGAGAGAGCGATTGCATGGCAATTGCGGGCCCTGAGTCAATGAGGACGGTACTCGCGCGGGGGCCATCAATTATATCCATGGATCCCGGAGAAAACCAGGGATCGACTTTTCGAGTTTTAAGGCCTACAAAGTCCCAAGTCTTACGGGAGAAAACTCGATTGAAGTCAGAATAGCAACTGCTGATGCTTCGTCTTTTGACGACCACTCAATATTTTACTGGACTAAAAGTTCGGATGGCTCGATGACAAAGAAGAACCCTATACATAACAGATATATTTCAAAAAACTCAATATGGTTGACAGCTGTCCTTCTAGCCAACAGAATCTTTGCAAATGAAAATTTTGAAACCTCCGCCATTGATCGTTATATATAGATAGAAATTTTTGAATTCACAGCTAATGATGTAAATATGACATATGTTAGTTAACCTCGTTTGCTTTCTCTTGACCGAACTAATCAAAGCGACAGATGCGTTTGCTCTTTACTCTTTTACTGATATGCATTTGGAATAATAATACTAAGTATTAATATAATGAAAATTTCAATTGTTTTTTTATGGTGTTTGTTCATTTAATAAGCTATATTTTACTTATTTTATTTTGGAATTGACTCTAGTAAATATTTCGATTTGAGCGATGACATGATTTTCTTAGATAATGTTCGTTCGAAGAGTCTATTTTTCATATTTCATTCAAGTTATTATGTTAATTAATTGTAGCCCAAGTATCTAGATGTACACTTTCAATAATATTTTCATTCGAATATATTGAAATTCTAATTGTTATTTTTATTGTATTTATTTATGTGCATTTTTTAAAAGGAACTTATATCATTTCATAGTTACATCTCTTATAGTATGTAATGTAATAGATATGTTATTAGTAAGCTTCAATAATAAGCTCATGTCAACATTTTAGAAAGTTCTAGAAAAGAGAAAGAGAAAAAGAAAAGTGAGGAAAAAGTACTTCTATAAAATTACGATTATGCACTTTCAAATGCAATAGAAATGCCCACCACTCATCCATTTTTTTGGTTTGCCCTCACTCTCCTTTTTCTATTTCCCATTATGTAGACTAGATGAGAGGCACATGCATTAATTTTGCACTTGCTAAAAGGATTTATCGAAATTAATTCAATATTGCTAATGACAATTCTTTTGCATGTAGCTCAAAGGAAATTCTATTCATTTGTGGATATAAATTAAATGAGTAAAGTTTAATTTAACATATGCAATTGATATATTTTTTATTTATTTTTGAGATGAGTAGTTTGGAGATCTAAATTCATGACTATCTATAATCCACATCGAATCATTTACCATCTAAGTTATATTTTATAACCACAATCCTTCTTAAATGTCAGTTCTAATTCATTTTTTATTTGTACCTTGTTTTTAATTAAACTTTATATAATTATATAGACTTTTATTTATAAAAAATTATATAGAATCTAGCTATGTTTATGGGAAAATATTAATGAAAATGTTCTAGAAACAATAAAGAGAAAAAATAAATATTCCATTGCATAGACTTTATCAATGTTTATGGTAAAATATGGATAGAATATTCTAGAAACAATAAATAGAAAAAAAATCTCTTTTATTAAATTAACTTTTTTACCCTAACCAAAGTAGAAAAGAGGGTATATATGTCCACCATTCATCCATATCTTGGATTGTCCTCACTTTAATCATTATATAGATAGACTAGATCACAAGCACGTGCCTTATGCATGTGCAAAAACACCAATTTATCGAAATTAGTTCAATATTGATAATGACATTCTTTTTTGTGTAGTTTGAAGAAATTATTGCTTAAATTTTAATATGTTTGTTCGTGGAAATTAATTCAATGAACAGAGTAAGTCTTATTTAACATATGCATTAGAAATATTTTTTCTGAGATGAATAGCATGGAGATCTAAATTCGTGACTATCTATAATTAACATCGAATCATTTACCCTTTGAGTCATATTTTGTGGTCACAATCTGTAAGACATCCATTTAGTCCCACATCGGGAAATGAATATGAGGACGTTACTTATTTAAGGTGAGTGATTGTGAGACCCCCATTTACTCACACATCTGAAAATGAATGAAAAGCTAAGTTGCTTAAATAGGTAAGCTCAAGACTTAAGTGTAATATATACTAGTTGATTTTAGCAGTGGATTGAGCTAAACAAAACGTTACACTCAGTGGGTCTCATGACTTGCACCACGCCAACGGGTCTGCAAACTCAAGGCATTACACAATCCTTCTCAAATTTTAGTTCTAATTGATTCGTTGTTTTTTGTAGGTTGATTCATTATTTATTATTTGTACCTTGATTTAATTAATTAAACTTTATATAATTATATAGACTTTTGTTTGTTAAAAAAATTATAGACTTTATCTATATGTTTATAAAAAATATTGATTAAAATATTCTAAAAATAACAAAAGTAGGAATACATATTATTTTTTCCTTTAGTATTGATTAAATATGCGAAACTAGTAGTAGGAGAAGATAGCGAGAGACACTTGGCTTTCGAAGAGATTTTACCTTCATTGTTTGAACTTGAAATCCTCGTGTGATTATCTTGTCCTAATTATATTGTGTATTAGTATAAATAACTTGTAGCATAGATATATGCTTAGATCATTTTTTTATTTATAGATATGTATTTGTATCTTTAGTAACATAAAATATTTAATTATGTATGCTTCATCTTTTTTCATGATATTTGAATAGCATAGAATGCTCTAAAAATAAAAAATATAAAAGATAAACAAATCATTCATTGTAAAAATTACATAGAATGTTCTAGAAAGAAATAAAAGAAAAAAGAGGGAAAAAAATCTTTCCTCGTAACAATCTTATCCTTTTTAAAACAATTGGAAATGATAGTTTATCCACCACTCACCCAATTTGTTCCTTCCCCTGATTTGTTCTCTCTATATTAGTATAGAGATAGAGAAGTATATAGATGTGGTCCTTTTACAATTAGTATAGTTTTGTAGCTGTTTTAAAATCGATGTTTCAGGCCCAAAAGTGAAATCCTTAATTAATAGCACAGCTGAAAAACAACACAGCCCAAACTCTTCCCCAATGTTCGAATCGTAGTTTATAATGAATAAAAAAGAGTGTTAGTGGCGCTAACATTTTTTGCGAAATTCTTATACAAGAAAAGAAATAACAACAAATTTAAAAATAGCATACACTTAAAAGCTGACCTAAAGTTTAAGTGTTTCTTTTTTTTTTGTGTCCCAGTTTTTATTTAATCTATCGTCTTTTGGCATCTCTTCAATTGTGAGTAAGCTTAACACTGAATCATAGGTGGGCTGAGCTATAGGAATAAGCCCGTCATTACTTTAGCCCATAATCTTTATGGCCTTGCAGCGATGTAAAACATTGCCTCCCCCGTGACTGAGGGGTTCATTTTGGGAGCCTTTTATGGCTTTTTGGGGCCTTTTAGCTTAAAAAATTATTAAAATTATTAAATAGTCACTAGTTTGATCACACGTGTACGTTCATACATGTGAGGAGCGAAAAGGCTAGTTTTCAAAAGTTGATAAATGCTAACTTTTTGAGACTTGAAAGACAGCTTATTTGGGATGTTCTCAAATATCTATTATAAACAAACTAGTTTAAAATCTAATTTGACCAAATATATATATATATATATAAACACCCTGAAAGGACTCCCGGGATTTATCTTTTTTTCTTCTCGTTTTGGATCTTCCTTGCTCCCTAGACATTCAGTTATCTTATACTAATCATGCAATGTATGTGGAAGTTTAATGGCTCATTCATTATTTCCAAGAAATATTTTAAAATTGTTTGCTATCGGATTATCGTCTATAACATATAAATATCAAATCTATCTATATCTATATTAAATCTCTTACCACTTAGACTACAAATTTCTCTTTTTTAAAATCAATTTCTTAAATACAAAATTAATCTATATTTTAATCGAATCTCAAACCTCCCCATCTTTAGTGCTAAGGGGCTGTTTGGTTGTTGTTGGTAAAGTTGTGTATTTATGACACAAATTGGAAAGTTATTGTCCACCTCATTAATTTCACTTTTATATTTTCCTTTGTTTGTTTTTTATTCCATTGGAATCATAAATTGCTTGTTTGGTTTGTAAATGTAACTTTAATTGTTTGTTTGGAAAGTGCAAAAAGTGGTCCCTACTCAAATGATCATATTGGTTGGAATTATTTTTTAATATTTTTTTTTCTAACTTCAATGTCAGCTTTCTCCTAAGGGCCTGTTTGTTTGTACTGAAGTAATTGTGAAGTAGCTAAAGTAAAAGAAGTAAAAGCTATTTCTGCTACTTCCAAGCAAAAAAGTGTGTTTGGTTCTCTAAAAAACTTACTTTCAATACTTCCCTAAATGCTTATGTGGCGCCTACGTGTCATCATTACTTCCAAAATATTTTTCCAATCCTCAATACTCAGAAGTAGCTCGGAAGTAGTTGAAATGCATATTAATTAGGACATAAATAATTTTTTATTAATATTTCCTTTATTAGTTACTTCTAACAACTTTTCATTGATAAAATTACTTCCTAGTAATATTTCCAAATGTTATCCAAACAAAAAAAGTAAATGAAGATGAAAAAGTTCTACTTCTATTACTTCTAAAAATATATGAAACAAACAAAAAAAATGCTATTTCCACTATTTCCTACTTCATAGCTTTGAAAATTACTTCTATAACCTACTTCTTACTTCTAATACTTCCATTATCCAAACGAGCCCTAAAATCATGTCTTTTTTTTTATGAAATCATTTTACAAACCACATCAGCATATGAAATCACTTTACACTATTTTCACAACTACAAACAAACAATTGAAAGTAATGAAAGCTGACATTGGGACCCACTTTTTTACACTTTCCACATGGTAAAAATATACAACCAAACAGCTCCTAACTGTTGATATACAAGTAGCTTTACCCATCTCCTAATAAAACTGCTCTGAAGAGAATCCGCTGCTTCATATTAATTTGAAACTGGAAATTTATTCTCTCGAAGCGTTTCTCTCTTTCCCAAATAGTTGTTTTCTCTCTCCCAAAAAATCCTTCGCCTTCCTCCCCCTCTAGTTATTTTCTTACTATAAAATAAGTCAGATTCATTTTGAGTTAAAATCTATAAACATGAATTATTACATTTGCCATAAGTTATATGTAAGCATTTTTAAAAAATTATGAAATAGATGATTAATTTTGAAAATTTCTTGGGATCAGGAATAAACAACTAACAAGTTTGCAGAGGAAGATAGAGAAACGTCGTACATTCTTAAAAATTATTAATCTTTACTTAGTTTGTTTATAATGATAGGATCTCATTATTAACTAACTACAAGACCTAGTGCATTATTTTTTTTGTTAGACGTTCAAGTTAGGCAAAGGACCCATGTGAGTCTTCATCGCAATGAATGTTATACAATTTAAGTACAAATGAAAAAAAGAGGGTTAATCAATGGTGTAGTTGGTGAAGGGGAACTTTTGCAGTTTAATTTGGTATATTGATATATAATAGATAAAAATGTTGAAGGATGGTTTTGAAAATAGTGGGTGCGTGTGGGTAATTAATATGATTTTTATTTGTGTGGTTTTCTTCGTTCATTTTCAAGATATCTATGGTCTTGTGGATATATATAGCTATAGCATTGCTACTCTCTTTTGGTTTTGTGGAAGAATTTGGGTGTTAAAAAATTAAATTATCTAAGCCCATACATGAAATTTATTTTAACCAACACTCATGTGTAAATATTACAATTGGCATTGAGATCTAAAATATATATGAGATTCTATTTGATTTTTATACAAACAGTATCTATTTAAATAATAATAGTATAATTAAATTTTGTGATCTGAAAAAAGATCAAACATACAATATACATAATTGCTTTAAAATAACCTAATCTAATCTAATAAGAAGAAAATAGATGAAAGTGTTGTGAAAATTATTGATATTTCTTGATATGAAAAAAATCAAATATATAATATAATTAATTACTTTAAAATAATCTAGTCTGATCTAATAAGAAGAAAATAACAAAGGCATATACATGTTGAAGGAGATGAAAGTGCTGCAAAAATTGTTGTAGTTTCTTGGCTTATAAACATTGCTATGTGATATTGCATGTGAGAAGATAACAATTATAAATATAGTTTTATTTAAATAGTAATAGTATAACTAAACTTTGAAACTAATTATGCAGTATCGTGAACTATTTGAATTTTATTTGGTGAGAGATCGTCACGTTGTGTCATCATATCACAGTCGTTTGTTTTAATTTTCCTTTTTTATAATTTTTAGAACGATTTTGTCTTTATAATTTGTTTGGTGGATTTTACAAATACCCCATCCACAACATATGCATTTATAGGTCTGTGTTGTTTCGGGGTTCGACCTCTGGAGAGAACATTATTTGTCTCACTAATTTGTATGGTTTTTACATATACTCATCTTGTATATATTTATAAATTTGGCATTTAATAATTTCATGCAGGTTTATATTTCAATTTAAACTATATTCTTATCTTCATATTATGTATATCCAATAAGAATTCAGCAATTTATCAATTTACTATTACTTAATGGATTTGTATTTGAATTTCAAGGGTATTTGTCTATTAAAAGATTTTTCCAAACTCGTGCTTTTAAATGGAGTATGATATATGAGTGGATAGAAAGTTTGTTGGGCTTTTTTTTTTCAGATACCACCCTTGTCTACTTTTGTAATTTTTTGTGTAATAACTACCTGTGTAATTTATTATATTGTGAGAAGTCTTGCCTTTGTTGGAAAATTCTACTATTTTAAATTCAAACGGTTCAATATATTGTAGGAAAAACACTCTCTTCTTCTGGTGGAATTTATTTTCTTTGCATACTGTTGATGTTAAATAATAAAACAGTCAATATAGTGGGGGTGAGGTTGATTAGGGGCCGCTCATATCTCAGAATCTATGGTTTTGAGTTGAGTAGCTTCAGCCTACACAAATAGTAACTCGTGAGAGAACGGGGATTAGTTCCCTCGTGGTTTTCCCGACGATCAAGTCAGTTGATGAACTTGAGTGGGAAAATAAAGAACTGAGTGAGTTCTAAAATATAGTGCAGTATAATTTGCAGATATGGTGAGGTTCTAATAAAAACCTCCTTAGCCTAAAAACTAAAAACCATTGTGGGTCATTGGATTTATCTCATCCAATGGTTGAGATTAGAGCTTATACTGCAGTGAATCCAGATTCAGTGATGGCAATAAATATCATTATTAAAGAGTGCAATAAATTTGTCTGTCATTAAAGAGTGCAATAAATGCCATTATTCTTCAAAAAACAAACACCTCACATAACTGAATCTGTATTCACTACAATAAATGTCATTATTCTTCAAAAAACAAACACCTCACATAACTGAATCTGGATTCACTACAATGAATCGAGATTCACTCATACGTGTCTTCGTTTTATCAACTGGAAATCCTCACCCTATATATGAGTAAATCTAGATTCACTATAGTGAATCCAGATTCACTGGAGTGAATCCAGATTCAGTTATGTGAGGTGAAACTGGATTCGCTGGATTGAATCTGGATTTAATCCAGTGAATCTGGATTCATTGGTTGTTTGTTGCCCCTATTTATTGCACTCAGTATAATAATGACATTTTATTGCACTCTTTAATAGCATTAGTGCAATAAATAGGTTTTTAGTTTTTAAGCTAAGGAGGTTTTTATTAGAACCTACCTCACCTTATATATATATATATGGGTATGCTTGGTACCAAGCAAAAATTTTGTGCTTGGTAGTGATGTGGCACAATCCCCTCCACTCATTCAAATCGGGGACCACATTCACATGGGTTGAGGAGTGCATGAGGATATGCAACCATTAACCTCACCTTATATATATATATATGGGTATGCTTGGTACCAAGCAAAAATTTTGTGCTTGGTAGTGATGTGGCACAATCCCCTCCACTCATTCAAATCGGGGACCACATTCATATGGATTGAGGAGTGCATGTGGATATGCAACAATTTGAATGAGTGGAGGGGATTGAAATAAAATAGGCAGACTAATATCCAATAAAATCAAATTTTTTTTATCCACCTACATCCTAAGATCCATACATAGAAGAAGATCCAAGATAGAAAATTACCTGAAGCGTGCAGATCAACAACGAAAAACTGCGTACTCATTGAAATGTTGCGCGGCAATTGTAGCGACGCCTCTACTAGTATCCACACGAACTTGTTGGAACTCCGCGCGTCAGTGTGCTAGCACTTTGAAGACGGCGGCCTTTGGAGTTTCTCTATCCTTTTCCTCACGATTTCAGAAGCTCGGTTGGATGATCAAAAGGTCCATCCCATGCGCCTTTTTATAGGATTGTGAGGTAGTTTCTCAAACCGTAAAGAGATCGGGATTCCAATCATACGGTTTCTCAAAATATAATTTGTTCAAATCAAATCATATCTTTAAACCGTGATTGATCATATCAATTTGATTGTTAGGAGATAGGTTCATTAAACTTGGTCAGTATTTCTTTCAAACGTGATTGATCAAATCAATTCTGATCAATTAATCGAGATTGATCAAATCAATCCTTATCCAATTACCCGATAGCCTCACAACTAATCATATCTCTATATGACTTAATTTATGCGGGCTTTCTTAATAACGTTCCAACATGTTCTTGTGTGCGACCCAATAGGTTTACACGATGTTGGCAGTGAGCCAAAATACTTTTTCGGCCCACAAGTCATAAGCGGACCCTAGCAGGACATTATGACTACCCAAATCATGTAAAGGTCATCTCAGACGAAACCTAGTTCACAATGGACATATGTCGGTCTCTTCATCACTAGATATCTTGATTGAACTCAAGCAGGAAGCGTGTCAACCTTATACAATTCAACCTTTAAGTCAGTCCAGTATCATGTTCACCAACATATACCCATGTGATTGACTTGATATCTCATATCCATGATCCGTGAAACATGATCATCAATCAATCCACATACTGCCTATAAAATCATTAGTGTCCCAACCAATGACAAAAGACAAGGACTATTTAGAATAACATCACAATCTAATTACAGAGTTTCACGTTCAAGTCACATACTTAATGATCCATAATAAGTGATTTATTCAAGGGACCGAATAACAGATTATTCATAGAAGTTGCATAAACATAAATTAAACACAATCATCTCTATGATTGGTCTCTAGGGCATATCATACTAACAATACCTTCTTCCACTTCAAAACCAAAATCTATACATTCCACGCATGGGGGACTTTATCTCGATCCCTTATTAGAGATAAGTTTATATCTAACACATGTTGTCGGATGGTCCATTTCCATAAAAATGACAAAGTCTACGTATTCAACATCGTAGCACCAAAATCCATGCCTTTCATACATGTGGGACTTTATCTTGATATCTTATTAGAGATAAGTTTGCATCTAACACATGCTGTCGGGTGGTCCGTTTCCATAAAAACGATAAAGCCTACGTATTCGATGTCCGTAGCCAGTGGTTATTATTAAATTAATGATCTCTGAATCCATAATTTTTATGCATGGGGGACTTTATCTCGATCCCTTATTAGAGATAAGCCTACATCTAATATATGTAGCCTACATATTCAATATTGTAGCATTAAGTCTAAGAGAGTTTATTCTTTTAGCACAACATTATATGTAGAACGGACTTAGACAATCTACATGCTTGCCCGACTCAAACGATAGTTGGTAAAGGTTCATTAAATCCGTTGATGGCTGAGGGTTTGCCAAAAATCCTATTATGCTTAGATAAGAAGCTTGTGACGACGGATTCGCTCTTCTAGCTTAGAGAGCTTCTCTTCACAAAACTCGTGCAAGCTCCACCTTCAAATTAGCTTTTATGAAGCCTGCGGTGGTAATCAAAGCCTTGGTAACCTCCTCCTCCATAACACTGCTAAATCAACCTCGTGAGTTGTGAAAGGCTATTCAGATTTAATAGTCACTGGCACACCAATTTCATCAGTTGGTCTCGTGACTTGAGCATCCGGGGTAGTCTCAAGTCCAGCCAAAGTCTCCACAATCATTGGATCTAAGGATTTGATGAATTCCATTTCATAAGGAGCCTTGAACGCATTTTTGAAGTCCTTGAGATGTTCGGTAGCCTTTGAGATTGTAGTCATATCAGCACCAATGACTGGTCCTACAATCAAATCTCACACAAAGGGCTCAACCTGGCAAGCGTCTGATGCATTCTCATCTTGCTCTTTACACTCCAATGAGTATACGAGTATAAATTGCTTATCCTTGAACCTTTAATAGGTATATAAGGTTAAACCACTCCCTAAAACTCCAATGAGTATACGAGTATAAACTATTTCTCCCCGCTCTAATGCCTTAAGAGCTTAAATTGTATAGACTCTAGTTACGTACGAGTATAAACTGTGTTTACGCCATAGCGGAAGTCAACACCTGACAAATGATTCAATAGTTTTGCCAAAAGTTAGGCTCAGAATAATTCTATGCCAAATTTACCTATGGGAGCTCAATCGTAATTCAGATGTGAACTCCTTACGAAGATGATCAGTTCAATGTCGACTCAATGACTCAAGCTATTTCCAACATCAACATATCAAATTTAGTTCCAGATTTTGACGATGGTTAACTGATAAACATAGCACCAGAAGTATTTCAGAATACTCGATAAAATACTAAGTAAGCTAAAAATAGAAGAAGTCGAAGAATTGAAGCCATTCACGGGTCATGTTCATGCAATCTCCTCGACAAAAGACTAAAGAGATTGAAAGTAGGGCCTATCTTATCCAAAGTATTCTAGACTCCTCGATAAAATACTGAGGAGGCTGAAAACTTTGGAGGGGGTATCTGTAGACGTCAAAAATTACCTATAGGTCCCAAACACAGATCAAGATGAAGATAAGACAGAGAACATCATCATCCAAGTTAGAGAGGTCATCCGATACAAAGAAGAAGCAAACGAGCATGGAAAACGACGAAACAAAAAGGCTGAAAGCTATCTCACAATTAGTGAGACAGCCTGAGCTGTCTCGAATTCTAAGACACCTAATGGTGTCTCGGGTGCCGAGACAATATATGGTGTCTCGCAAATGGTGAGATCTCGGGACACATTTTTTGATAGTTTTCTCGAGTTTCATGCGGTCCACATGGCTTCATAACTGCTTGGGAACATCCATAAACATGGAGAGGTCATTAAAAACTAAAAATCCATCCAAATCACGGTTGGTTTTGAATTCTTATCTTCAATAACAGCTTCCAAGGGCTATAAATACCCCCTGGCACCCTTGTGCATGGGAACTGAGGTTTTGGCAGATCTGAGAGCAAGTACTCACGAATTTCAGAGGGAGAGACAGAGATTTAGCAAACTTCAATCATAAAGAGAGTTCTCATCATTTTTTTACAGATCTCAAAGGACCTCCACGTTCCCTCGATCTTAAACATCCATTTGATATCGGCAAGAGTGTTTATCTTACATTACTGAGATATCCACTTCTGTTCTTGTTTCTAAAATGAAACATTAATACAAAGCCTTCTTCACGATTAACCAAGATCGTTGAATCAGTGGTACATGGATCAAAGCATCCCCGGCACAGGCAAATATCCCACACAAGCAGTGACTAATCAATAGTTTATGCGTGTGTTTCTAGGGAATATTCCTTTTTGTTTCTTTGTAAAGAAAAGTTTTACAAAAAAAACTCACTCTTTTGTTTTCGTTGTAAATGATAAACGTTGTAAATGGAAGCTGCAATGAAAATTATTCTTGACGCAAACAAGTACGTGTAGATGGTCAAAATATATTTTTACTTAGGATAATGATTAGCTTGGATCTGAGAAGTGAACGTCCATGGGCTAAACACTTCGAAGGGGCCCAAGGTCAAGCCCACAATAATCTATAGCGAAGCTCACTAGACAACCTATGTCGACTCAACTCAACCAAGTCAAACACGAGTCGACATGTCCCAGACCGAGTCAAAAAGGATTATTAGTCGGTCATGCCTAGAGTCAAATTCTGTGTTAAATTTGAACTCACGAAGTGAAGTGTTCGCGTCGGAAATCAATTTCATTACTTTCGAATCCATTACAACTTCAGGCGTTACAACAATTCAAAATAAAGGAAAAATTAAGTCTTTTTATAAGACTTTCCTTACAATGAAAAGAAACAGAAAGATTTTCTGAGAACACACGCAAAGATTGTTTATCGATCTTCTGCTTGCGCGAGATCTTTGCCAGTGCCGGGGTTTATCCGTGGACCACCAAATGATCAGATCCAAAAAACATTCTGTTACCTCACAAAGGAGACAAGAAACTAAAGCAAATATCTCAGCAAGGTGAGATACCCACTCTTCTCGAGAATCACAGCAAGGTGCGATTTCGAGGGAAGTGGATGAACTGGATGCAGATCTCTCGAACTATTCCTCTTTATGCTGAATAAGTCACCGAGATCTCCTTCTCCTCTCTAAAAATTCGTGCTCCTTCACTCTCCCAACCGACAGGGTTTCACCAAGGCTCAAAAATTTCGAATTCATGCAAGTGAAGGCCTTAGAGCTGTATTTATAGGATTTAGAAGCGCTGTTTTTGGATAAGAGCGAACGATTTCATCTTATTCTCAGTTGTAACCACTTAACCATATTTATAGATAACCTCAACTCAGTTGGGGAGGTTATGGATCAGAATTGGAGTAGTTATGGACAGTCTGTGGTGGTTCTGGATAGTCTA
>NC_033801.1:24933158-24939077 GCF_001876935.1 Asparagus officinalis
AAAAACGAACAAGCTAACAAATATGACAGAAAATGCAACAACTTGAACAAAAAGATAAAAACTCAATAACCTAAATATCCTAAATGAACAATTGCAGAAAAACGAACAAGCTAACAAATATGACAGAAAATGCAACAACTTGAACAAAAAGATAAAAACTCAATAACCTAAATATCCTAAATGAACAATTGCAGTTTGTAGGCTACTTAATTTTTTTTCTTTTTTACGACTTATGCTAACAAAAGAAATATAACTAATTATCTTATACATAATGCCATGACAGAAAATGCAACAACTTGAACAAAAAGATAAAAACTCAATAACCTAAATATCCTAAATGAACAATTGCAGTTTGTAGGCTACTTAATTTTTTTTCTTTTTTACGACTTATGCTAACAAAAGAAATATAACTAATTATCTTATACATAATGCCACTTCAAATAATATTTGACTCTTTAGGTTTTATCTTAATGTTATTACATTTTATCTTGACGTTATATTTGCACCATATTGCACGAAACTTCTCCTTTCCAACTTTTTAACACTTTTCATACTTTTCAATAATAAAAATGAACTCTTTTATTATGGACTATAGATGGAAGCTCGCAAATGATTAAACAATTATACAATTAAATTAAAAAATTAGGCAACTATATAGAAATATAATTCATATAGTACTCCATCAGCACCTCTTTCCTTACTTGATGGGGGAAAGAACAGCTGAACAAGGAGTGTTTGACTGAATAAGTCAAAGGCACTGTTTGGCAACAAAAAAAAGTGTCTTATCTAAGAGCTTGTGTCTTATTGACTTGGTCAATAAGCTAGTAGAGCTGTTTGGTGACCAAAAATAAGAGGAGATTATTTTGAAGATTGTGTCTTTTGCAAGTAGCTTTTGGAAAGCTATCTCAAGTAGCATTTGTCTTTGGGAATGAGCTGCCAATTTTTTTCTTCCGTTTTTACCCCTAATAATTCTAATTTTATATCAATAATATTGCATGTCTTTTTTAGTCATTTAACAAATTTAAGCTAGTTGTACAGTTACTTTTGCCAAACAGCTCTAGTCAATCAGGTAGCTACACAGCTAACAGTTTTCAGCTATAATTTCACAGCTTTCAGCTAGCTTAACAGCTTTCAGCTATAATCTCGTAGCTTTCAGCTAGTTTTGCCAAACAGAACCAAAGTGGAAGACCTTGCCCTACAGAAGGCAACCCTTTTGAGTCGGAGATTCCTGAGTTTGTTGTTGGAACAATCACATTTTTCACCCATCTCGAAGGACTTCAAATAAGTAGTCCTTTTCCCAAAGCAGAAATAGCTTGGCTTATTCCTTTAACAAAGGTAATTCAAATTCTTCTCCTTCCTGGTATATAATTCATACACTTATCCAAAACTATTGTTACACCCCGAAGCTGAGAGTGGGTTTCTCGCTCGAGCTGCACAATCCATACAAAAAAAAAAACAAATTAATTCAGGATCAATCTAAAAAATAATATTTTTTGGGAATACATTTGCAAAGCTAGGAATAAGTTTTTTAAATTCTAAATAATCCTTAAACTTGCAATATTTATTAGAGGATGAGATATAACAAAAATTGAATAGTAGACACTCACTATATTGCCAACAAAAGAATTTTTTTGGTTCATATC
This sequence comes from Asparagus officinalis, assembly GCF_001876935.1. Taxonomy (NCBI): domain Eukaryota; kingdom Viridiplantae; phylum Streptophyta; class Magnoliopsida; order Asparagales; family Asparagaceae; genus Asparagus; species Asparagus officinalis. The sequence continues at coordinate 24,934,802 of NC_033801.1, forward strand.
CTTTAAATAAACATAAGTAAGCCTCTTAGGCATAATTATTTTAATAATTTATTATGCCTCACTTTCTATTTTAACCATCTTATATATCTTTCATAGTTTTTCTCCTGTTCATATCCTTTATTAGGGTTCCCATGTTCTTCCGCTTTTGTGCCATGTGCTTGAAATCTTCATATTTATCACTTCATCTGCTATGATATCTCTGGTTTGCAAATCTATTGAGCAGTTATTCTTCCTTCCAGTCTTTTTTCCACGTCGGTCTTGTTCATTTTTACTAAGAAAATATATTCTTTGTAGCAACAGTTCATCATTTTTTTTACATAGGTGATAAATATCCAGCATTGTATATTTGGTCAATTAGTTTTATTTATTAAAATTATTTTTATTAAAATAACTTACTTTAAACACTACATGCTAGTAGTAATGTTTCTATAGTACATTTCCCTCTTCATCAAATGAATCTACATATTCCTTCAGAAAGGGTAACCAACACCTTGTTGATATCATCCTTTACTTCCAATCCCATGAGATACCTTGTTTAAAAAAGATGTTATTGCTATTGCTATTGCGCTATGAAAAAGAAATTTCTCTCACTTACTTGACTTCCCATTATGTGTCTTCCTTCTTGCATTTGTTGCATCTTGCTTTGCTATCTTGATGAATACCTTCTTTTGGCAATTCTTACATGCAAGATAGCAAGGGGATTCTAGATTAATTATTAATGATATCTTCGCGTTGAAAGTGCATAACATATTCTTAAAAGAAAATCGTTAGATTTTAGTTTCATATTTTATTCTTATTTAGTTTTCAATCTTAAATATATTAAATTTATTTATTTCTTTTATTTCTTAATTCTTTTGTATTTTTTTATTAGTACTCCAAAATATTTAAAATTGATATTAAAAAAATAGTATGTAAAGTGATTGGTCCATTTAGAAAATCAATGATAAGTAAATCATAGATTAGCAAATTTCCAGGTCCGCCTTACAGGCTTAGAAATCCTCTATATTGCATAATTATTCTATAAACTTCAAATAATCATATTCTAATCAATTCCAACAAAATTCAGCAGCAAAAGTATAATTTTCTCTTTAAAAAAAAGAAATAGCAGAAAGTGCTCAGATATTTAAATAAATTTTAGGAAGAAAACAAAACTGATGCATAAATACAAAAAAATGATGGATAAATTAAATGACAACTATAAGGAATATCATTAACCATACCAATTGACTTTTACTCATAAAAATTCTACAAGGGTTGAAGCTAATGAGGCGCAAGTAGTCAGTCAGTTGACTGCAGTAGAAGGAAAAAAAGACAACAAATAACTTTTACAGCTTCACTTCCATGCAAATTTGAAATAACAAACCTATCATTTTCAGTACCCCAATCATATGCAAAAGTTTAAAAGACTTTAGATTGTTCAGAGACCACGGAGAGATGTAAATAATGTCAATCAGCATGCCCACATGATGATCAAAATCACAACCAATAAAAAAGGAAAAAAAAACATATACTAGGAATACTGTAGGCTGTTTAAAAATTACTACAGATAGCTGATCCCCATCAAACACCGATGATGGAAGTTATAATTTGACGACTTCTAGAAGGTTATAATTTAAAAATTTTTACGTAGATCGATGAAGGTTACAATCTGAAGATCTTCACAATAACCGATGAAATGCTCTAATTCAACAGCCTTCACAATCAACATCAGGAGTTACAATCTGATGATTCTCATATTTTCAAGAAGCTAAGATAAAGGTTACAAGATGATGATCTTTGCATCGCTCTAGCAAAAGAGACTATAAATTGACAGTCTCTTCAAATCAAAACGCAGATATCTCACAAACCGTAAGGAATTTGGCGAAACGGACGAGAGCAAACCGAACCCTTTGGGTGGGTTTGGTCAACTCCGTCTCGTCGAGATAGTCGATTTTCATATATAATTCGTCCAATTCTGACTTACGGTTTGAAAGTTATGACTGTTCTTCGCAACAAGTAATGTTCTGAAGTCCGTCTGCAAGACGAGACTTCGCTTGAACATTAGACTTTGTCTGAAGCTCGCCAAGCTCGTCTGAGGTTCGCCTCTGTGTTCCAGAGTCAAAACAATGCAACCATTGCATTCTCATCAACAAAATGTTGCATTTTCAACCGCTAACGTAGCACAAACGCAACGTTCTTAAGCCACAGACGCAGTTCAGATTCAGTCGCGGACGCAGCTCGAATCCAGCCGCTAACACAGCTTCCAAACGCTGCGTTCGAACACCACTAACGCAACAAAAACACAGCTTCTAGGCACTATGTTCACCGCCGCTGACGCAGTTCAAATCCAGCTGCTAACGCAGCGTCCAGACTATGCGTTCGAACGCAAATTCACACCCAGAATGCAAATCACTGTGTTTTGACTCATTTAAACGGTTCCAAAAACTATTTTTCACCCACGATCTGGGGAGTGGTTTAAAGGGCAGTTACACCCGATTAATGGGGCAATTAAGCCCCCATTAAGGAGCGGATTAAGGGTGGTTACACCCCAAAATCCCTTATAAATAGCTGAATTCAGCTTAGTTTGGGGTTGCTTCGGGTCCTCTTTTTGGCAGCAAAGAAGAGATCTTTTGGGCAGATTAACAAGAGAGCTAGAACTTTGGAGATTGACATTCATCTTTGAGGCATTCTTCAGCAACAGAAACCCTTGGAGTATTGATACCTGGTTTATTAACCCATTTTCGGTTCAAATCAACTCTTTTACAAAGTTTTAAACTCGTTCTGAGTTCCTAAACTCGTCAAGAGTTCTGTTCAACTTGTCACGTAAGTTCTCCACGACATCAAATCTAAGAGGAATAGACTTTGTTCCAACGAGGTGAGACGTCGGATCGTCAACGAGAAGCAAGCTCGACACGAGTATCGAGTGAGGCATCTCATCGACACCAAGAAGAACCCAAGTTAAACAAAGGGAATGATCTCAGCCGATCATTCTCTCTTTTGTAAATCGGGAAACCGATCGAGAAAATTTATAATTTCTTTTCTAAGTCTGTTAGAAAGAAGTTGTAACGAGAGAATTGTAATTAATTCTTTTTCTGAGTCTGTCAGAGAGAATAATACAAATTTATTTTCTCAATTTCTTCTTTCAGATTTCCCTCCAACAAACATAGAGAAGAAATAAGGAGCATTAAACATGCTTTTACCATTTTTAACCAAGGATATGTAACTTAAAAGTACCAGGAATGTAATTCATCCATCTCACCAAAATATCAGCTAACCCAAAGATTTTGGATCCACAAGTTTCTTCATGTGAAGTTCACTCCCCTATTTCCTAAGATAACAAAACTTGGCCATACAAAAAAAAAGAGAAAAAGATAAGTGAAGTTTCGTTAGGCCAATATATGATTGAAATGTATTATAAAGCAAATATCCTTATAATCTGGCAATGAAAATTGTTAATTTAAACTAAAGAAACTAAGATCGATGGTAGAATAGCATCTATAGTCCAAATTAGAAATTACATAATCCTTTAACCAAACCAAATCATGGTTTGAATAATTATCAGATGTGCGTACATAATAATTGCACGGGTGATTTGTTATGAAGAAAACAAATATATATAATAATAATAGTAAAGAAAAATGATAACTCCTTGATCATTAGAAATTAACTATTATGAACCCTAGAAAACCTTAAAAAATTATTTAAAAAATAATTTCCTAATGATCATAAGTTCGTATCAATGGAATATAGTATTAATTCATATTGTCAAAATTGATCTATCATAAATATAGCATAAGATGATAAGTAATGACGATTCATTGTAGGATTTCATTAATTTAATATTTATGGATCTGTCATGCATGTTTTGTTAAACTTCTCATAGTCCTAACTACAAAATATACAATATTTGATTGATAATATCAAAAAAATCCTATAATGAAGTATCTTTGTTGTGGTTGCAGATGATGAAATGATATCACCCAATGTAACTCTTTTAGCTTTTCTCATTAGCTTTGTTGGAGTTCGTAGCACCAATTTCTCATGTTCCTTCCCTTTTCCATTCATCCTATATTTAAATTATGAACAGTTATATATATATATATATATATATATATATATATATATTTTTTTTTTTCTATATATCACTCTTTTAGTTTCTCATTAGCTTTGTTGGAGTTCGTAGCACCAATTTCTCATGTTCCTTCCCTTTTCCATTCATCCTATATTTAAATTATGAACAGTTATATATATATATATATATATATATATATATATATATTTTTTTTTTTCTATATAT
>NC_033801.1:24941899-24959719 GCF_001876935.1 Asparagus officinalis
TGCACCTCTAAATGTATGGATTCAGCTATTTTAATAGACAATCCGCTCTATTCATCATGTTCTAAACATTTTAAAATATCTGTAAAATAAAAATCATAATGTTTTAATATTTCTAACATATATTTTTCATTATCTCTTTGGTTGTGTTTGTAGGTGGGTAAAATCGATTTCTCTGCACCTCTAAATGTATGGATTCAGCTATTTTAATAGACAATCCGCTCTATTCATCATGTTCTAAACATTTTAAAATATCTGTAAAATAAAAATCATAATGTTTTAATATTTCTAACATATATTTTTCATTATCTCTTTGGTTGTGTTTGTAGGTGGGTAAAATCGATTTCTCCGATAAAGAGGAGATTTGTATGTTAGCCTCATGGTTATGAGCCTTCTCCCTAATCTTATTTTGATGATTACAAATAATTTCTAATATTATGCGTTGAGTGCTTGCATTTATTTTGTTGGGTAATCTACACAAATATCAATGTTGGAGGTTGGTTGGATTGCACCTACATGATCATATCTATTGGAGGATGGAAGGAATATCAGAATGACACAATTCATAATTCAAGTCAAAGATTCTAGTTCAAGCTTTATCTGCAACCAAGACAATCATATTAAAGATCTTTCATCTTGGGTATATTAGTTTAGGTGTTTATACTTGTGTGTTAATACTTCATGCTCAATTATACACGCACACGTATTTATTGATTTTATCAAAATATAGGTATTTTTATGAAAATATTGTGTTATTGGTTTATAGTCAATTTAATCATTATTATGTACATCCTTTAGTAAGTCTATAAATCAATATTAAAAGGTTTCATAACTTGGTTTAAGTCAAAAGTTAAAAAATCAAGTGTTTTACATATACACGTATTTGAGTGTTTTTGCAAAATGAAGAGTTTTCATAATTGGGAGGTGCAATTTAAAAAATTCTTTTTGTAACATGTTCACTTTCATGTTTATAATCATTTCTCAAAGTTTTATATTTTTTAATTTATTTGCTATTTTTAAGGCACTTCAAAAATCAAATTTCATACATGAACAGTGCATGTGCATATTTATAAGTAGACTTATGTATTGTAGCAAGTCGACTTATGAACTGTTCTGGAAATTACAGTTTTTATCTGCTGAGTCGACTTATATACCTAGCAAGTCGACTTATGATAAGTTGACTTATAATATGTTGTGCAGTTTATTGTTTTCGTCTGCTAAGTCGACTTGCAGTTCATACAAGTCGACTTATATCAAATAAGTCAACTTATAAGTTGACTTATGAACTAGTCATTGTACAGTAATGACTAGTTTCTAATTTTTGTTTATTTTATTGTTTTTATGGGCTTTTGGTGTTTTCTCGAGTTTGTTTCTTCCACCCTATATATATACCCTTTTACCATAACTATTTCTAAACACCAAAAAAGTTTTTAAACAAGTTTAAAGGGTATTTAAAGTTTGTTTAGTGTGTTTATAAATTTTGTTTGTGAAGAGATTTTTACAAAAGGAGGAGATCATCTCTTTGGTGCTTGGGCTTTCAACCTCATCTCTCTCTCTCTCTCTCTCTCTCTCTCTCTCTCTCTCTCTCTTGATTTCTAGAGAAGATTTTCTAAACTCAATTCTAGCTTTATATTTATAATTGTTCGATTATCATTTTTATTAAGCTAGAGTTTATATTGAGTTTATTTTTTATTTACTCATTGATTACACACACACACCTTGAGCTTTTAGTATTATCACATTGAATATATTTGGGTTGCGGGGAGTGTATCATTAAGAGTGAGCTACATTAAGTTCTCATCCATTACAAAGAACAAACAATTTGTATTTATGCTTTATTTGTGAGATCACATTGTATTACATTGGTACACCAAGAGGAGTGTGTGGTGAGAGATGTGGTCAGTTCCAAGAGAAGTGGGGTCAGTGGTAAAGTCTAGAGAGATGTGATAATTCTGAATACTTGAGGAAGGTGACACGTGAGATGCTAACATTTGAGGTGGTATTTGTATAGTTATAAGTGTGAGTTGTAAACGTTTGTCGGTGAGCGTAGAAAACCGAATTGTGAGGTATAAATGTTTTTGGGTGAACATCGAAAACTCATTGTTATAGTGGAATTCTCCCCGGGAGTGGGGAGCGGAGACGTAGGTCAGAAGGACCGAACTCTGTGATCATATTGTGTGTTTGAGTTTGGTTTGCCGTTTCATTTGTGCCCATTATTTATTTTATCATTGCTCATGTTTATTTTGCCCTTAGATTAATATCCTTGTATATAATCTTCTTGAATATCATTCTTGCTAGGATAATTAGTTAATAAGTTTTTAATTGACATTAAATTGGATTAGATTAGTATATACCCTATTTACTGCCTCAAGGGTTTTTTCAATTAATATCAGAGCTTGGTGTTTTTTAATTTATGGCTTAATCGCCTTGAGTTAAAGATCCAAGTTATCTTATCTTGCTAATCTAGTTTGAGATTAATTATATCTTGCTTGCATATATACATTATGGACATGTACGGTGCACCTAATCTTGGTTATGCTATTAATATTGCTCCTAGGATTAGTAATTTCTCCTATGCAGCGTGGTGTGTTAGATTTAAGTTTTTTGTTAGATCTAGACATTTTGATTTATGGGAAATTATTGATTGTACTTATATTGTACCCACTTAGGAGAAATCTAATTGGAGTAAAAATGATCTAAGAATATTTACCATGAACAAGCTATTGTTAGAATTCTTGCATGATACGTTTGATTCATCTTTTTCTAACAAGCTTGATTCTTTTGATAGTGCTTACACATTGTGAAAACTTATAAAAGCACATCAAGAAAACTTGGAGGTGATCCAACAAGCTTTGGAGGATTCCGCTTCAAGTTCAAAAGGAGTTTCATCTTCATCGTGCACACGACCACTAGGCGATAGCCCTAGTATGGTAAACGAGTCCGATTCCGATGATGATTTATCTATCAATGAACTGGCATATGTGCATATAAAAGATTAATGCATGCCTACACAAAAATGCATCATAATTTTAAAGATTTAAAAAGCAAGCATGTAGAATTAAAATCCAATCATTAATTGCTAGCATCTAAGGTTAACTTAATTTCCAAAGAGAATTTGATCCTAAAAGAAAACAATAAAAAATTAAAATTGAATCATGATTCTTTAATTTTAAATGTTGCTAGTTTAACTCATAAAAAGGATAATACCATATTAAAAGTAAAAAATATGAAAAATAATATTAGCGCTTTTGCGAATAGTTATATTTGTTTTACTTCTAATAACAATGTTTGTATGCAAAATGATGAGTTGAATCTTGTTAAGTATCGTATATCATCTTTAGAGTCAATCCTTAAAACATGCATTCGTAATAATAAAAAACTTATGGACTTGTGTGCAAAGTCACGTGTTAAGACTTTCAAATCTGACACTCACTATGTACACATGTATGGCAAAATTTATAAGTGTTCCATTTGCGGCCGAAAAGTCTATATTGCTAAGTTCTGCTATGATGCACATAAATCCTCTAATACTAATACTTCTTGTGTATCTCATAAGGCTTCTTCATCACACACACATGCAAATACTCATAAAGTTCATCATAAGCATGCTAGTGTGTTTAAATATGATTATTATGGTTGTTTTGGTCATTTGGCCAAGTATTTTTTGATTTGAAAAAAGTTTTACATTTGCCAAATGTTTTTAAAAGACCACATGTGTTTGAATGTGATTTTTGTGATAGATTTGGCTATTTGGCAAAATTTTATTTTGATTTGAGAAAATATTCAAACTTATCAAAATTTTTAAATAGACCACCTTTGTTTGATGATGTTTCTCATTTGCAAAATAAATTTAAAGATAATTTTTATTTGCAAATGATTCTTGTGCACGCCTACTAGGTCAACACAAACCTTTTTACTCTTTTCATTGCACAAATTGCAATTGAAATGGTCATTTAAATTAATATTGTTTTGACTCTGTTAGTGCATAAAATGTGCCCAAAAAGGATCATAACCCTAGAGCTTTGAGCTTAAATGATATTGGTCATATCCCTAAATCTTTTGGCACCAAGAGTATTTGGGTGCCAATTTTTTTAATTTTAAACCAAGATTTTTAGTGTTTTTGTTTTTCATTTTCTTGGTTTTGAAAAATGTGTTTTGAAATTTTTGTAAATGAAAACAATTTTTTGTTCAATTCTTTTGTTTTTATTTTATTGACTTTGATTTTGATGAGAGATTTATATTTAAGCAACCCTCCGGATTTACTAATTCTAAATCATGTTTATCGGGTGCAAAAAGACTTTATTTGGGTTGAAACTTGTTTCAATAGCTTGTTATGCTCGCCTCTCTTGCTTTTATGGAAAATAATACACAATATACACTTTGAATTTCATTTGGTATCATTTGAGGCTTTTATTTGGACTTTCATAAGTTTCACGATTTCTCTTCATTTGATTTCATGATCTATTTTCATATAAGTCTATATATTGTTCTTTGTTTATGTTTGACAATTTATAGATTTTTGGATTTAAGTGACAAATCATTTGATTCTTGATTTTTTATTTTCAAATCTTATTTTTTTTAAAATCTTTTGTTTTTGATATATACCTTATTGATATATATTTTTATTTTAGACCAATGTGACACTTTGTCTTATAATACATGTATATATATGTGTTCAATTGGTCTATCCTTATATGTGAGTTGTGTTTAGCATATTTTATATCTATGCTTGCTCACATATGTTTTTCTTGGTTATAATTGCATATATTCCATATGGCTTTTTAATAGGGGGAGTATTCCCTATATTTATTTTATACTCATCAGGCTTATTTGTAGGGGGGGATTTCGCTCTCTTCATTCTTATTTATTTCCTCTATTTTGATGTTGATAAAGTGGGAGAAACAAGTCTATTGTGAGTATATCTTGCTTTGGTTTAATTATGTATGAAGATTTTACTTTTATATATTCATAATGGTTCATGCATATTTTACATATTATGTAGATTGTTTGTCATCATCAAAAAGGAGGAGATTGTTAGCCTTAAGGTTATGAACCTACTCCCTAATCTTGTTTTGATGATTACAAATAATTCCTAACATTGTACGTCAAGTGCTTGCATTTGTTTTGTTAAGTAATCTACACAAACATTGATTTGGAGGTTGGTTGGATTGCACCAACACGATCATATCCATTGGAGGATTAAAGGAATATTGGAATGAAGCAATTCATAATTCAAGTCAAAAATTCAAGTTCAAGCTTCATCCGCAACCAAGACGAGCATATTGAAGATCTTTCATCTTAGGTATATTAGTTTAGGTGTTTGTACTTGTGTGTTAAAACTTCAAGCTTAATTATACGTATTTGAGTGTTTTTACAAAATGAAGAGTTTTCACAATTGGGAGGTACAATTTAAAAATTCTTTTTGTAACATGTTCATTTTTATGTTTATAATCATTTCCAAAAGTTTTATATTTTTTGGAATTTATTTACTATTTTTAAGGCACTTCAAAAATCAGATTTCATATATGAACAGTGTTGTGCATGTTTATAAGTCGACTTATGTACTGTAGCAAGTCGACTTATGAACTATTCTGGAAATTGTAGTTTTTTTCTGCAGAGTTGACTTATACACCCAGCAAGTCGACTTATAAGTTGACTTATAATCTATTGCGCAATTTAATGTTTTTAACTGCTAAGTCGACTTGCAGCTCATACAAGTCGACTTATATCAAACAAATCAACTTATAAGTCAACTTATGAACTAGCAGTTACACAGTAACGACAAGTTTCTAGTTTTTATTTATTTTATTATTTTTATAGGTTTTTGGTGTTTTCTTGGGCTGGTTTCTTCCACCCTATATATATACCCCTTTGTCATAACTATTTATAAACACTAAAAAAGTTTTTAAACAAGTTTAAAGGGTATTTAAAGTTTGTTTAGTATGTTTACAAGTTTTATTTGTGCAGAGATTTTCACAAGAGGAGAAGATCATCTCTTTGGTGTTTGGGCTTTCAACCTCATCTATCTCTCTCTTGATTTCTAGAGAATATTTTCTAAACTCAATTCTAGCTTTACATTTATAATTACTTGATTATCATTTTTATTAATCTAGAGTTTATATTGAGTTTATATTTGATTTACTTATTCATTATACACACCCCTTGAGCTTTTAGTATTATCACATTGTGTATATTTGGGTTGTGGGGAGTGTATCATTGAGAGTGAGCTACATTGAGTTCTCATCCATTATAGAGAACAAACAATTTGTATTTGTGCTTTATTTGTGAGATCACATTTCATTACACAAGTATACCAAGAGAAGTGTGTGGTGAGAGACGCGGTTGGTTTCAAGAGGAGTTGGGTCGGTAGTAAAATCTAGAGAGAGGTGGTAATTCCGAACGCTTAAGGAAGGTGACACGTGAGAGGCTAAAACTTGAGGTGGTATTTGTATAGTTACAAGTGTTAGTGGTAACTATTTGTCGGTGAGCGTAGAAAATCGAACTGTAAGGTGTAAATGTTTTTCGGTGAACGTCGAAAACCCATTGTGATAGTGGAATTCTTCCCAGGAGTGGGGAGCGGAGACGTAGGTCAGAAAGACCGAACCTCGTGATCATATTATGTGTTTGAGTTTGCTTTGGCGTTTCATTTATGCTCATTATTTATTTCGTCATTGCTCATGTTTATTTCACCCTTAGATTAATATCCTTGCATATATCTTCTTGAATATCATTCTTGCTAGGATAATTAGTTAATAAGTTTTTAATTAGCATTAAATCAGATTAGATTAGCATAAACTCTATTCACCCCCTCTAGGATGCTTTCATTGTATTGATAAGAATGACTTATTACAAATCAAGAAATCAAGTTACAACAGAAGTGAAGAGAATGCTCTTCTTGTTTAACGTGGGGTCTTCGGTAGCGATAGAACGTCTCCCTTGAATGCTTACGTCGAGTTTTCTTCCCTTGGACAATCCGATCAAAACCGCGGTTAAGCTTTAGTACGTAGTAGAAGCTCTTGTGTGATTGAGTTCGATTATACCCGAGCTTGTTGAGTATCAAGACCGAAAGCGTAGAGAGGGCTACAATGCAAGAGTTTGCAGAGAGCTAATGAGTCTCAAATCTGAGAGTTTAGATTGAGTCTACTTCAATAATCCAAGCTTATAGCCAAGAAAGCTCGACCAAGCAAGCTAATGGGAATCTCTATTTGAAGAGCCTAAACACCATCTAAGAGCAAGACTAGAGTCAAAACCTGAACCAGCCCCCTGTTTGAAGAGTCTTAAAAATGCCCAACCATGCGTGCCCTTTGAACGTTTACTAATGAGGCTTTTTAAATAGACAATGGATGACATGGATCATCCCTTGATTTGTGGGATATGATCACTAATGGGTGAGGAGTACCATGCTCTTCCCTAGCTGTGGGATGTAACCATTATAGGGGTTATGGGAGCCATGCCTCATCACCCAGGATGTGGGAAGTGGGTGGGCCCACCCCCACAAGCAAGCAGCTGCTTGCACCACTCAGACGAGCCTAACGGGCTTGCAGGCGAGCTCGAGTGTCGTCTGAATGTTCAAGCGAGCTTGCAAGTGAGCTTGGCGAACAAACAGGGTCAGCTAGCGAACCCCTCAAACATTAGATAAGCTTGAGTCTGTAGGCGAGCTTGGTTCGTGCAGGTGAACTCCCTATAGGCGAGCTTGACTCATACGGGCGAACGAATCATTCAGGCGAGCTCGACTCATGCGGGCGAGTCAAGAAATCAGGTAAGCTTGACTCATGCTAGCGAGTCAAACAAACAGGCGAGCTTGACTTGTGCTGGAAAGTCAAACAAACAGGCAAGCTTGACTCGTGCTGGAGAGTCATGCTATACTAGCGAACTTTGGCTCATGCAGGCGAGCAAAGCGTGTTGGCGAGCTAAGCTTTCAGGTGAGCTCTACTTGGCCTCTTGAATGTAGGCAAGCTTAACTTGTGCTGGCAAGTCAAGTGAGCTTTGCTTTGCCTTCTGAACGTAGACGAGCTTGACTTGTACTGGCAAGTCAAGCGAGCTTTGCTTGGCCTTCTGAATGTAGACGAGCTTTGCTTGCTTTGAGTGCGTAGGAGAACTCAAATAGGCAAGGTTTGAGATCTCTTGTGTAAAAGCAATTTTATTGCCTACAAAACCCCCTTCAAAGTTTTTAGACCTAAATCAGGTTGCATGCGGTCTGGAACACTTTGAATGAAGAGGATCACTTGTGCTGGATCATCGTAGGTGAGGACCAACTCTGTGCCAGGAGTTAGAGGACTTCCGACAACCTAATCCCCCTCTTAATTAGCTGTTTGATTATTAACATCGACAGTTTGGCACCACCGTGAGACCTTCTTTCTTCTATGAGCAATCATGTCTGATTCTGAGCATAGGCCTGATCAATCCATTCCAGGAGGATCACATCAGGGCTATATCACTCAAGCCCAGCATGAAGAGTCCACTCAACGGATCGCCTAATCTTTCCAGCAACAATTCGCAACCTTCACCAGTGAACTCCTCAATCGATTTCTTCCATCCCAGCCCGTCTACTCCGCTACTCCTCTACCCTCAGAAGGCCAACCTTTGGTGACTCATCCTCCGCTAAACCCTAGCCTATAGTCCCTCCTTGGACCCCGTATGCTGTGGCCAGGAAACAAAAAGAGCATGATGGGTACATGTCCCCCCTACCACACTAGTTGACTTGCGTTGCAGACTCCCGTCGATGTTACTTTCAATATGCGAAAGCAACTGACGTGAGTCCTGGCCCTAGTCGTGATAAGGAGCATGTTGCGGAGGGAGCATCGTGAGGCCCTCGGCATCATCATGTCGCCGTAGGCCCCTCGGCCACCAATATAGCATCTGGCTATGATCGGACTTACTAACCCATCGCCAAACCTATTCGGGGAAACACTTCCCTCACTGATGACATCATGAATGCCCCATGTGAGAAATTTAAAATACCTCATGTCGACAAATACAATGGCTAGGGAGACCCTGCGGAGCATGTCTAAAACTACTATGACATGATGAGCATGATGTGGGCACCAGAGGCCATCATTTGTTGATGCTTTCCCATCACCTTATTAGGAAGCGCCAAGCTCTAGTGGAACCCTCTAAAGAAGAAATTGTTAGGTCTCGTGTTTTAATGATAATTTATAAACCCCATTATTGGTGCTAATTGCTTGTAAAGTGATATTACGTAGGATGTATTTTATCAAGCAATATATTACCTCAATTGGAGGATGAATGGATTTTCACCATAATGATGATATCTGTGGAGATGGTAGCAAGTTAATGAAGAAGTCCTAAAATGCTCAAAGATCGTCTCAAGCGAATATCAAATAAAGAAGAGCGTTCAAACGTAGATTCAAGAAGAGCTTCATCAATAAAATTGAGCAAATATCGACACTTAAGTGTTGTTCACTATTGTAAGCGATATTTGTAGTTTTTATTTTCTTTCTAGATCATAATGTAGGCAAGAAATAAAGCAGATAACTTTTGAAGCATTCGGGGATCACACACACACATTTTAAATCTTGCATTTTTAATCGTTTTTTGCAAAATAGTAAGTTTTTACAAATGGAAAATGATATTATTCAAAAAAATTCTTCTAACATATTCATTTTCATACATAAAATTATTGTCCCAAGTTTTACTATTTTTGAATTAATTTAATATTTTTAATATATTTTAGAAAACCAACAACTCAAAAATTATCATAATCTGTAAGTATTAGTTTTTCAGTCTACTGGTTCTTCCCTACCAGTCAACCAATACATATCAATCGGTCAACGGATGGCGCAAGACCAGTCGATCGATACGACTATATCAATCAACCGATGGAGTCTTCAGCTTTTTGTTTTAGTCAACGATCATCTTATTGGTCGACCGATCATGGTCCACCAGTCGACCGATAACACTGTAACGGCTAATTTTCTAGACTCTGAGATTTTAGGGATTTTGTTGGATTTTGTGATTTTCTTTGGATTTGGGCTATTGTTTTAAGTGACTATATATACCTCTTAGTCCTCTTTTATTATTCAACCAACCAAACTAAGAAAATTAAGAGAAACACTTGTGTTTTGCTTTTGAGACTCCTAAGCCAAAACTTTCATCTTATTCTAAAGTTCTCAATTTTGATTTTTCACTTTCTTATCCCACAACCTCTGAGCTTCAAATTGTTTCTCTCTTAATCCTTGCTATAGTATTGTTATAAGAGAGATCATTTCATCATCTTGTATTGTGTGGAGAACTTGATCTCGAGGAGATCATCGTGTGGAGAGTTTGATCTCGGGGAGATTGTTGTGAAGAAGTTCCAGCTTTCAAACTGGGTTGTGTTAGTGTATTACCATTGGGAGAGGTGGTCGGGGATGTAGCTCGAGAGGATCGAACCTCGTGAACACATCGGCGTGCAAATTGGCTAACTCTCTCTCTCTCTCTCTCTCTCTCTCTCTCTCTCTCTCTCTCTCTCTCTCTCTCTCTCTCTCTCTCTCTCTCTCTCTCTCTCTCTCTCTCTCTCTCTCTCAATTATTGTCATATTACTATATTGTTTCTTGATTTGCATTGAATTTCATTAATTGCACATTATTGTTTGCTTACCCTATTCACTCCCCTCTAGGTAATTTTAGAAATCCATTGCTAGTTTTGAGTAGCTCAGCCAGAAGTTTGTACATCATTTCTTGGCCAACACCAAGCAGAAGTTTCCTCATCATGTACTAATCCAGATGAGACAGGAGTCTGGGGCGAGCCTAAGGGCATATTTCAAGAGATTCTAGGTGAAGAGACTAGATGTTAACAACCTTGGGAGTTCGGTAGCCATGCCCGCCCTTGTGGCCAGCTTGCTGAGCAATGAGCTTGCTGATGCACTTGCCAACAAGTCGGTCACTAGCTATGAACAGTTGATGACCAAAGCTCATGGGTACATGGATATGAAAGATGCCCGAGCCTACAAGGCAGCAGCCAAGGTAGCAGAAGCAGTGGTGGTAGTAACCCTAGCTCCTCCAACAATAGTGACCCAAGCCCCTACACTAGCACCACCGACGGAAATGACAACCTCGATGGTAGAGTCAGCACAGTGTCGGCTCGGCAAGGGATCCTCCCAGATTTAACTCCTACTCAAACCGAACTGATAGGAGGAGTCGAAGGAAGGAGCTAGTTTTGAGACCTACCCCCATGACTCTCAATACTTCTCTTGCCGAGGCCCTCTATATGGTCACGAAGAAGGGACATCTCAACTCTACTCCCCCAAGATGAGGTTGGACTCTCAGAATCGAGATACTAGACAATATTGTCGATACCATCGAGACCATGGTCATCTCACTAATGATTATCAGATCTTCCAGAGGGATATCGAGGACTTGATCTAGAGAGGATATCTAAATAGGCTTGTCTCCCAAAGGGACAGGAGGGAAGTCACCCCTGGAGGAGCAGATAGGAGGTCACATTCCTAGTCGCCTCACCCCCAGCCACAACCTGATAGTCGACCCCCCAAACCTAGCCACAGGGTGGTCATTAGCGTGGTGGCCCCACAGCTTGAGGATCGTCCAACAATGCTCGGTAGAGATATGCTAAACGAGCCCCCCCCCCCCCCCAGCCACAACCTGATAGTCGACCCCCCAAACCTAGCCACAGGGTGGTCATTAGCACTATCAGTGGTGGCCCCACAGCTTGAGGATCGTCCAACAATGCTCGGTAGAGATATGCTAAACGAGCGTTGTGAGTAGATATGTGCAACAAAAAGCCCAGAACAAAAGAGCCCATTTCCTTCAGAAATATGGACTTGAAAGGCATTAAGACACCTCATGATGATCCTATTATCATCATGCCCGGGATTGATGGCTTCTAGGTAAAGAGGATCATGGATGATATAGGGTATTCAGTCAACGTCTCATATATAGACGCCTTCGACAATATAGGCATTGACAAGTCCCAGAGAAAATATTCTTTCTGAAATTTTTAATTTCATAAGTTCTTCAATTATTAAATTTGCAACATTAGCATCAGTATGTGACTCTTCTATTGCAATAAAAGAAACAACTCTTTTAAACTTTTGCCAATTTTCATCAATCCAGTGTGCTGTGATACATAAATATCCAGTTTGTGCTCTAGATGTCCAAATATCAGAAGTTAAAGAAAATTTACAGTTTAAAATTTTAAAATAAGAAATTATTTTTCCTTGTTCCTCCTGATAATATTTTAAACTATCACGTTGACAGTTATGATATAGGGTATTCAGTCAACGTCTCATATATAGACGCCTTCGACAATATAGGCATTGACAAGTCCCGATGGGAGCTTTGCCGAGGCCCCCTCATCAGGTTCACAAGGCATTCACTCCTACCAAAAGGAATGATCATACTCCCGCTAACGGTCGATGAATACTCTTGGCAAGCCATAATTCACTTCTAGTTTCTAGTGATAGACTTCAAGTCAGCCTACAATGTCATCTTAGGCAGGACTGCCGTCCATCTTCTGCGGGCCGTTCCCCCTACATACCATCAAATGTTGAAGTTCCCAATGCACAAAGGTGTCAACATTGCTAGGAGTGACCAGTGAGAAGCCAGATCTTGCTACCTACTCTCAACAAAGGGAAAAGGAGTGCAAGAGATCATGCTCATCGAGATGACATGCCTCCAAATAGAGAAGGCACTGGAGCGATAGAGGACGACATCTGTCGAAGAAGCTTTAGGAGATACTGATCAACGCAGAAGGTATGAAGAAAATCAAGATCAGATCCAACCTCATTGAGCCCTAGCGAGAAGATATGGTGGTGTTCCTATTGGCAAATCTTGATGTGTTTGCCTGGGGTCCAGAAGAGAAGCCAAGGATTCTTCCACAAGTGGCGAGCCATGAACTTATAGTCGACCAACATGCCAAGCCGGTTCGACAAAAGAAGAGACACGACACGCCAAGCCGGTTCAACAAAAGAGAAGACATCTCAACCCAGAAGGGTAGAAGGTAGCTGTAGATGAAATCAACCGACTCCTTCGAGCTAGTTTCATCCGAGAGGTTCAATCTCAGAGTGGCTATCCAAATGTGATGTTGGTAAAAAAAGGGCCTCACCAGGTAGAGGATGTGTGTGGACTTCACCAACCTCAACAAAGCTTGTCCCAAGAATAGCTATCCCCTCCCGAGGATCGATCAGCTAGTCAACGAGAGCACGTGACATAAGGTACTAGCTTCATGGATGCTTTCCCTAGCTACAATCAAATCCTCATAGCGGAGCATGACCAAGAGAAGATCTCATTCATTACGAACCAAGGAACCTACTGCTATAAGGTGATACCCTTCGCTCTCAAGCATACAAACACCACATATCAGAGGCTGGTTAATAGAATTTCCAATCCCCAGATTGGCCGCAACATAGAAGCCTATGCGGACGACATCTTAGTGAAGTTGAAACAAGCATCGGCCCACATATTTGATCTTGATGACACCTTCTCCATCCTACAACATTACCACATTAAGCTCAATCTAGCCAAGTATGCTTTCGGAGTACATTCAAGCAAATTACTCGGGTTCATGATCACCAAGAGAGGCATTGAAAATCGACCCGGATAAGATAGCCGCCATAGAACAACGATCTAAACCACACACCATGAAGGACGTTTAGAGGCTAAATGGGAAGATTACAGCACTAGATCATTTCCTCTCCAAGTCTGCTGAGAGGAGCCTCTCATTTTTTAAGATCTTGAAAGGGACCAAGGAGATGAAAGAAAGCAAGAATTAGACGGCTGAATGCAGCATGGCCTTCAGAGACCTCAAGGCATACTTGAGCACTAAGCCCCTGTTGATCCGACCTGTAGAGGGGGAGACCTTGCATCTATACTTAGCTATCTCCCTCGAAGCCGTTAGCTCTGTTCTAGTTTGGGAAGAGGATAAAACCTAGAAGCTAGTGTACTATGTTAGTCGAATCTTGAAGGCGAGTAAATTTAATTACCCCCTCATAGAGAAGGCTTCATTCATCCTCATCACCATAGCTAGGAGGCTCTGCCCATACTTCCAAGTACACTCCATAATTGTGTGAATGAGTCTACATTTAAAAAAGGCACTCTGCAGTCCCACCACTTCAGAAAGAATAGTTGCTTGGTCAGTCAAGCTCAGCGAGCATAATATACAATTTGAGCCAAGGATGATAATTAAAGCCCAGGCCTTGACTGACTTCCTCATCGAGTCAAATTCACCTGACAACAAAATAGTGACACCCTTGCCGTTAGCACAATAGGAGCCTTCGACATCCCGAGCAGCCAAGGCGCCTACCCCTTGGACACGTCACCCCCTTAAACATGAGTCACCAGAGTTTGCCTTCTGGTAGTTGCTGAAGGTGGACGGGTCCTCTGGTGAAGCAGGCAGTGGAGCGGGAATAGTCCTGCGTAGCCCTGACAGGTCGACACACGAGCACTCCATCACTTTTTGATTTCTCTGCCTCAAACAATAAGGTCGAATATGAAGCACTTCTGGTGAGTCTTCGAGCTACCTTAGCAGTAAAGGCTGAGCACCTCTACATTTTGGCTGACTCATAGCTTATTATTCATCAAGTGAACAGAGAGTATGCTACCAAAAATTTGAGTATGGTTCTATATTTAGAGGTGGCTAAAGAACTGTTAGCTAATTTTACTAATTTCAGAATCGCTCAAGTCCCCTGCTCCCTCAACGCTCGGGGGGACACGCTATCCAAACTCGGATCAACTAGTTCTAGAAGCAGTTATGGGCCCATCTACACAGATACCCTTAAGCATCCCAGCATCACAAAGACCTCAGAGGCTATCATGCAAACTGAGATGCCCACGGAGCCCTACTGGATGGATCCCATCATCTAGTAACTAACACAAGAGACCCTACCAGAGAACACCACTAAAGTCAGGAGTCTTCAAAGGAATGATCGCCACTATCTCATGCTCGATTACCAGTTTTATCGAATGTCATACTTCAGAAGTGGTGTGGGACCCTACCTCCAGTATCTTCGACCATTAAAGACCAGTTATGTCCTCAAGAAAATCCATGAGGGGACATGTGGGAATCATCCCAGGGTCGGAACTCTCACTCAGAAAGTCATTCATCAGGCTTACCATTGGCCCACCATACTAACCGAGTCTAAATAGCTCGTCTCCTTGTGCAAAAAATGCTAGTTCTTCTTGGCTATCCCGCGAGTGACGGCCACTAAACTCACCCCCAATCTGAATCCAATTCCATTTGCTCAATGGGGGTTGGATTTGTTAGGCCCTCTCCCTCTCGCCTCAGGGCTGCAAAAGTTCTTGATTATTGCTATCGACTACTTCACCAAGTGGATCGAGACCGATCCCTTGGCCAAGTAATATCACTAATTTTGTATGGAGGTCCCTTATTTGTTGATATGGCGTGCACCTCTCATTTGTGACAAACAACGACACTTAGTTCAAAAGCGAAGGCTTCCGAAGTTTTTATAAAGAATGGAACATTCATTTTAAATTCTCCTCAGTCACACACTCCAAGTGCAATGAACTTGTGGAGGCCACCAATAAATGCACCCTACAAGCTCTAAGGAAAAAATGGTTAAGGCGGTCAGAAATTGGGTTAAAGAATTGCTTGGTATCCTGTGATCTTACCGCACGACTCATAAGAACTCAACAAGGGTGACCCCTTCAAGTTAGCTTATAGGGCCGAGGAGGTCACCCTAGTTGAAGTCGACATGCCGACAATCTGACTGTGATATTTTGATGAAGACTTAAACTTAGAAGAACTTTGAATTGAACTCAACCTAATTGATGAAGTCCGAGAAAGGGCACTCCAATCTTAGGTCATCAATCAGTAGCGCATTGCTCGGTATTACAATAGCAAGATCTGACCAAGGAGATTCAACATCAGCGATCTTGTCCTTCAAAAAGCCACTTTCGACAAGGACACCAAATTTAGCAAATTAGCTCCCAACTAGGAAGGACCCTACACAGTCCTTGAGGAATTAAGCTCAGGCACTTATTTACTGAGCGGCCCTGATGGAAGGATCCTATAGCATCCTTGGAACATTGAACACCTTAAAAAATATTTTCAATAATTTTGTACGCAAATTTCATTTATTATAACCCCTTTTTGAATACTAACTCCTATGTTGTATTCTCCCAATGTCTAATCTTAGCAAGAACCTAGAGTCGAGTCTTTTCTTCTTTGATTCCTAAAGACATTGGCGCCCTCCTAAGCCCAAGGCACGTACACTAAGCCCTTGGTGTCGCAAGCGAGTAAAACCAAGACACTTCGTTGGACCTAAAGCCTTGGTACCTCTTTAGGGTAAAACCAAGGCACTCCAGCTACGGTCGGCTTTGACTCCTAAAGACCTTGGCACCGTCCTAAGTCCATGGCATGTACACTAAGCCCTTGGTGTCGTAAACGAGTAAAACCAAGGTACTTCATCGGACCTAAAGTCCTTGGTACCTCTTCGGAGTAAAATGAAGGCACTCTAACCACTAGGTCGACTTTGACTCCTAATGACCTTAGCACCCTCCTAAGTCTAATGCACGTACTCTAATCCTTGGTGTCGCAAGTGAGTAAAATCAAGGCACTTCATTAGCCCTAAAGCCCTTAGTACATCTTCACGGTAAAACCAAGGCACTCCAGCCACTCAGTCGGCTTTGACTCCTAACGACCTTAGTGCCCTCCTAAGTCCAAGGCACTTACACTAAGCCCTTGGTGTCGCAAGCAAGTAAAACCAAGGAACTTTGTTAGCCCTAAATCCCTTGGTACCTTTGTAAGGTAAAACCAAGGCACTTCAGCACTCGGTCAGCTTCAACTCTGAAGGATCATGGCACCATCCTACAAATCAGCCCAAGGCATTTCACCACTAGCAAAAGAGGTGTAAGAGCTAGCCATTCGGCTTGCCTCACGCGCATTCGAGTCACCTCAACACACAAAGTCAGCTCGCCCCCGCTATCAATTTCTTAGACAAAGCAAAGCCATGGATAAACAAAACTAAACAAAATTATTATAAAAATGCACCAATCAAAAAAGACAAATAAGTCTAAGTTTTTATTTATTTTTTTGGGAAATTTACATCATTTACATTCATATCAGCAGAAAAAAAGGAGAGAGAAAAAAGATACAATTCCATGCCTCTTGGCCTGGGTCGGGAGTGGGACTCAGAAGATTTGCACATGGGTTGGGAACTAGAGTCGGCTGAGTTGCTACAGAAGAAACGGGAGGCACAATAGGAGGAGGGACCTCTTCTTGATCGTCTCCTGGCTCATCTCCAGAATTTTATCATCCACCTCCAGCATTATTCCCCCACCCTGCACATCGATTTCCTTTAAAAAATCGAGGCAATAGGAGACTCGAAAGGGGTAGAGGCTGTTATGGGCAGGTTGAGATTCAGAAGGAAGCAAGGCAGCAAGATAGTTGAAGCTAGTTTTGCAGGCTAATGCCACTTCGACTTTACCTAAGGAACTGTGGCGATATTTCTCAACCATCTCCGCCTTATCCTCCTCCAACTCTAAGAAGGCGCATCGAGCCTCCAAGGATTGGATAGTGGCTTGAGCCATCTAATGAGCCGACCATTCCTCCTCAAGATCCAACTTTAGATTCTCAGCCGCTAAGCTATCCGACCAAGCGCTCTCTTGTGCCAAAGCTTATGGCATTTCTCAACTTCGACCTCTTCAACCAAATACTTGATTCAGTCATCCCTCTCATCAACCCCTTGATAAAGGAGGCTAACCTCATCCTTGAGCTTGATGATCGTGGCCGACTGCTTGGCACGATGCCCTTTAATCCCGCTAATTGTGTCGTCCTTCATCTCCAGCTTCCGATGCCACCTTCCTTCAATGCTGGCTCTCTCAGCTTCTAGAGTGGCGACTCTTCTCT
>NC_033801.1:24959727-24961913 GCF_001876935.1 Asparagus officinalis
CTCTTAGCTGCTTCCCTAGCCGACCTCTCGTGAGCCAGTGCCTCCTCAAAGTTGGCGGGGAGTTTCTAAGTAAAAGCAAGCTGAGAGAACAATTCTTGATGGTCGGGTCAATCCAGAACGAGTAGGTATGATTAACCTCAAAATCTAAGCAGGCCACACAAAAAATGAAGTGTCTCCCTCTTTACTCCACACTGCTCTGCTTGTGAAATGAAGCTACAATGTCGCATGACATTCAATAACATTGTAAAAGCTTTTCAATAGAGACCCCCGCCATCCCAATAAAGGCGCCTTCGAACTCACCAATTTACGACTATTCAAAAATACAATTGACACAACTCGTCTGGCTAACTAAAAACACGGTGTTAGTCGGCCCTCCATGGAGTTGACTTGAGCAACCAAAGGCACTCATCCTTGGTAAAAGAAAAATGCCATCTGTTGAGCCTGTTCAACTAAACAGCCATGCCAACTTTTATACATAGGAAAATCGCCGACTTGGCTGACTTTGACACAAAGAATGTCACATCAAAAGGGATACTAGAGCAAAGCCTCAGTATCCACTTCATAAACTCGAGGCATATACCATAGGCCTAACAAGTGATGAAGGTCAATCTACATAAGGGCGAATCAATTGATAGTCAAACTCACAGCTGAGTATGCTCGTCCTACAAAATCCAAAGCACACTTCAAACACAGCACAAAAATCAAGCTCAAAGTTTGACAAAAAATGCCTTCTATTCATATCTTTCAAAATTCTTACAAAGATTTACATTCACAAAATGTTACATAGAAATACAATATCCTAGGAGGCTAAGTCAAGGAGACTAGGAAAGATCCATGCCGCTCTAGGAGTGAAGGGTAGGGAACCACTAGTAGCAGGTGGCGAAGGGGACGATTGGATTTTCTGCTCACTCTTCTTCTTGCCAGATGAGCCCTCGTCGACCTCCATAATCAATCTCGTGACCCCATCTTTGATCCCTTTGTCGTGGGCCTCGTCGGCCTCGTCGTTTGACTTGTCATCCTCTATATCGCTCATGCCAAGATCGAGTCCCCCATTTTGTCTCTCTATGTCTAAGAGAGCATTGACATAGTTGGTGACTCATAGAGGGTAGTGGAAGTGACTGACTATACCCCTCATCTCGGCTAGGAGCTGCTTCTTAAGATAGTCATACCCTGCCTTGCAGGCGATCGCCACCTTTGCCTTCCCAAAGAGGTCCTAGCGATACTCCTCGACAATTTTTGACTGATAAGATTCGGACTCCAAGTAAGCAATACGACTTTGGGCCACTACTAAGGACTCCTCGTAAGAAACACACTCCTTTTGGAGCATAGTCCGGGCTAATTGCTCTTCCTCTAGCTTATCTTTCGCATGTCAAGTAGCCTACCGCTCGGCCTCAACTTGCACCAAGGCGTGATCCTTCTCTTGTAGCCCCTGCGATATTTCCTCAGACAAGCGTCTCGCCCTCTTGTTGCTTTCCTAAAGTTCACGCTTAAGCCTATTAATCTCGATGGAATTCTAGATATCTGAGGCCTTTAGGTCCCCGATCATCTTCTCCTTCACCTCCATCTCTTGACTCTAGTCGGACAGTCCACTTTCCTTGGACGATAGTTCCTTAAGAGATTTCTCTAGGTCAGCCCCTACGTCGGCCTTTCAAGCCTCCAACTCCCCTTGGAGCTTAAGATAGGAAGTTTGGATTCGCTCCATCCGACCGAATATCTCTTGCTCGATGAGAGCCCTGTGAACTAAGTAGCTCCGGAGGCTCGGATGGAGACCAACATTGTGGACTTCCCCCAAGAGCTCTTCATCATGAGGAAGCCAAAACTGCTCCACTGCTCTTTATTGAACGACACGAGACTCAAGAACTGACCCCCTCGCATCAAGATGGTGACAGGCTGATGGCAATACTCTGAGCCTGGCTCCTAATTATACTAAGGGCTGACATCGGAGGACCCTATCAACAGCATCCTCATTCTCTCCTAAATCCCTGACTCGATCTCGTCAATACAATGATGATACGGATATTCTAGACCTTTAAAAGGAGCCGCCTCCTCTCCGACTGGCTCCTTCCCTTGATGACGAGATGACTCGGTAAGCGTGGCGGAGCCCTCTCGCCCCCTCTCTGGGTCTCGTTTTTGGCCCTAACCTTCGGCCGGTTGGTTTCTTCCTCTTCTCAGGCCGAAGGCGCCTC
>NC_033801.1:24961924-24963477 GCF_001876935.1 Asparagus officinalis
CACAGCCTTCTTTGGGGCTGAGTTTTGGTGAGGACACTTCATCGGCCTCATCAATGACCCTTCTTAGGGCTCTACGAGTGGAGCCAACGGCACCGTAACCGCTTCATTAAGATCTATTGCTAGCCTAGTCACCCTTTTTTGGTCCCTGATTGTGGGAGTCTCAGCGAAAATACCAACCACTCGCAAGATGAAACTATCGAGCAAATGTTTCATCTTGTGAGAGTCAGCGTACGCCCTGATCTAGTCCAAGGCATCCCCCTCGGTGCTCGACAAGTCCCTCACCATTAGAGTCTCCCTCCTTATTTTGGGCCAGTTCAAGCAGCTTAAATCCAAGTCATCCCCCGAGACCTAGACGAACTTCTTCTTGTAGTCCTTGTTCAACTCAGGGAGATCGATGATGACTTTGAATTTGCCTACTACCTAGAAATGGTAATTGGGTTCCTTCTGGTACACCTTGATACCAATCAGATGACCCAGTACACTCAAGGACGGTTGGATCGCTAGCCAATGACAAATCACTATGAACCCCACTTTGCAATAGCTTTGGGCATCATTTGTGCCGGTAATACCCCTAGAACTATGAAAATGCAACAGAGAAAGGGATGTAGAAGCAAGTGCATGCCGAACTCTAGGTGTTTCAAGTATAGCGGAGCCCTGCTTGCGTCATGGCTGTAGACTGCCTCCAACCTCATTAGTGTCGTTAGCTTGTAGAGGCAGGGGATATCAAATCTTCCATACAGTGATCTCAATTGTGGCATCGTCACCTTTGAATGGAGTTCCGCCAATAGTGCTTACCTAGCATTTAGAACAGGTGCCACCATCGAAATATCCTTAGAAGATTGTCGGAGGAAAACGATCATAGTTCTCTTTTAGTTAGTGATTAAGAATTTCTCAGAGGTAATAAACCTCTCTCCCTATGCGGCAGCCGTACTTATAGGCCGTTGGACCGACAATTGTCAGAATCCCAAACGGTCGGATCAGTACTTAACCAATAGTCAATATTAATTCCATAATCCGAAAGGGATTCTCCGGAATCAAGGCACAACGCACCTACCTTGGTTAGCCCACAATCTGAAATGAAAAGCGAAGTAGCGGCAGTTAAAAGATGTTTGATGACATCAGCCATGTTGCATCCGCAGAACTTTTCAGCTCCCCTCATTAATGCGCATTAGGACTCGACTAGTCCACAATCTCATTTCACTCAGATCCGGCGTAGGCCGACTCCAAGTAAAAGACGCCAACTGTTATAATGCTTCAATTATTGAATAGTAATCTCCATTCAGTAGCAGATAAATGTCCCATATTAACTTCCTAATTAAATCAGTTCACCACTTTTAGATAACTAAAAGTCCCCAGGTTCGGATGACTCGAAGGGATGACATCTCATGTAGTTGGCTCAAAAGATGGTATGCGTCGACCTCCTCGCCAAATCGACTCCACAAATAACCTATACAACCTCCTATTTGGCCGACATCTCATCTCAAGAAGCCAACTCGAAAGATGGTACTTCTCGGTTCTCTACTCGATGAGTAGAAAGGTGATGGCATTACCCC
>NC_033801.1:24963487-24979272 GCF_001876935.1 Asparagus officinalis
TTCCCCCCCCCCCCTTTGACCTGGTCGCTGTCACATTAAATGCATGGTTAAAATCGTTATTTCTTTATCCCCAAAGATCTTTTTAACACATCAGACCATTTAGGCACTACGTGCCTCCTGTCACTTCACATTAAAAGTCAAAGTGACTCTCATCACTGGGCAGTCGACACCTATAAAGCAAGTACTAACTCAGCCGCCAGTCCATACTCGATCAAAGTTACCAAACCACCTCTCTACTATTACTATAAATGGGAGGGCTATTCTCAGCACAAATGTAAGAAATTTTCCTGCTCCAAAAGCTCAAGAACTTTTACCGTTCATTTTCTTCTCCACTCAAGCAATTTATTGACTTGGTCGTTAGAGTAACAACCGTACCAACTTCCGCTATCCTACGAGTACTTATAATGTGTAGGGAAGAATAGATCTGTACTAAATTGGATATTTGTAGGAGTTATAGGACTCCTGACAATGTAATCCCCTCTTAATTAGTTGTTTGATTATTAACATCAATAGAGCTCTATGAAAAAAATAGAACAAAGAAAAAACTACATCAAAAAGAAATATTTAAGTATTTTGTATGAAAAAAATATTAAAATTCATAATTTGCTTTCTAGTTTTCTACTATATACTTTAGAAACTTTAAGCATACTTTAAAAAATTTGCAACGTACCACTAACCAAACTTACGTGCCGAAGCAAGCTAACCATAGCGAATCTAAATTTTATAAGTAGTGAATTGCGTATCCAAATTTGTATCGTGACCAGCTACCTACCGCGTACTGTGTAACTATGGGGTCAACTATAAACATTGCCTTTAAAAAGGCACCGTGTTTGGGTTGTTGATATTCATGATTAATAATTAAGTACAAATATTTAGGTCTGTCCATCCGGGTCGGCCTGGCTCGGCCCGGCCCCGAAATCCGGGCCCGGGCCAGGCAAAACCGGGGCCCGGACTCAGAACCGGGTACCCCGGGCCGGGTTCCGGGCTGGCCCGAGTGTTTTTTATTTTATTTTATTTTTTTTAAATTTTTTCCAAAATTTTTCAATTTTATTTAAATTTTAAATTATAAAAAAAAGATAAGAAAAATAATAAAAATAAATTCTTTATTAATAATTAATAAATCATTTACAAATTAAAAGTACAAATTTATTTTAGAATTAATCGCATCACAATAGATAAGTAAATCCCAACTAGGTTGGCACCTACTCACCTATATCACTATTATTTACAATTATTTCTAAAATAATTCTTTACAAATTTTAAGCTAAGATATAAAAACTACAATCTATTCTTTATATCTATCTGCTAGTCCTAATTCTTCAAATTTATCTTCAATTCCAGCCATCCGATCGATGCCTTGCGTTCGCTTCTCGTACCTCCACCAATCTTGTAAGCACATCACCGCTTGTACAGTATACGAATCCAAGCATGTCCTATGATCGTCGATCAAACGACCTGCTGTGCTGAAGGCGCATTCCGAAGCTACCGTCGAAACCTGCACTGTTAGTAAGTCACGAACCATGGTGAAAAGTATAGGATATGAAACTGATCCATATACTTTCCACCATTGCAAAATATCTAAAGCATTTCCTTGACATCTAACTAAAGAAGCAGAAAAATATTCATCTATTTCAGAAACCTTCGATGATGACGATCCAAGTCCAGATCCACCAGTTAGCTCAGCTACCATTGCATACCTATCAAAACTTACACTTTTACCTCGGGCTCGGGATGAGCTTGATGAAACCGAAGCTGTAGACTGTTGTGTAGTTACACCATGTCTAGTTGCATACTCATCATATAAGGTTTGAAAATAACTTCTAATAGCTAAATGATGAGTTGTAGCAGTAATGGTGGTTCCATCATCTAAGTCTATAACCTGATTACCATACAAAGATTATAACAAACTTCGAAGGCCAATATCCTTCAAGCATGGATCAATAAGAACCCCAAACCAAAAATATGAGGAATATGCCTAAAGTACTTATTAAATTTGCTCTCCATTTTAAAAATCATAGATCCAAAAGTATTATCCATACGATATTTCCCAAAAAAAATTTGAATATTTAAAATTTGTAAAGCAGCTAAAGTAATGGTTGGATAATAACAGCCAGATAATAACATTGTAGCATCATAAAAAACTTGTAACATTTTATTGAAATTACATATAATTGTCCATTCATCTTCGGTTATTCCATAAGTGCTACCAGAACTAGAACTAGAAGCATAATAGTTTATAAAATCAGTTATAATGTCTTTATATTCTATTGCTACACTTAACATTGCATATGTGGAATTCCACCTATGGTCAACATCTTTTGGAATTAGTCTAGGCTTTACATTTTTTCTTTTACAAAATTATTTCCATCTTTTAAGTCTTTGTTATGAAGCACTATGCATGTAAGTAACTGTTCTAACCTTTTCAATCATGGGTTTAATTTCAGTAAATGCACTTTAAACAATTAAATTTAAAATATGACAGATGCACCTAATATGAAAAAGATCATCATGACATGGCAATGATAAAGTTGATCTGATAAAATCAACAGCTACATTGTTATTACTTGCATTATCTAGTGAAAGAGAAAATATTCTTTCTGAAATTTCTAATTTCATAAGTTCTTCAATTATTAAATTTGCAACATTAGCACCAGTATGTGACTCTTCTATTGCAATAAAAGAAACAACTCTTTTAAACATTTCCTAATTTTCATCAATCCAGTGTGCTGTGATACATAAATATCCAGTTTGTGCTCTAGATGTCCAAATATCAGAAGTTAAAGAAAATTTACATTTTAAATTTTTAAAATAAGAAATTATTTTTCCTTGTTCATGCTGATAATATTTTAAAATATCACGTTGACAGGTTTGACGAGAAAATTTTTTAAATGCATGATAAAAACCATCTCTAAACATATCTTCAAATTCATCATCTTCTACTAATTTAAAAGGAAGGTTTTTAAGAATGATAAACCTGATTACGGATTTCCTGGCTCTGGCAACGTCATAGTTCCAACTACCGAGACTACCAGAAGAGGAGGATTGAGAAATCATAGATTGTCGGATATCACCAGGCGTCGTCAACGCCTTGCGCGGCAACTCGCCAAGGCGATGGAGTCTACAGACGGATTCCACTACAACACAGATCTGAAGAGCAGAAGAGGCAAACAGCCTCAACCACCAATGAACGACGACTCCTCCAAGCTGCCAAAGAACGAATGGGTCCGCGTCAAACGGAACCGTTCGACGCTTGAGGAACGTATCCGCAAGCGCCGTGATTGAGAAATCATAGATTGTCGGATATCACCTTGAGGAGTCTGGCCTTTGTTGTGTTTATCTAAATGGCGTTTGAGGTGGTTGGTGCCGCTCTTATGATGAGCTTAAAAAATCTTGTCGTACAATGCACACTTAGCCTTCTGGGTGAGGATCATACCGTGTTCATCCTTGGTGACGTCGATCTTCTCGTAAAAATTCCACACATCAGATCTTGGCCTTTTAGGAGCTCCCAGTTCCCGACGAGAGAGGCAAAGTTCCAGTTCACGAGCGTTTGGGCCCAATGAAGAAGCCCAGAACGGCTCAACACATTGGAGGTCGCCGTCACCTCCAGTATGACAAAGAGCTCAAGGCAACTGCGCGCACCAATTTGCGCATCGAAGTCCTCTTGGTGCAGATTCGTCGCCACCGGATTCGGGATTAACTTCGGTAGGAATAGACCCAGTAGGAGGACTCATAGTAGGAGAACTCATTTCAGGATCGGGAGATGGGTTTTGCTCTTCATAATCAGATCCGGAAGCCATTTTGATGAAAGGATTAGAAAGTATAAATAAGAGAGTATAAGAGTATAAGAGAGAGTATAAGAGTATAAGAGAGAAGAGATGAGTTTTTGGTGTGAAGAAAACAAATGAAAACCCCCCTCTATTTATAGAACCAGCCCCCTAGGCAAATGACCAAACCCAGGCCCGGGCCCGGAACCCGGCCGGGCCCGGATTTTCGGGCCGAGGCCGGGCCATGGCCCGGCCGGGCTCCGGGCCGGGCCCGGACTGACGGGTATTTTGGACAGCCCTACAAATATTTGCCTCTTAAAAGCACCAGTTTTGAGTTTTATGCATAGAGAAGACTTAGGTTTTTCTTACTTTTGGCTAGACTTTACTAATAATTTGAGAAATAAATGTGAAACATAGTCCAACAACAAATATTGCCTTTAAAACGGCACCGGTTTCGGCTTGTGTACATAGTGAAAACTTTTTTTTTCTCACTTTTAGACTAGAGACTACTAATATTTTGAGGAAACAAATGTGAAAAATAATCTGATATTAATTCTATTTGTTTGTTCTTGGATTTTGTTTCAGAAAAAATTAAATGTTTCCTTGATTCAATTATGGTTTTTGTTTAGGATGACATTGTTGGTCGATTCTTTAGTTTGGGTTTTTTTAATAATAAGAAATATGTAATGAGTCAAACTGATAGATATCTAGGCTTGTCCAAACAGGCCTGAGGCTCAGACCCGGCAAGTTGTTCGGACCGGACCCGGTCGGGCCGGAGCCCGGCCCAAACCCAGGCAAAGCCTAGTTTTCCGGATGGAATTGTGCTCCAGGCCCGGGTCGCCATGGCAAAACCCGCACCGAGCCTGGCCCGACCTAGCCACAAAAATGGTCTGGCCAAAGAACGCAGATCTGTGTTTGGCCCAGACCAGGGTCCGGACCTAGTGGGAAGAGATGGATCGGGCCAGTTCAGCACAACCCGAGGTCCAATGGTAAAAAATTTGACCGTTTGACCAGCGGCTCGGACCCAGCCAGGACCGAGCCCGGTCCAACGATCAAAAAGACCGTTATATATAGTGTAAAAGAAATATGTAGTGTAAAAAAGATACTATAAGTTCTAGCTCTGATAGTATGTATGGAATAACTGATGAAGAATGGACAATTATATGTGGTGTAAAAGAGATGCTACAAGCTACTATGTTATTATCTGCTTGTTATTATACAACTATTACTCAAGTTGCTTTTTAAGTTTTAAGTATTCAAACTTTATTACTAATTATTGTATGAGTAATTATTTTAGAAATATGATTTAATAAATAGAAAATAAGTTTAATAAGTATTTTAGATCTATTCCTATTATTTTTAGTTTGGGGATTCTTATTGCTCCATGTTTGAAGGATATTAGCCTTCAAATTTTATTAAATATTTTAGATAAGAACCTGATAATAGATACTGATGATAGTCAGACTATTACTATTTTCACTCATCATAACACTATTAAATATTATTTTTAAAGATTATATGATGAGTATGCAGGTAGATATGGTGTAAGTACACATCAACCTACAGCTTCTGCTTCTACAAGTTCAAGCTAGGACAAATGTAAAAGTTTTGATAGGCAATTAATGATAACAAGCTAACTGATAGCCATGGATCTGGATCTAGATCTGGATCATAATCAAGGAATGTTTCTAAAATTGAATAATATTTATCTGCACCTTTAGTTAATGCTCAAAAAAATAATTTCGATATTTTGCAATGATGAAGAGTATATGGAACACTTTTATACCTTATACTTTCCAGCATGGCTCGGAACTTACTAACAGTGCTGTTTTCTAAATTAATTTCAGAATCCGCTTTCAATATATTAGGACGTTTGATCGATGACTACAGAACATCGCTAGATCCGTCTAACATACAGACAGTAATATGCCTACAAGAGTGGTGGAGGTCCGAGAAAAGAACTCAAGATATCGATCGAATGGCTAGTATTAAAGATAGACTTGATGAGTTGACAATAGGAGATAGAGATAGAGAGTAGAAATTACTCATTAGTTTATAATTTTTATTTTTTAGCTGTAAATTTATGATAAATTATTTAAAAAGAGTTGCAAATGATAATGATATAAATGAGTAGGTGTCAACCTAGTTAGAATGTATTCATTTATTATGATGCAAAAAATTTTAAAAAAATAATTATTATTAGTGATTAATAATAAAGAACTTATTTTTTATCATTTTAATTTTTATGATATTTATATTTATAAATTGTATAATTACAAGTGATTAATAATATGATTGAATTTTTATCAAAATTTCGCATATTTTATTGTAATAACTCTTGAAATTTTAATTTTTGCAAAAAACTATTTTTTAAGCAAAAAAAAGAAAGAAAAATAACTGACCCGGCCCGGTGCTCTTCCCGTTCGAGCCTGGAACCGGCTTGGGCCTACGGGACACCCAGGTACCCCTTTTTGCCCGGCTCGGACCTGGATTTTCGAGCCGTGACGGCCCGTTTGGATAGCCCTATAGATATTCTGATTGAATTTAGTTGCTTATGGGTAGTTCTCTTGAAGCCAGGTTCACTCGTGTTGTTCCCTCTAGTCAATTCTCTTTTTCCCCTTGGGAAGTGTACATAAGCTAAACTTTCTTTTAACAAGTAGAAGTAGGCATGTCCATTCGGGCCTAGTGCCCGGACCTGGCCTGGTGTCCAGACCATACCCGATCGGGCCAGCGCCTGTCCCGGACCCGGTAAAAGCCCGGGTTTCTATGCCAAACCGAGCTCCTGGTCAGGGTCCGGGTCAGCTCGGTGCAACTGAGAGATATACGAACCGGTTTCCCAAAATTAGCGTACCACTTACAAGTATGCTAGATGCAAATTCTCTTTAAGTGCACATGCGCAAGACACAATGCAATGTGTGCCATTAATGAAGGGAGGCACAATAGAGTGTATGAGCCAATAACTTTATTCTAACTAAACACGTATGTTAATTAAATGTAAAATGAAACGATGATCCTAAAACGAGCTTTGTGAGAAAAATAGAACAAAGAAAAAAAAACTCCATCGAAAGGAAGTATTAAAGTACTTTGTATGAAAAAAATATTAAAATTCATAATTAGTCTTCTAGTTTTCTACTATATACTTTGAAAAACTTTAACCGCACCCTAAAAAATTTTATAACATACTACTAAC
The DNA here is from genome assembly GCF_001876935.1 of Asparagus officinalis. Lineage (NCBI taxonomy): Eukaryota > Viridiplantae > Streptophyta > Magnoliopsida > Asparagales > Asparagaceae > Asparagus > Asparagus officinalis. Next base: position 24,970,442 of record NC_033801.1, read on the forward strand.
CGAACTTGCGTACTGAAGCAAGCTAATCCTAGCGAATCTAAATTTTCTAAATGGCAAATTGCATACCTAAATTCGTACCATGACCTGTTGAGTACCACATACTCTGTAACTATGGGCTCAACTACAAACATGGCCTTTAAAAAGGCACCGTGTTTGGGTTGTCAAGAACCATGATTAATAGTTGACTACAAATATTTGCCTCTATAAAGCACCAGTTTTGAGCTGTATGCACAGAGAAGACTAAAGATTTTCTTACTTTTGGCTAGACATTACTAATAATTTGAGAAAAAAATGTGTAACATAGTTCAACAACAAATATTGCCTTTAATGAGGCACCGGTTTCGGGTTGTGTGCATAGTGAAAACTATTTTTTTCCTCACTTTTGGGCTAGAGATTACTAATATTTTGAGGAACAAATGTGAAAAATAATCTGATATTAATTCAATTGTATGTTCTTATATATTGTTTCGGCAAAAATTAAATGTTTCCTCGGTTCATTTATATTTTGTGTTCATGATGACATTGTTCGTCGATTCTTTAGTTTGGTTTTTTTATATAATAAGAAGTATGTAATGAGTCAAACTGATAGATATCCTGATTGAATTTAGTTGCTTATGGGTAGTTCTCTTGAAACCAGGTTTACAAGTATTGTTTCCTCTGGTCAGTTCTCTTTTTCCCCTTGGGAAGTGCACATAAGCTAAACTTTCTTTAAGCCATTAGAAGTAGGCCTTTCCATTCGAGCCCAAGGCCCGGACCTGGCATGGTGTCCGGATCGGACCAAATCAGGCCAGTGCCCGACTTAGACTCTGAAAAAACTTGGGTTTCTGAGCCAAACCGGGTTCGAGGCTCAGGTGTTGGCTCGGTGCAACTAGCACCGAGCCCAACCTTGCCTGGCCAGGCCAGGAAAATGGTCGAGCTAGAGTACCCGTGTCTGAATCTGGCCCAGGCCCGGCCTGGTCCAAACGATCAAAGAACTAACCATTGGACCGGGCAGCCCGAACCTGGCCCAGTTCGGTCTAAGCAAATAGCCTAAAACAGCTATTTTAAGCAAATTTTTATAATAAAAAAGGAAAATTATTGGGCCGGCTCGGTGTCCGGCCCGTTCGGGCCCAGACCCGGACCTGGCCCGGGCCCACCGGGTCCGAGTTTGGGTCCGGATCACCCATTTTGCCCAAGCCGAATGGACATGCCTAATTAGAAGTTCACAAAAGCTAAACTTTTTCTAAGCCAGATTTGTTTATTGACATACTTGGATAGCTTAATCTTCTGTTCTTCAAGATTCAAAGAAAAATATAACTTAATTATATTCATTTAAAGTTGGAGAAATGACGGGGAGCCTCATTATAGACTTATAGTATTGGCACATATTGCCCTCGCAGCCTCGCTCATAGCTCTTCCCTACTTTGTAAATTGGATATCTAATTCATGTTTTTCTTTTTTGCTAGAGATAAGTTGTATCTTCTTTTAATTATCTTTTTTCCCAATTTAATTACTTTGTATTTGTATAGTTTTATTTTGTTGAGCCCCTTTGTCTGGTTATATTGTTGTGAATTATGACATAGAGACTACCTTTTATGATCATTCTTAATTTGTTCATAATGGATGAACAATTCTATGGTGTTTTCTCGCAGAAAAATAATGTAACCGTGTCTCTTTTTTTTTTGAAATAAATGAAACTCAATTTAGACAAATCTGTGCATCGCATCGGTCTCAAAGTAACTATATGTTAAATTAAATAAATAAAAATGGCTTATTTATAGATGCACTCTTGTTTTATTAGGGTATAGCTATTTAACATTCATGTTCCTTCTAATATCTAATTACTAGCAAAAATATCTCGGCTTTCTCGTTACAGTGTTGTTTTCTCTATTAGTTTTTAATTTCTATAAAGTTCACGTGATGGTGGGAAATAGAATTTGCTAAAAACATTCTCACAAAATTCTCATTAAAAAAACTAGCGGAAAATACAACATTGCCACAGGATCATGAGATGTATATGCCTATATATAAAATTATATTTCCCTTTAAAAGAGGGAGTTGAGGAAAAAAAAATTTAAAGACTATATTACCCCTATTCTCTTTTGATGTTACATTCTAATGCTAACTAAACTACATTAATTATCATTGTTAATTAATTATATTATATGTCACTTTAAGTTAGCATAATTTGGTCCCTAGAACTTCCAACATTATTATAAAACTCTATATCATATTAATTATTAGTAATAAATAATAATATATTAATAGATAATTGTATGTCAATAAAGTATTTATGAAAAGAGTAGAAAACATAGAATTGTCCTAAATTATACCATGAAACTCATGTAAAAAAATTACAAAGAGCATTCTTATGTTTAGGTAACAAGACAGAAAGTACAAACATTAAATTTTAGATAACATTAGGATATTTAGGCGCCTCAAGATTTGTTATCTAAAATTTTAAAAAAAAATGCAGCAAGATACAAAATGGAGGTATATAAGTATAATTTTGATAAACTATAAGGTATTTGAGTTTAGTTAAGCCTACAAAGGATTTGAAATCTTTCTTATCCACAAACAATAGTATATGATCCTATTGATAAATAATATTTATCATACAATATGAGACCATATGCTTAGCTTATATTTATATAGTAGAGGAAATTGGAAAAATTAAAGCATCATATTTTGAATGAGTCTCAAGATTTTGAATTATTTCTTGGAATTATATAATTCGCTTAGAAAACTTTAGAAGAGGCTTTTGAAGGACTACTACAAAGTGTTGAACATCAAATAAATATTGAAAAAAATAAAATCCATGATATAGGGTTGTAAAAATCAGGGATATGTAAGTAATACTGGGCATCATATGAGATAAAATCATACATAACATGACGTTGCAATATGTAATCTAACATGTTAATGGATTTTAAACATAAGAATTTGCATCAAGATATATACTTAAGATTTGAGAGAGCCTAAAGTGGAGAGATTTGGGAGAAGAATTATGGTCTTTGTGGGTTTTGCGGGTTCCGATTTTGTTTCCCAAACATGATCCAAACCCTAACTCACAATCAAATTAAAAATAACATAATTTTCTCGATATCTTTAAAGGGATATATCGGTCATATTTTCAATAACGGTTGATATATCAAAAAGATTAACAAACAAAAGAAAATAATATAAAATATTATTGAGATAAAGTCGTTAACCTAATATATTAGCTGATATAACAATATATTGGTTAATATTTAATAGAATGCCTATAAGAGCAAATATGTAATTGTTATTTAGATATTAGTTCCTTGATTTTAATATCCAATGATTCTATATTATTCCCATAAAATTTTAAAATTGCTCATAATTTTAGGCTCATAATTTTAGGGACTAAGATTAAATTATTAAAATTTTGAGGGACAACTTGTAAATAAGCCATATTTAAAAGAAGTGTTAATTTTTTTAAAAACTCCTCTTAACTATAGAGATTATCTTAAAAAACTCACTCAACTGATTCAATTTGACAAATCCCCCTCATTCATGGGTAAAGAGATATTCGAATGTTTCGAAGGGTTGATGGATTGATCGAAAAACTCTTTATTTATAATCAATCGATGTTAAGGGGTTCGATGGGTTGATGGATTGATCGAAAAACTCTTTATTTATAATCAATCGATGTTAAGGGGTTCGATTCCCGTTTTGGTGGTGGGTCATCACTCCCATGACGACGGAAAGGCTGGGAAGCAAGTTTGTCGACGCGATACAAAGCTCCAAGGGGATCCTGCTGTATATCGGTTTTCGGCGGGACGAGCGGGGGAGAAATTTTTTAGAAAATACCTCTTAACTATAGAATATCTCATAAAAACTCCCCTAATCATTTGCACTTCTATCAACAAACCCCATTAACGTAGTTACTTCGATATGTGATTTGGACAAAATACCCTTTTAAAGAAAGCAATTTTAATTAAAAAGAAGCACTCAACCGATAATAAAAGGATCACAACCAATTCACAATTCTTTTTTCCTTTATATCACCTCTTTTATCTGGCAAAAGCCAAGGTAATTATTTTATGATTGATTGATATTTTGGTATTTTCAAGTCAAATACTTGTCACATAATAGATAAGACTCAATGATGTAAGTTTTAAGAGGTTAGGTTTAGGTGAAAAAAGTTCACAGGGGTTAAATCAAAATTTTTTAAGTTGGGATAGATTATCTACAAAGCACCCAAAACTTGGTGGAGATTTACTTAGCCTTAAATAGTTTTGACAGGGGGGAAGGGGGTTGTCATGCCCTCCATAGTTGAGGGGGATCTTTTCTAAAATTAACTTTTAAACAAAAATACAACTTAAGGCACATGTGATATCAATTTTATAAGAGTGAAGTTTATAGCAAGTCTATCACTCAATAAACTGATTTGGGTTATTTATCCTTAAATTTATCCTACACATCAACCCTAAAAAAAATTTGCTATACGAATCTCTAAGAGAATTTTAATATTTCTTTGGGATGAGTATATGATCCTTCTGATTCCCCTTGTCTTTCATGATTCGTAATAAATTATTTGACAAAGTAAATTAAGTTGTTATTTTATATTGCTCACATTCTTATAAATTTATGAAGCTCATAACTTGGATATGAGTATTATTGCAGATATTATATTCTTCTAACTCCTTAAGCTAAATTTTTTGATGTTGTTTGACATTAGATAGATATGAATTATTTTGTTAAAATACAATCAATATGAGTGCATAATATGTACAAAACATTCTCAGACTATATTTTATAATTTTCTAAAACTAGCGAGTAATCGTTTTGACAGATCAATTAGTAGTTAGGAAGATGTAAAAAGAGTATAACATCAGATATTAAAATTGATCACATAATTTATATTTTCCTTCTTGATTGAATTCGCACATTCTAACTTAGAAAATTCTAGAAAAAAAGTTCTTGAATATCTATAATACTCGATCGCCAGATAAACAACGGGTGGAAGTAAACAACAGGTGGAAGTGATTTTTTTATAACTGAACAAATTCTTAATGACTACATAAAACCTACCATTTTCCTTAATGAATTCAAGAATTTATTTTTTATTAATAATAATAGGTTTTTTCCTTATTGGTCCCTTACATCATTAATATTTTAAAATTATACATTCAAATTACTAATTAATCTTAAATCATTAATATTTTAAGGCTTTAAACATCACTATTTCTCTGGTAAACAAAATGTTGAAATCACACATGGAAATATCCAAAAATTTTAATATATTATAATAATTACAATATTTTTTATAACCATGTTATAGTAAATAAATAAAGTTAAAATAAATAATTATAATATTTGACCATAGTGTTCCACCTTGTAAATAAAACATGGGTGATGAATAGTTATCCCCAGCATACATGGGAATGTAATGTACAAATAACCCTATTCCTAAATACTAAGCATGAGTGTACTAAGAAATTGGGTTAGTTAGAAAATGTTAAACCCTAAGTTGTAAAAAGATATCCTAAGTTGAAAAAACTAGCATTTTAATATCCTAAATTGTAAAAAAAATAACACAATAGTACTTTTGATTAGTTTTGCGTGAGAATATTCTTGGACCAGAACATGACTATTCTTTTTGTAATTGTATTGTGTCTATTTATCGTAATATTTCACCCTCTAGTTCTTAGTGCACACGATGCGCGCATTACATATGTGTGTAAAAAATACTTTAACAATCAATAATAACATGAATATTGAATAAATTTTTTAAAATTTTTAATTTTGTCCTTAAAATTAGTTTTAATATGTAAAAATTGTTGAAGATATGTATTGAAAATTTTGAAATCTTGATACAAATAGGGATAGAACTAAAAGTGTAGCTTTTCTTAAATAATAGTGATAGACATATGGAGAGATATTTTTGTCATAACAGGTTTTTTTAATGGTGGTTATCATATTCTAACAGTGGACAACTCAGAGCATTTATGTGCTATTTTCTTTATAACTTAGTGTGTTTTAAGTGTAAAGGTGGTAGGGTATTAAGGTACCATTTAGCCAACTTTTGAAGGTTAAAGGTCATATTACAAAGGAAACCCGTTATGTATATAGATTATAATCAAACACTACCCATTATGCTAATTACCTAGTATAAGGTATACTATTATATACAAGTTGAATAGTTCAGCACCATATATCAGTGAATCCTATGAGTAATTAATTGCTATCTTATGACACTTGCTCATGCAAAAGGTTTTGAAAATCATATAATTAATGGATATGTGAAAGACAAGTGTCAAAACTGAGACATTTACCATATATTCTCATGTACAAAGTGTGAGACTGGTTTCAATGTTCACATGGTTTTAGTTATGAGACATTTCATTAATTGTTTCCATGTGCTTTAGGTATACTCAATGCGGGAAGCATTGCTTCTTTTCAAAGTACTAGTATAGTGTAAGTGCAATGGACGTGACATACTTATTTTATATTCTAAAATTTTTCATGGGCAAAAAGGTAGTACACTAGCTTGAAGGAAAAAGATAAAGAATTATTTATAGAAAATTATTGGAAAGAATTTTTTAGTGTTTTAGTACGTACATTTACAAATAAAATGAGTATTAATGGTATAGGAATCGATGTGAATAAGGATAAATAATTTTTTGACCGGTTCGTTGTTATTGGCTTCTTAGGCTGAGCATGATATACGTGTAGAACTAATCGTTACTGAGAACAAAAGTGATGATAATTGTTGTAGTAATATATTATGTAAATAGATTATATACGTGATGCAAAGCAAAATACGTAAATTTTGTAGTAGTTTTTACATACCTAGTAACACATAGAAAATGTATATTTCACTTTAAAAAATTTGTTCATCACAACCTGAACTATGGGTATAGACATACAAATAGTATTTTATTTTGGACATACATAGATGTAACAGTTGTTTCAAGGCTTGCATCAATATAATTATGTGAAAAAACTTACAATAGTTCTTCCCAATATTCAAAGTTTAAACACCAGAAAAATCATGACTTGAAACATGATAAACATTCAATTGGTAGTGATAAACTAAAGAGAGCAACTATAGTTACACACCTAAATAGATAGGGTTATCTAGCTATTAGTCCTGAAATTTTCAATAGTTATATATTAGTCCCTCAAAACTTTGTAATTACTCGCAAGTTCATCTTGTCATAAGGGTTCTTACAAAGAAGGACAAAAGTTTCACGGACAAAAAATGATGTAACTGATTTTCTCTTAGTACGAGGGATGAAATCATGTTATCATACATACGGTCCAAAAGAAAAGGAAAAAATAAACATTTTCCGGAAAGATTCAATTTGGGCTATTAGAAAAAAAAACATTTGCTTTAACTACAAAAATATGGATACCTGAATGTTACTCCCCTTTTCATCCATATTATTTGATTAGCCAAATCAGAACACTTCTTTCTATAGTTGCTCGGGGTCGGGGATAGTTTTAGATGTATAGTTTAATTATCACTATTCTTTTTAAAGATGCAAATTCATTAAATTTGAGGGTACATATAGAAAAAACCTTTTTAAATTTTAGCTGCGACCTATGTAAAACCTCAAAAAATTTTGAGTTAATAATTAATAAATTAAATTATTATGTGATTAATTATAATAAGTGGATATTTATTGAGATAAATATCATTATATGGTGTATGAGTACTCTAACAAGTATTTTGAGTATAAACAAGTCAGTGAATGAGAAAGAAACGTGTCGAAACATACACAAATGGCCAAAAGACTAAAAATCTGAGAAAACTGTAAATTTCCAGCCCGGTCGACCGCCGCACTCGACCTCCATCCGGTCGACCGTCACGGTCGACCGCGAAACTTGAATATTGATTTTCCTGTTTTGACTTGATTTTGGGTATTTACGACCCATATTTGTTTTCTCTGTTATATATATCACATATTTCACGAGCTTTTCAGTTTTCTTTCATACTTTTGAAACCCTAGCAACCACCGAACAATTTTACAAAACCCTAATTTGATTTTTGAGAGAAAATAAGAGCTTTTAAAGAGGGATTTCGGTTTGTTGTTTGGACATCTGCATTAGAATTCTATCTTTCATATTTTGCATCAAGTCTCAAGCGAGTATCATCTCTGCTAATCCCTCTCTTTGTTTTAAAGAGTTTTTAATGAGATTTTAATGTGGTTTATAGAGCCTAATTGATTATTTAGTGTATAAAAAGCAGATCTTTTGTATTATATGTATAAAGACTAGATCTTTTCAGGTTAAAGAGATTAAGAACGAAATTCAGAAGTGTTTTTAAGATCTAAAAATGATTAATGACATTGTTTAACAGAGTTTAGATGATTTAATCTTCACATTGATGTTGCGTGCATGTTTAAGAGTTTATTTATGACTTATTATGCAATTATCTATGTTTCACATGTTGATATTTTCCAGAGAAGTTGATTTGATGTTTAAAGACTAGATCTTTTCAGGTTAAAGAGATTAAGAACGAAATTCAGAAGTGTTTTTAAGATCTAAAAATGATTAATGACATTGTTTAACAGAGTTTAGATGATTTAATCTTCACATAGATGTTGCGTGCATGTTTAAGAGCTTATTTATGACTTATTATGCAATTATCTATGTTTCACATGTTGATATTTTCCAGAGAAGTTGATTTGATGTTCTACATATGTTTCAATATGAATTAAACAAGTTTTGTTCACAAAAAAATGCCGAACACAATGATTCAAAACCTACATAGAACAGAACAGGTTTCTGTTCGTGTGTCGATCGACCGCATATAAGCGGCGGTCGATTGCGTGCCAGGCAGAGGCCTGGGCAGCCTCTGAAACACGATGCAGTCGACC
>NC_033801.1:24979282-25000795 GCF_001876935.1 Asparagus officinalis
TCGACCGCCGCCATATTGCGGTCGACCGCCGGTCTGGTAATTGGCCAGTGCATATTTTCTTCTCTGATTTCTAATTTTTGGGAATTTTCTCTATCTTGTTATGTTGCATAACGATCCTTATTAGTTGTTAAACACCTGAGGTGTTGGTGAACAACAGATTTTTTTGATACGCACACCGAGATATGTGCACGTACACGTAGTTTATATTGTATTGACATGCATTATCAGGATACTTGACACACGTTGAATTGATGAAAGTATAATTACATATAATAAAGCATTGTTTATCAGTTTTGGATGCTCAGTGTGCTTGTTTATCCCGTAATGAGATATCGGTTGTACCACACTAGGAGTGTTTGGTTGTTTTTCCCGTAATGAGATCTCGGTGGTACCAAATACTCGAAGATGATCGGTGTTTTCTGGATTAGGCTGATGGGCCTATACGCTGTTATACGATCATCTGAAAGCATAGAATGATTGAGTAAGGAAGTTGAACCCGTAGGTAATTGTGCGAACCTTACAAGAGTATCATTATTTCATGTAGCCGGAATAGGGAGATAAAACCTATTGCCGTAGAGCGATTGAGTAAGAACCTTATAAGAGTATCGCTATTGCATGTGGTGATGCATACATATGTACATTGTGTAGTATGTTTCTATGTAGTTTACCCATGAGTAGAGTACACATTTTAGTACATGATGCACATGATATGGTTTATGATGATAATTGAGCAGGCTGACTTTCCTTGTGAGTTTTCTTGCTACCAAAGGGTAGTCTGAGATTTAGACAATTGTTTAATAATAATTTCTGTATCGAGTATGCCAGCTACCTGAGGGTAGTCTGAGATTATGAAAATGGTTCCTTTTGGTTGAGGTTTGAAGAGTTTTTCTTTATGTAATGTTTTCATTCATAGGATTGGAATTAGTATTTAGACATCCATAATTTGAGACATGCTATATACATGAGGGTTTTCTTGTTTGGATTATTTCGCTCGACGTACTAATTCTCGTGTTGTGGGTCTCTAAATACTAGTCTTCATTTAGTATTTTATACTTATATATACTGACTCTATTTTCTTATACTCTTATCCTTTCCCCTTGGGGGCGGTGGAGATGATCTCGCTAGCGCTTTGACGCTCATTGCCCCCCCTTTTAGGCAGCAAGTTTGGCGCACAGAGTGTCGTAGGTTGATGGAGTCACATCATAGTATCCATCTTAGTTATTTTATTAGTAGTTATTTACATAGCTCTATAGTAGTTGTTCATTTTCAGACTATAGAGATTATATTTTTATTTTGTAGAGACAGTGTGCCTTAGTGAGATTTTTTGACTCTTTAATTTGAGACATGGTACATTATTACAGTTCAGGGATATGCTTATTCTATTTCAGTTGGGCTCATTTGTTGATTATTCTCATGTTTCTTCTGTGTATATTCTATTCTTGTACTATTTCCATTATTTACATGGTTTGTACCTTCACCTATTTGTTGATTCTACTAGAGAGATAATGACTGTGATGGTGAAACATGTCATAGCATGGTATTGGTGCTTGGCAGGTTTGACAATCCGGGTTTCACCTTGGACTGCAGTCTTGTATGAATCCTGGGACGTCACAACCTATTTGTTATAATAACAAAGTAATTTAAAAAGGACACATAAGCAAAGAAGTCTTTGACATCACCATTCCAGAGCTTGAACCACACATAACCAGAATTCCATCGCCTAGTATATCTGTATGTAACTAAGAGAGCTTTTCTTATACAGCAAACAATATTATGGATCAATTAAATCAGAAATTTTAGTTTATATAATAAAACATACCTTTGTTTTGGTTCTCAATTCGTAATGCACATTTCCAACAAGCTCTTGATCTTGCAGGACTCCTTATTGGCTTTCGTATACTATTTATTGAGGTTGTTGGCTAACAGTAATAAATTAAAAAATAAAAAAATTCTTTTTCTGAAAATCAACTCAAATTGTTTTTTTTTCCAGAAGGTCTAATTTTAACCTGGTTATAAAGGTACGCACCCTTCTGTTCAATTGTGACCATTCGCTAGCATCTCCATTATCTTTTGTAAGCTCGCCGACAGCTGATCTTGTGATTCTGGTTGCAAATTTGAAACCTAGGATAAATTCAAAGGTAAAGTTGTAAGTTTTTATGCGAGATTTGATACATGTTGTTTATGAGAGATAAGGAAATTATGAAGAATGAGGGGTTGTAAATGATTGCATTCGAGTGGCTCGAGCTTCAGTAGCAAGTAACCCTAAATGGATACTGGGAAATGACTTAGCTATTGTTGCTCAAAATCGACCTAAACAAATATTGTGAGAGTCACCTGTAATCCCAAGCACTCACCATGATCAAACTGATTTTAATTGAGAGAGAAAGATGCAACTCCACCTTTGGAATTTCAAGCACACACTATTTTAATAGATTTTAATTGAGAAAGCCTAAACGTCACATCTCCACCTTTAAAATTAATTAACTCTCTATAATTTAATTAGCTGGTTTTAATTGAGAGAGAAAGTCATAGCTCAATCTTTAGAATTCAGAGCAAGTAATTTGGTTTAATACATTACCCTCTATATTTTAGTGCACACAGTAAAGTTTACAAGATGTTGCATAATTGATTTGAAGGGGGTATGGTTTTGTGTAATTATTATATTTGATGATTTAATTAATTAAATTGGGTTGCATATTTATTTGAGTGTAATATGGTGATTTGAGTGAATATTGAAGGATATTTTAGGAAATCAAAAGTTTTGACACTTATATTCTCTTTTATAATTAGTATAGATATAGATTATATAATATATAACAATAACAAATTGATATATCAAAATAATTAAATATATTATTATTTGAAAATAATATGTAATAATTATAATATAATATAACACATTAAAGTACAATATATTATTATAATACATTTTACAATATTATATTATATATATTTAATATTATAATACTAAAATAATGAAAAATATATATTATAACATTTTATTTATAATATATTTTAGTATAATTAATATATAAAAGATTAATAATATGTTTAATATTAATTTTGCAACGGGTCAAGCTAGTGTTGACCAAAAAAACTCAACAAGGTGTTTTGAAAACACTTTAAGGTGAAAACACAACAACATTATGTTTTTTTTTCAAAAACACGTAAAGAAAATACTATGGTATCCAAATGAACCTTAAGTTATCGACCAGACATAAGGCTAGCATTGCAACATATTAAAAAGATAAATTTTACAAAACAACCCCCGACTTTGGCCTATTTTATGCTGAGCCCCCAAACTTATAATAATGTCACTTAAAAACCCTCCTACTTTTGGTGTTTACACAAAACCCACGCAAGCTTTGATCTTTTTCAAAATACGCCTTATATAAAAAGGTTGGGGTTTTATGAAATTTACTAAACCAAAACTGAGAAAGTGGTGTTTATGTGGTTAGGGAGATGTTGAAAAAAGTTAAGAGTCAAAATGAGCCGACGTTGGGAATTTGTAAAATTTACACCATAAAAGAGTACTAACGTGACTGACTTTTTTGTAAGCTAAATCCAATCCTTAATATTATAATATTTTGTAATTACAAAATAAAAAAGAATATTCAATCCCTAATATAATAATATTCTGTAATTACAAAATAAAAAAGAATAAATAATCAAGATTGCGGAAATAACTCGGATTAAACCCACATATACCTTCCATTAGCAGAGGAGACAAAAATTTCATCTTAAAGAACTTAAAACGACCCATTTCTTTACATAATTCTTAAACCTAGCAACAACTTCAAAAATTTATCGAAACAAAAGAATAAATCATCAAGATTTTGTAAATAATCCAAAAAAATTATATGATAGAATAATAATTTAGATATAATTCGTACCTTCTATCATTTTTTAACAAAAAGGTGCAATGTTTTACCTCAACAAAGCATCAATGGGAGCATAAGGTCAGATATTCACCAATTCAAGAATATTAATCATGATTTTGAGAATTCTACCTTTCCAGCCATTTGAGTAACAACAACCACAATGATCCCCAAAGTCGTTTATCACCCTCGGAGTATACACTGGCGCGAACTGGGAAAAAACACAGTTATCATCATAAATTTAAATAGAACAAGATTAAAATTTAAAAATCAAAGATGACCCTAAAAACAATTCATTGACGCAAACTGAAAAAATAGAACACAATTCTCATTATAATCATAAACTTACATGAAAGAAGATGAAAATTTAAATTATGTGATAGAATTATCAAAGGTAAGTTGAAATGTCGGAAGTTATATTTGAAAGAGTAAATGAGGTTTAAATGCAAGAATAGAAAATTAAAAGTGAAGTTGAAAGGTTGAAAGTTATATTTGGAAGAGTAAATGGCAGGGTTATGTTAAATTAACCTTAAATGAGAGTTTAATGTGCATGGAAAAAATTAATTAAAGAGAATCTTGAAGGTTGGAAGTTATATTTGAAAGAGTAAATTATTTACTAATACAAAAATTAATTAAAGAGAATCTTGAAGGTTGGAAGTTATATTTGAAAGAGTAAATTATTTACTAATACTAATAATTTAATAAATCTTGAAGGTTGGAAGTTATATTTGAAAGAGTAAATTATTTACTAATACTAATAATTTAATAAACAAGATTACAGAAAAAGGGCAAAATCAGGGAAAAGGATAAAAACATAGGATAAAATTAGAATTAAGAAATTTATAAAGGGCAAAATAGGTATGCAAAAGTTTTGACATTTGTTTTCTCTTTTAGAAGTAGTATAGATAATATATTGTGAAGATTACGTAATTACTATTGAGTTTTTGTATCCTTAAAATCAAGGTAAGCTCTAAGTAGCATAACCTTAAAAAAGTGAAAATATGAGTATTGTTGAAATCTAAAAGACATTTTGTTAATATCTAAAAGACAAAATGTATGTGGATATTATTTTATATGTGGACTATTAACTTCATGTCCTTTTGTCTTCCATCATGTATCTATAAATTGTACGATGTATGACTATTAACTTCATGTCCTTTTGTCTTCCATCATGTATCTATAAATTGTACGATGTATGGAAATGGAAGAGATGAATAAAATTATAATTTTTGTCTTCCATCATGTATCTATAAATTGTACGATGTATGGAAATGGAAGAGATGAATAAAATTATAATTTTTCTTCTTCTCTTGTCTCTTGTCTCTTGTCTCTTGTTTTATTTCTTTAGTATATTATAACACGTTATCAGCACGAGTGGCTCTAGCCAAAATTTTAGCCGAGATTTTTTTTATCCCTTTTCGGGAGATTAAGGTGGAGTGTACTATGCATAAGGATGATGGGAGTTTGGCTTTCTTTATTGGGTTTCGGGTTCAGCATGATAATGCCCGCAGACCCATGAAAGGAGGGATCCGATATCACCCTGAGGTATGACTATATGAAGTTTTTGTGGCTGATAATTGGTAGTTTTACTTTGTTTTGATTATAGGCGTTGATTGCGATTAGTTTAAAAGTTATATTGTTTGTTGCTAATAATGGATGATTTTGACATATGTTATCTAGTTTCCAATGCTACTTGAATCATGATATTTAATTGTTATCTCTGATCTGCATAATGATGAGAGTATTCAAATTGTTTCGTATGAATTATGGTCGTTGAAATTTTGAGGACTCAATTTAAGTTTGTACGTCCATAACTGACTTTCTTTGGACAAATGAGATCAGAAATATGTAATAGCTAAACTGTTCTTAGGTTTTTGCATATTAATCTAATTTTCATAAGTTTATACAGCGGCACGCACTTGTGAGATCTTCCATTGCCTGTTCAACATGAACCTTTTGTTTTTGGAGTTTTCAGAGTGATCTCTCTGTTCATTTTTATTATGTTTTGATTTAATTCTTTTTAAAATAATAATATATATCTCAAATAAACGACAGAATGGAGAGGGTGTCCTCTTTTGAGGTTACAATGGTCTTTTTGGTTATTACCTAATTACCTGTACCATAGTCTTTTGAGGTTACAATGGTCTTTTTGGTTATTACCTAATTACCTGTACCATAGACTTTCGATGCAGGAAATGTACCCGTATCGAATACATATAATATTACCTGTACCATAGACTTTCGATGCAGGAAATGTACCCGTATCGAATACATATAATAGATGTATCTTAACTGTATAAATGACAGTTTGACAATTATATTTAATTTGTAAATGCGTCACCAAATTCTTCATAAGAAATATTATTAATCATATAATTATAAATTTATCTAATTTGAAGATATTTCACCTTATAAGTTATTGTGCCTTTTAAATGCCCCACCTGCACGAATTCATGCTACAAATGCTGAAGGTTAAAACATGCATAATATATAGGTTTGTTATAGCTGCATCCATAATATAATACCATCATATTTATGCCTAATTTATATCATATTCACAAAATTTCCTTGGTGGTGTTTTGAATCTGGGAACCTAGAGTTTAGAAGAAAGGATAGCACAAACTGGTTATGCCTTTGTTTAATTTCTACTTGCTTAAGTTTGTGATGGTCATTGATCGTCCGAGCATTAAAAATTTTGTGTGAGTTTTAATATCAGACTAGTTTGCCAGAAGCAAACATTTGAAAGATAACATTTATGAAGATCTTTAGAAAAAGGATCTTCATGATTTTGGTGATTATATGTGATCTTATTAAAATGTGAATATTTCTAAGTTCTCATGCACTAATCTTTCGTCCCCATGATTAGTACACTGTGATATACGATAGTAATTATTACTTATCTTTGGCCTCGAACGTTCATTTTATTGGACACTCTTGTGATTTTTGCACGATTATATCTCTTGATTCTTTAAGTATCTTTATCCAGAAGGCAAACACTTTAAATTTAACTCTTTAAATTTTCTCTCTATTAATTAAGACATGAAAAATTAATGCCTCACTAAAAAAGTATTCACTTTTCTGGGCAATCCCTGAAGGATCGCTTTGATATATAAAAGCCAATAATCTTCCCTCAAACACAACTGGCAGACTGAATCAAAACTTTTTGGATTTCAAATACATAACTAAATATGATTCAACCATGTGCCATATTGTATAGCGGGTGAAGCTCGCAGAATTGGTCGAAAAGATTTTTTTTCCCATTACATGCAAATAATATTGTACTCCAGCAGCAGTACATGACCAAGAATTGCACTTAGCATTCTGAATTGATATCTACGTTAGTAGTCGCAGAGAAGCACAACCAATTGATGATTAGAAATCACAATGTCAGACTAGTTGGCTTACGAGTTGTGTTTGTAGCACATGCTACAATTCAGAAAATTACTTATACGTGTGGACAATGGGGAGCTATGAACATAGTAGGAGATCGTATCATGTAGCCATTTTTTTGGATTTTAAATCCTTGATTGAATGCAATTCAACAAGTAACCTTGTACTCTTGCAGTAGTACAAGACTAAAAATTATATTAAGCATTATGAACTAATCCTTGCATTAGTAGTTATTAAAAACACAACCAGCTGTTGTGAGAAACCATAATATAAGTTTAATTGGTTCACACGTAGTGCCTGAAGCACATGTCATAATTCAAACTAATATTCATAAGCTTGGACGAGGGGGAGATAGTGGACATTGAAGTGGATCTTATCGAGATGGTCAAGGTAAACTATTTGGTTTTTCTATATTTGGATTATATGCATTTGTCAGATAATTTTGATTTAACTTGAGTTTGCTTTAAACTCTTGTGAACCTATGTGGTTCTTATTTATACACTTTAAAATTTGTATAACCTAAAATAACCATGTTGCGATGAGTTTGAGATTTAGGGACCCAAATTCTTTTAAATTCTGGCATGAGTGATTGGGTTATCTTGGGCAAAATATAATTTGTCGGATTTTCTTAAATTAAATAGGGCATTCAAACCAAATCCGACCAACTGCATATCATAATTTTTCCCCTTTATCTAATACGTGGTGAAGAAGCGAAACATTTTCCATCTGCGTATTTTTTATTTGCAGTCCATGTTTCTATATCACCACCATAGCGTACCTCTATGGGACCTCAATGAAGGTACATGCATTATTTATTAAACTCCGTCAATAATTTAGTACCTATGGCCCATGTTAGGGGATCAATTTACAATTTGGCACGCTGACTGTATTTTTATTAAAGATCAATTCTCGGTATTAGGGGGAGATTAGTGCCTAAAATACAAAATAATGTTAAGAAATTCTCTTGATGAAA
The DNA here is from genome assembly GCF_001876935.1 of Asparagus officinalis. Taxonomy (NCBI): domain Eukaryota; kingdom Viridiplantae; phylum Streptophyta; class Magnoliopsida; order Asparagales; family Asparagaceae; genus Asparagus; species Asparagus officinalis. Next base: position 24,987,524 of record NC_033801.1, read on the forward strand.
AAGATCTTTAATATTTATATCCACGTACTAGTCAAACTGAACCAGAAGTTCACATGATAATCTACTAAGAAAAGAGTGACTAAGCCCCATATTCATATTGAGTATATCATTGATGATTTTGTATGCCAGAAGCATACTGTGCCAGAAGCATATAAAACATGTTAGTGTAAAAGATAAAAGTCCGCGGCAAACTAAATTCTATATAGAAAGACAGTCACTCCCATAACCTCCGGAAGAGGTTCATCCTGAAGATGGAATATCCAGTAAAGTTACACGTGCTTGATAATCATAATACTGGAGATGCGGAACAACCAAATCCAATTGTTAAGGGAAATGACGAGGATTTGGTTAACATAAAATAAGAATTAAAGTGGCCACAAATTTGTGAAAAAGGAGAAATATAAAAATTGTCGACAACATAGTTGCCTTTAGAGCTGCTCTTACTATCTCCGAAAATAATATAGATCCAGAACCTAAGTCTGTAGCAGAGTGCTTGAAGCACTCGGAATAGATGAGATGGAAAGTGGCAATTGAGGCTGAGCTGAACTCGCTAAAGTATTTTGAACCTGTAGTCCATATATCCCTGCAGGATATAAATAGGTCTTCGTAAGAAAAATAAATAAGAATTGTAAGATGGTGAGATATAAAGCAAGATTCATAGCTCAATGGGTTCACGCAGAGACCCGGCATTGATTTAGATGTAAAATATTCTCCTATTAGTAATTATATTACGTTTCGCAAGTTAATACCTATGACAGAAACTATGAATTTATATATGCAGTATATGTACGTCATGACCATATTTTTATATGTGTCATTAGACGCTAATATTTTCATATGAAAGTCCCTGATGGACTTAAAATTCCTGAATTGAGAGAAAACGAGAATCGCAACATGTATAGCATTAAATTATAAAGGTCGTTATACGATTTGAAACAGTAGGGTAGAATGTGGTATAACCGACTGAGTGGGTTCCTCCTAAAGAGGAGATATGCAAATAATGATGTCTGTCCTTGTGTGTTTATAAAGAAATTCAAAAATGGCTTATGTATTATATCAGTCCATATTGATGATATAAATGTTATTGGAACGCACAAGGAGCTTACAGAAGCTAGCTCATGCCTAAAGACGAAGTTTGAAATGAAAGACTTGGGAAAAACCAAGTTTTATCTCGGCCTGCAGATCGAGCATTTTCCCAGAAGGAATTTTTCTACACCAGTCAACCTACGTGAAAAAGGTTTTGAAAAGATTTTATATGAATAAATCTCATCCACTTAGCACACCAATGGTCGTCCGGTCCCTCGAAGTGGATAAAGACTCATTTAGACCCAAAGAAGATAATAAAGAAATGTTAGGGCCAGAAGCTCCCTATCCGAGTGCTATTGGAGCACTTCTTTATCTCACAAATTACACCAGACCTGATATTGCATTTGCGGTGAACTTGCTAGCAAGGTATAGTGCTTATCCTACAAGGAGGCATTGGAATGGTGTTAAACATATCCTTCGCTATCTTCAAAGTACAAAAGATCTTGGACTATTCTATAAAAGAAACCAAGATATGACATTAGTGGGCTATTAGGACGCTGGCTACATATCTGATCCCCATAACGCCAGATCCCAGACTGGTTATGTTTTTCTCTGTGGTGGTACTGTCGTTTCTTAGAGGTATGTTAAGTAGATCATGGTGACTACTTCTTCTAACCACTCAGAGATTATCGCTTTATATGAGGCCTTACGAGAATGTGTATGATTAAGATCGTTGATACGACATATTCATGGCTCGTGTGGTCTAGCGAAAGATGATATTACCCCTACTGTCCTTTATGAGGACAATACAGCTTGTGTTGCACAAATGAGCAGTGGATATGTAAAAGGAACCATGACAAAACATATTACGCCAAAATTCTTTTATTCACATGAGCTCCAAAAGAATGGCGAAATCACCATCGAAAAAGTTCGTTCAAGTGACAATCTTACAATTTTGTTCACTAAATCTTTGTCTACATCAACTTATGAGAAATATGTTCACAATATTGATATGCGCAGACTTGGAAGACTATCGTCTTCAGGGAGAGCAAATTCTTAAAGAATAATCCTGAAGATTGGACCCTGAAGGTCTATCATCATATTTTGCCCCTTTTCGCTAAATTTTGTCCCACTGGGTTTTTCTTAGCATAGACTCAGAAGATTGTCATCATCAGGGGGAGCGAATTTTCAATGCAATCCCGAAGATTGCGCCTTGAAGGACTATAGTTGTACTCTTTTTTTCTTTGCTAAGTTTTGTCCCACAGGGGTTTCTTAGCTAAAGGTTTTTAATGAGGCAACTAATGCAACACAAGTTTAGATCCCGAAGATCTATAGTTGTACTCTTTTTTCCTTTGCTAAGTTTTTGTCCTACATGGTTTTTCTTAGCGAAAGGTTTTTAACGAGACAACTAATGTAACAGAAATAATGTATGTATGTCATGTACTCTTTTCCTCAACTAGTTTTTTCCCCACTGGATTTTTTCTAGCGAGGTTTTTAACGATGCATTGACATTTCGAAGTAATGTCCAAAGGGGAGTGTTGAAATCTAAAAGACATTTTGTTAATATCTAAAAGACAAAATGTATGTGGATATTACTTTGTATGTGGACTATTAACTTCATGTCCTTTTGTCTTCCATCATGTATCTATAAATTGTACGATGTATGGAAATGAAAGAGATGAATAAAATTATAATTTCTCTTCTTCTCTTGTCTCTTGTCTCTTGTTTCATTTCTTTAGTATATTACAACAAGTATTTAATTTTTAAATGGAATTTAAGCGTAATAAATTAATCTTTCGGGTCAATATAGTCTTGGTACATTATCAATGCCTCGTAATATGAGCTCTGGTTTGGTGGATGATAATAATACTCGTTCAACATATATTAAACATGCGACAAGTAATCTTGTACCTTGCGCATTTTCTTTTACATAGGGCAATATTCCTCGTCAAAAAAGAAACCATAAGTACGAAAATTACTTAGGCATAAGGTGTACTCATATGCCTCCGCAAATAATTCAATTTTTTGGGGGTTTATATATGTTTCACATCCAAACGAGAGGTGGGAGGACCAAAATGTTTTGCTCCACATATAAAAATAAAGTGATAATTTAAACATGTATATGAGACTGTGATATAAGATCATCTAATGAATCTAAGTACATTGTTACATATTTTAACTTATTAAGTGTGTTTTTCCTAATGGATCCTAGATCATGACACATGTTTGGTAAATTTCACTTATTAATTTATTTATTTTCCCCTTACAAATAGGGGGGCAATGGTAACTTTCCATGTTAAATTTTAGCACTTCTAAAAATATTTACCTGTTGATGTTAAAAGACTAACTCCATCCAGTATTAAATCAGATTGATTTTTTTTCGACTATCATGTTCAGATTTAGTCCAATTCTTAGTGGAATCCCCACCACAAAACATCAGGCGCACGAGCATAATTATGGGGTTATAATGCGCACTGCACCAACCCAAACAACAACATGATGATTGGATTATTATGCGCATAAGACTTACCATTTGCTACCTAAACTAATGGTATTTTAACAATAGACTTTTCAAACAGATTAATATATCAGAATACAACCCTTCACGAACCAAGTACATTAACATCTACAGAAGTTTTAAGCATGAGCATTATTTCCAAATTCATAATATATGTTTCTTTGTATCAAAGCTATTTTTGGCACCAAAGCAGCAATTACGAAAAATAGTAGAAGTAAAAAAAGTAGATTTTACTTTCGCTATTTCTGAATAAGAAAAAGGGTAAATATCGGAAAACCCCTTAACTTTGGACGATTATCGAACATCCCCCCACCCCACCCAAAAAAAGGACCCACACACACTTCCAATATATTAGAAAACCCCTCATGTAGGCATTATCATTAAACCCACCTTCAACTTTTTAGATTTTATAGGAAATCCCTTTTACCTTTGAGATTTTAGAAATGTCTTTCTAATAAAATTGTTTGCGGAAAAAATTGCAAGAAAATTGAGAAATCAATTAGTATTAATCTCCCTAACTGACTTAGGAAAAGAATGAATACAATCTTTCAAAGTAATCTCTCTCTAACTGACTTAGAAAAAGAAATTTCAATTTCCTTATCGGTTTCCTGATTTACAAAAGAGAGAAGAATCGACAAGGATCATTCCCTTTGTTTAATACTGGGTTCTTATTGGTGACGATGAGAGTTTGATTCTTGTATCTCGTTGACGATCCGAACGTCTCGCTTCGTGGAACTTTATCTACTCTTCTTAACTTAATGTCGGGAAGAATTTGTCAGGCAAGTTTAGAACTCTAAACGAGTTTGAGAACTCTAAACGAGTTTGAGAACTCTACGAAAGAGTTAATTTTAAAAAGGAAATTTAATCCGTTTTCAACCGAAATAAGCTAAACAACCGATTTCAAAGATCTTCAACAAAAGATGGTTCAAAAAGTCAAGCCAAACAATCTCAAAAGTTCCAACAAAAACTAACCCAAATGATCCAAAAAGTATATGTATTCAACTGAATTCTCAGCTATTTTATAGAGATCTAGGGGTGTAACTGACCCCATAAATCTCTCCATAATGGGAGCATAATGGCCCCAATATGTGGAACCCCGTTTAAATTATAATTAAAACGGTCAAACGCGAGATTCGCGTTCTGGAGCGAGCCTCACGTTCAGCTTTGTAAAACGCAGAGGTGATCCTCGCGTTTTGGAATTGGAACGCGGGGGTGACCCTCGCGTTTTGGAATTAAAACGTGGAGGTGACCCTCGCGTTTTGGAAATGGAACGCGGGGGTGGCCCTCGCATTTTGGAATTGGAACACCGGGGTGGACCCTCGTGTTTTGCTTTGAAGATATCGTTAATTGTAATCTTTTTTTCAAGTTCTGCAAACATCGTCATTTTGTAATCTTTGCATTTAGGTTTTTGAAGTATGAGAGCCGTCAAATTGTAACTCTTGTCTGTTATGAAAGTTGTCAGATTGTAACTTTTATCGTCAGCGCTTTGTGAGGATAAGTTATCTGCAGTAATTTTTTAACAGCCTACAGAACTCCTTCCAAAGTTTTCGAAAGTTCGCGGTTGACTGGAACGAATTTTTGAAATACTTTGGATCTCGATTTAGTTTGATCTTGGAACAGTGCACTCTTGATTCCTTATCATAAAGGAGTTGCTCACTACATTCGTCTCTAAGGCACAATAAATTTGATTGCAGAGATTTGACACGCAAGACTCGAGTTCTGCTTTTGCAAATGCGAGGGTTATGTCTGATCTTCGGAACGCGAGGGTGCTAACCACGCGTTTTGCTTTTGAAACGCGGGTGTGACCGACGTGTTTTGTTTTTGAAAAATGGAGGTGACCTTCGTGTTTTGATATTGGAACGCGGGGGTGACCCTCGCGTTTTGATATTGGAACGCGGGGGTGACCCTCGCGTTTGGAATTTGGAACGCGGGGATGACCCTCGCGCTTTGACAATGAACACTTGCTATTATGTTGAAAAGAATTAACCAGTTCATGGGGGTTTAACTGTTAGATGTGTGGTGTTAACATAACAGTAATTTATGGACTTATCATCCTATTGAAGAGTATTGATAAGTTGATTTTATCATCAGAGGTGGTGTTAACTTGATGATTTTTACACTTGTGATTTGAACAAGATTTTTGTGGACTTATCACCCTATTCGAGAGGGTTGATAAGTTGATTTTATCATCAGAGATATAGTGTTAACTTGATGATATTTTGTACTTGTGATTTGAACAAAATTTTTGTGAACTTATCACTCTATTGAAGAGAGTTGATAAGTTAATTTTATCATTAGAGGTGTAGTGTTAACTTGTTGATTTTTGGTACTTGTGATTTGAACAAGATTTTTTGTGCACTTATCACCCTATTGATGATTATTGATAAGTTGAGTTTATCATCAGAGGTGTAATGTGTAGGCGTCTAAAAATGCCTATATGTTCCCGTATGCAGTGATACGGGTGTATCTTCTCTTCGGGAGCTTAGCGATCCTCATGAGAGCTTGAGGATAGATAATTCTCATGGTATCTTGAGAATAGAGTAGAGGAGTCGTGGACGAGGTCATTGGAGGCGGCGAAGTCGAAGGATTCATCAAACTGCAGGAATTACAGTTTGGGCTCTGTCCAGTCGACCGCATGTGTCACTGCGGTCGACCGCGTAGTGTACAGACCCAGACTGTGTCTCTGGACTGAGAGCGGTCGACCGATGTAGGCGCTGCGGTCGATCGGAAACCCTGTAATCGATTTTTTCCAGAAATCGATGTTCTGGCCGGTCGACCGACTTGGTCACTGTGGTCGACCGCGTAGCGGTTATGGGTCTGGGCCTGTTTCCTGCACCGTTTAGGATTTCTATTTAGTATAAATAGAAACACGACTTTCTAGGGTTTATCACTCAGATTGTAATCAGAAAAGAGATCAGGGAGGTTGTTCTTTGATCTAGAGAGATTGTGAGAGAGAGATTTTGTAAATCCAATTGATTCTCATAATCTACAGAAGGTATTTTTCTTCGCCCTAATTATAACTCTTGTGTTCTTCTGTCGTTTTCTTCTCTGCCCACTCTTGATAATTCCGCGATCAAGAGTGCTCGTACGGCGACTCGTATCAAGTTGGTATCAGAGCACCTAGATCCTGTGAAGGGGGAACCTGTGTATGGTTCTTACTCGCTTATAGTACAAGAAGCTTGGCGAGATCCTTATTTTCTTAGAGGAAGTCCAGAAATTAAGGAAGGAGAAGATGACTGAAGCAGATAATTCAGCAAGACTTGATGCCATGGAGAAGCAGATTGAGACGATCGAGACGACTCTTACCCAACTCGTGGGTCTCATCAACGGAGGAGACAAAAAGGAGGAATCTTCTTCGAAGGGTAAGAAGAAACTCGTCGAATCCGACGAAGAGAGCGAGGAATCTGATTCAGAGGGGGAGACTGAGATTGTCAAGACTGTTGGACATCAAGGGGGTAAGAATAATTACCAGAATCTGAAGATTGACTTTAAGGTTGAGATTCCTGTTTATGATGGGAGTATCAATGTGGAGAAGCTTGATGATTGGATCGAACGTATGGAGATGTACTTTATTCTCTACGGATATTCATCCAAGGAGAAGATAGTGTTCGCGACATTGAAGCTTTCAGGGTACGCATTGACGTGGTGGAAATCCTATTGCAAACAGGAGAAGAAAGCGGCATCATGGAACAAGTTCAAGGAGCTACTTCGGAAACAGTTCTATCCAGTGGGGTTCCTTAAGAAGCGTTGGTACAAGTGGTATGGCTTGCGCCAAAAGTTTAATCAGACCGTTCAAGAGTACACGATGGAGTTCCAGCAGCAGGCGATGGTTCTAAACATCACAACGGACGAGTACTCCATCTTCATGAAGTACATGGCGGGTCTGAATAATTACATCCGGAAGGAGATGAAGCTGTTTTCGGTTGAGACAATCGCAGAGACGAGCGTGAAGGCCATAGCCATTAAGGGCAGGCAGAAGAAGGGCAACGAGACAAAGGGGGATTCCAAACCATCGGGAAGCAAGACGAGCGGCTCTCAGTCTAAGGATGAGAAGAAGAAGGGTGACTCGAGGAAAGCAGGATTGACATGCAATCACTACAAACAGACAGGGCATGTGGCTGATCGTTGTTGGGATAAGTATCCTCATCTGAAGCCAAAAGGGTTGAAGAAGAAGGAGGAGAAGAAGGCATACGTGATAGCACAGGGTCCGAAGGAGGTTTCCGGGATGACTGAACTCAATAGCAGTCTCAACCTTATGGCGGGGAAGCAGGCCACTAAAGAAGATGACGACCCGAGGGAGCAGCTCTTTGTTCTGAAGTTGCAGGTCAAGACCAGTTTAGTGGATGCTATTGTAGATACAGGAAGCCAGAAAAATCTGATATCTAAGGCATTAGTACAGAAGCTGGGATTGAAGACGGTGAAGCATCCGAAGCCCTATCCATTAGGGTGGATTCAGAAGGAGGCGGGATTAAGTGTGGTGAACCAGTGTTCATTCAGATTTGCACTCCATGAGTCGTATATTGACGAGGTCACATGCGACGTGGTTCCGTTGGATGTTTGCCAAGTTATTTTGGGCAATCCTTATTTGTGGGATAGATACGCAGTATATGATTAGCGAGCCCAAAAGTATACGTTCACCAAGGATGGCGAGCAATTCATTTTTCGTTTGGCATCTCTTCCACATGGTGAACGTGGGCAGGAAGTTCGTTTTATTGTTCATTCGGCCGTATGAAGAGCAGCTGAGTAGGATGTGCTTGTCTACCTTGAGCAAGCGCCAGGAGGGAGATCTTGACAGGTTGAAGGTCAAGTATGCGGACTTGTTTTCGGAGATCACGGGACTACCACCACGTCGAGGTGTAGAGCATGAGATTATGTTGACCGGGGAGAGTTCCTTACCTAACATAGGCCTATACCGCACATCAGTACAGGAGTCCGAGGAGATCAAGATGCAGGTTCAGGAGCTCTTGGAGACGGGAGTGATTGTGATGAGTTGTTCGCCTTGCGGGTCACCAGTGTTGTTGGTGCCCAAAAAGGATGGAAGCTGGCGTATGTGCGTAGATTACCGGGCGCTCAACAAGATAACCATCAAGAATCGCTACCCATTACCGCGGATCGATGATCTTATGGACCAGTTAGAGGGAGCGAGGTTTTTCACGAAGCTGGATTTGAAGTCTGGTTACCATCAGGTGAGGATTCGGGAGGAAGACACTTGAAAGACTGCGTTCAAGACCAAGCAGGGCCTGTTCGAGTGGTTGGTGATACCGTTAGGATTGTGCAACGCTCCGGCTACCTTTATGAGGCTTATGAATGATTTGTTGCGACCTTTTATAGAGGATTTTATGATAGTTTTCCTTGATGATATCTTGGTGTACAGCAGGACTTGGGAGGAGCATCTCGTTCATGTTGAGAGGGTATTTGAAGTGTTGCAGGACGGACAGCTGAAGCTCAACGGGAAGAAGTGTGAGTTCGGGAAGGACGAGTTGGTGTATCTCGGCTTCATCGTAGGAAAGGGCCAGCGGAGGATAGATCCAGGCAAGGTGGAGGGGATCACGAGGTGGCCGACGCCGAAGACAGTGACTGAGGTGAGGAGCTTCATGGGGGCTTGCTAGTATTTGCGCAAGTTTATTCGACATTTTTCGACTTATGCGGCACCGTTACATGGCCTCACAAAGGCTAAAGTTCAGTTTGAGTGGGGGAGGACGCATGAGGAGGCTTTTCAGTTGCTAAAAAGGAAGATCTCGGAGGCACCGGTGTTGGCATTACCAAATTTACAGCGGACTTTCGAGGTGGAGACCGACGCGTCTAGTTATGCGATGGGCGCAATGTTGATTCAGGATGGTAAGCCGGTGGAATACCATTCTGAGAAGTTTTCGGGTGTCGTTGCGAACTACCCAACCTATGACAATGAGTTCTATGCACTATATCAAGCAATTAAGCATTGGAGGGTGTACTTGTTGGGGAAGGAGGTGGTCGTGCATTCGGATCACAAGCCGTTGAAGTTCTTACATACCCAGACGAAGCTACAGCAGGCACGACACATGAAGTGGATGTCTTATTTGATGACTTTCAACATCATTATTAGGTACAAGAAGGGGGCGACGAACAAGTTGGCCGATATGTTATCTCGTCCGCCGATAAGGTCTTTATTGGTGGCGACGCGTATTCAGCCCTTGGTTCCTTTGGAATATGTACAGCTGTACGCATCCAGTAGAGACTTCGGTAGTGTGTTTGAGCAGGCGAAGGCTGGTCGAAGGGGGGAGTATGCACTCGGAGAAGATGGCTTGTTGTATCGTGGGACATCACTATGCATTCCGGAGGATGGTGATAGGTTGCAGTGGATTCGGGAAGCACATACCTCGCATGTGCAAGGGTATTTTGGCATTCAGAAAACGTTTCTCAATCTATGGCGACATGTGTTTTGGCCACGGTTGCTTGATGATGTGATCAAGTATGTTGGAGGGTGTAAGTTATGCTGTATTTTGAAGCCTTCTAACAGGAAGAGGGGATTGTACCTACCATTACCGGTTCCTTCTAGGCCGTGGGAGAGCATATCTATGGATTTTCTAGGAGGGTTGCCGACTACGAAGCGCGGGCATGACTATTTGTACGTTGTGGTGGACCGGTTCAGTAAGATGGTGTTTTTGATTCCTTGTAAGAAGACCGTGACGGGAGCGGGTGCAGCACAATTGTTCTTTGAGCATGTGTGGAAGCACTTTAGGTTGCCGAGATCGATTATTTCGGATCGGGATAGCCATTTTCTCGGGTATTTTTGGGATTCTTTGTGGAGTTTGATGGACACTAAATTGAAGAAGAGCACGGCCTTTCATCCACAAACAGACGGACAAATGGAGGTAGTCAACCGGACTATGGTGCACATGTTGCGGGGGTATAATTCTAAGCATCCTAAGACTTGGGATGAGAGTTTACCATATTTGCAGTTTGCTTTTAATCGGACGATTCATGGATCTTCCGGAAAGTCACCGTTTGAGACTTGTTATGGATTTTTACTGCCGAGCCCATTCGATCTTGTGTTTTCGTGTGAAGCCACAGTGGACGGCAAGGAGGGGAGTGAAAGACAACGTGCTCAGTGATTTCTCGAGAAGATTGCACATATTCATACCATGGTTGAAGCTCAATTGAAGAAATCACAAGCTAAGTACAAGGCGAAGCATGATCAACATCGGGTTCCTTGTAACTTTGGTAAAGGCGATATGGTATGGCTAAAATTGAGTAAGGAGAGGGTAAAAGGAGAAGGGAAGAAGTTGAAGCCTATTCATTATGGTCCGTTTCGGATTCTCGATCAGATTGGCGACAACGCTTTTCGATTAGATTTGCCGCCTTACTTAGGCATGTATTCGGTGATCAATGCCGAGTACTTGAAGTTGTTTGAACCTCCGTTATTGGATGATGAAGGTGATGACAAGATGATCTTACCGCATGTTGAAGACTTGTGGTTTGATAGAGAGGAGCCACCGAAAGAAGATTGAGATGACCACGACGAGGCGGGGAACGAAGGAGTCGTTTCTCATTGGACGTCAAGGTCAGGTTCCTAGCAAGGCTAAGTGGTTCAACAGAGAAGGAGGGGCTCGCGAGTTCCCTCAGCTAAAGTTATAACTTGAATGGGACTTCAAGTTCCTAAAAGGGGGACCCATGATACGGGTGTATCTTCTCTTCGGGAGCTTAGCATCCTCATGGGAGCTTGAGGATAGATGATTCTCATGGTATCTTGAGAATAGAGTAGAGGAGTCGTGGACGAGGTCATTGGAGGCGGCGAAGTCGAAGGATTCATCAAACTGTATGAATTACAGTTTGGGCTCTGTCTGGTCGACCGCATGTGTCACTGTGGTCGACCGCGTAGTGCACAAACCCAGACTGTGTCTCTGGACTGAGAACGGTCGACCGATGTAGGCGCTGCGATCAACCGGAAACCCTGTAATCGATTTTTCCAGAAATCGATGTTCTTGCTGGTCGACCGACTTGGTCACTGCGGTCGACCGCGTGTGGTTATGGGCCTGGGCCTGTTTCCTGCACCGTTTAGGATTTCTATTTAGTATAAATAGAAACACGACTTTTCTAGGGTTTATCACTCAGATTGTAATCAGAAAAGAGATCAGAGAGGTTGTTCTTTGATCTAGAGAGATTGTGAGAGAGAGATTTTGTAAATCCAATTGATTCTCATAATCTAGAGAAGGTATTTTCCTTCGCCCTAATTATAACTCTTGTGTTCTTCTGTCGTTTTCTTCTCTACCCACTCTTGATAATTCTGCGATCAAGAGTGCTCGCACGGCGACTCGTATCATGCAGCTCGAGGCAGAGAGAAGACGATGAACGTCATTGTCCGAATCAAGGAAGATTATCCGACACCGATAAGCACATGAAGCGAATCAGCGAAACGTTGATGACGTGGCGACGAACCACCAAAATAATCAACCCTCAATCTTGAGAAATTTTAATTTCTCTTTTTAGACTTAGCAGGGGAGGAAAAAGGGGTCTCATGATTTTTTATGGGTAATATTTCTTAAGAATTTTCCTATTAATTGGCATTATGAACCTATCATCTTTCTGATTAATGAGACGGTAAGTTCTATTCGAGTAGACTGACTCTAATATGATTAAAATTAATATTAATTAATTTGTTCTTGCAAGAATAATATAAGATAGTTATGAGCAAGAAAGATATGAATAAGCACAAATAAAAAGTACACTAAGCAAAACACAAACAAACGATATGTTTATGAGGTTCGGTCACCACGACCTACGTCCCCGCTCCTCACCTCGAGGAGATCTCCACTATCACAATCCGATTTGGAAGCCGGAACTTCTACACATCTGGTTTACAAGCTTACCGAAAACTCTCACATAACAAACACTATGCAATCACACTTTACACACTAAGTGTAGGAACCTAGCCCGTGTCCTCCTCCTCAAGTGCTCGGATGCAACCTCTCCCTAGGTTCGTCAACCGACGCCACTCCTATTGGATTCGACCCCGTCTCTCGCTGTCACGCCCCGCTTCCCAAAATACCAGGGAATCGGGACGCGAGCAAGCCCGCAACGTATTAACTGAGAAGAGATAAGTGCTAGACCCCTTCTTCTCAATCTAATACGCTAAGCGTCAAGAAATACAAACGAAGGCACAGGTCCCCGATCACAGTAGCGAGAATATAATAAACAACTCAGAATAGAAAAGTGACATATCACAAATAGAATATCATCCTAGACACAAAGTTTGGGTCAAACATGCCCTTATTACAAAACAGTTCAACTAGAATAAGAAAATACATAGTCTGACAAAATAAGAAGATAGTACTGCAAATTAACTAAGCCCGTCGAAAGACTAAAGGATAAGGTACTACATAAGTAAAATGGAGGACCAATAACTAAGCTTCGGCTTCTTCTGCTCGGTCTATAGAGCACTCCTGCGGGAATCATCTGGCTCCTGTACGACTCCGAACTGAAGCTGTCCATCATCTAAATCTGACGTACACCAGAGGAAACAGGTGTACGTCAGGGTGCAAGGCACACGGCAAGATCCCAAAAGGGAGAAAAGAACGGTCGTACGACCAATGCAAGAACAATAATAATAACAATAGTAATAATCTAAATGAAATCCACCACTAGAATATAATAATCAGAAGAATCCAAAACCAATCGGGTAACGAGGTTATGTAGCTAATGATCAGACTAATCATCCAAGTAACGAGATCATACTACTAGCCATTGTATAA
>NC_033801.1:25004352-25088193 GCF_001876935.1 Asparagus officinalis
ATCGACGTCGATGTTGGCGACGCCGGTCAGATCTGACGTAGTGGTGCGCGATGTCGGGGAACTCCGACGAGGGGCTGCGGGATCTCGGCGACGCTCGTCGACGACGAGGGGCGGACTGTGACGGAGCACAATACGATAGCGACGGGTCTTGGAGTTCGCCGGCGAAGGACGGCGTACGGAGGAGGAAGAGGACTTGCTGGAGGTGGTTCAAGGGGCTGACGGGGCAGGGGGAGCGGCTCAGGTGGCTGTCGGGGCGGCGAACAGGAGCTGGACGGCGGCCAGAGGCGAGCTCCGGCTGGGTGGCGGGGAGCTGGGGCTGCGGATCTGGAGTAGGAGCAGCGGGCGGAGGAGGAGCGGGAGCGAGGTCGGAGGGGCTCAGCGGCGTTCGTCGGAGCAGCGGAGCGGGGGTTCGTCGGCGTCGGGGAGGTTCTGGCGACGAGCGGCGGCGTTCAGGCAGCGAAGGCGGGGTCGGAGGAGCTCGAGCTCGAGCTCGATAAAGAGAGAAAGAAAAAGAAGAGAGAGAAAGTGCAAGAAGAGAGAGAGTGTACGAGTGAGAGAGAGAGGCTGGGTTTAGGGGGTTTAAATAGATAAAAATAATAATAAAAAATTGAAAAAGATAAAATAAAATAATGAATACGGTGCGCGTGCAGCCGTCATTTTTGAAAAAAATGCGGAGGGAGAGAACGGCGTTGTTGGGTAGCTGCATAGCGGATTTACGCCGGGAAGAAAAGCCCGGGTATTTTCAAATGGGTCAGTTATTTAAACGCGAAAATAATTAAAAATAATAATTTTCGGCTACTTAAAAATTAACTAATTACATAATAATTATCTACAAATAAAAAACGATAATCTGAGCTAATACAACAGTTGATATGAAACGTGTCGAAAATACTACCCGTTATTGTACAATTAAACGAAAATTTTATAATAAAATATATTTATTTATATTTAAATCAATAATTATGGGATAATTATATCTACACGTAAAACGTACCAGTTGTACTAATACGACCAATATACGCGAATAGTACAAGAATTATACAATTAATACGTAGTAATAATACAACGTATTATACAAAAATATACGTAATAATAAATATAATACCACGTATTATTCAAAATGATACGTAATAGCTTATCCGTAACACAACGGATAGATCCAAAATTTATTGCACTAAATAATTTATAAATATAAAAACCATTTAAATAAATATAAAATTTAGACTTTAAATCATTAGAAATTCTAGAAAATCGAAAAAATACAAAATACTCTTTTAAAAAATCATGAATTAAATATTTTAAAATACCGAAAATTTATTTTAACTAGTATCAAAATTTTACGGTCATTACACTCGCCTCATACTTCTATCGATGTACAAGTGTATTACAAGTGATACTCACAATAAAGATTAAATACAATAGTTTGTTCTTAACAACAAATAAGAACGCAAATGAAGCTCACACTCACTAAATCACACCCCACAACTCACACTATATAGTATGAAAATATTAAGCTCAATATTATGTGTGTGATAACAGTGAATGAAAAATATGTAACTCAATAAATATAGCTAAGATATAAAAAAGAATTTATAAGCTATATGAAAAGATGAGTTAGGAAAACTTCTCAATAAACAAGAAGAACAGTAGAGGATGATGAGGATAGAATCCTCAGTTGAAATGAAAGGCATCTTCTTGTTGTAGCAGACTTCTTTTAAAACAGATGATTAGAAACAGCTTAAACAGCTCTTTTAAACACACTTAAGATTTTGTTAAAGCAAAACTTGGTTTTTTTTAAGAGAGCAGCAATGGGGTATTTATACCCACTCAAAATATCAGCCAAATCCAACTTGAAAAGACCAAAATAGCCTCAGACAGCTGTTGCAAAAAATAGCCGTTAAAAGGTAATGATGAGATCGGGGATACAAGTAGTGTCGTATTTTCTCGATACAAGTACAACCCCCACTCCCACTATGATTCTTTCGTCAAGTCGTGCTCTTGATGCACCATCAAAGAACAATTTCCATACTTGCTTGGCTTCTACTTATTTGGTCATGCAAGCTTCTATTGTCTCATCTACGAGATCTTTATTTAACTTGCAAGACGACAGTTCAATGAAGATGGTCTCGTCATGATCATCCTCCAAGTAGTGTCGTATTTTGTGGATGGCGAATACCAAGGCTAAACATTCTTTCTCTTAGCTTTCCCTGACACACGTGTCCACTGTTGATCGTCAAGTAGATCGGGATGGACCCACATTATCTCTGCTTTTGGAGCAGCAAGGGGTACTAACCATTTATCTTTATAATCATACAGATCAGTGTTTATCAGGTGTAGCTTTCCTTTAGGGATCGGGATCATGCCGATTAGAGCTTGAACAGGTGGAGAACTCCCGAGTTGAATTGACACCATGTTGGTGGTTGCTGTTTTCTGTTCTGGCTTCAGCTCAAGTACTTATGCATCAACCAGAGCATGTAGGATATCCTTGAAGATGTAGCACCTCTTTGTCGAATGTCTTAACATCCTATGGTAAAGGCAGTAGTTTGGATCATCTACCTTCCCTACTTCTTCAGGCTTTTTTACTTTAGGAAGTTTTAGCTTGCCACTCTTCTGAAGTAGCTTGAATAGAGAGACCACATGCTCCTCTATGAAGGAGTATTGCTTAGGTACTCTTAGCTGACCTGACGCTTTACCCTTGGCAGGTGATGGTCGAGTATTAGCTTCTGTAGTCATAATATCTTTCCCTTTTGACCAGGAGGATTGGGCTTGGCCCCACTTCTGGATACATCCCACAGGCAGTTTCATGAACAATTTAAAGGCAACCCCTTAAGGGTGCTAATGAACAAATGAGTCAATATTGTATCGTTTGATATCACATTTCCAATCTGCGACTTGAAATAATAGATATGTTGGTTCGGTGATCCTGTGCTGTCAAAAGCTTGTAGAGTCGGAACTTTGAATTTTGGAGAATAAGAGGTTGTATCCCCATTCAGGTGGATAGGGCCTAACAACTCCCTCATTTTGGAGCTCGCTTCTATTGGCAATAACATTAAGGTGGGCTTCCAGTTCTTTTATTTTCGCAGACTAGAGATTCTGCTCATTTTTTGTCTCTCTTCCTTCTTCAGAGAAAAGTTACAGGTTGTGGGCTTCTTGATCAGAAGTCACTCTCAATCACTTTTTCCTTCCCTTTGATGTAAATGGTAGGGATGAAGATGATCCTCCTCTTCGGGAAGATTCATGTCATGGCAGTGAACCTGTCTTCTGGGATTTGGCCATGTTTGTGACAATTTGAGTCATCAGGATCCGGAGTTCATTGATAGTCTCCTGCTGAGACTTGATCATAGTTTGCTGCTCATCAAGTCTTTTCATAAGATCATCAGGGTTTCCTGCCATATAACCGAAGCTCTCGTGTTCTACGAAAGAGCTAGAGGATTGAGATTCTGTGATGGCTGAGTGTTCATCATCAGACTCAATTCATTTATCCAACTTCCGGTAGTTGACAGGAGGTATGACTCCCTTTTTAGTCCGAGTGTGTTGATAGATTCCATCAGACTCACTCAACCCTTTCAAGCTAGGGGATCGATCAATCTCTGACCTATCGGAGCTAGGGTTTGATGATCTCCCTATACTCACCATGTTAGAAGTGACTCCAAAGTACTCTTCTTCCGAAGTCGTCTTCTTATGGGAACGTCGTCGCTTGTACAGGATTGCCAAGGCGACGTTCGTCAGTCGGCTGAATACTAATGGCCTAGTTACAGGTGCACAACATCAGCATTCTAAAAGGTCTGCAGAGATAAGTCACTCGTATTGGCAGACATGAGTGACTTGTTGGACAGCTCCGTCTCTTGATAGGAACTCTCTCAAATCTATTGCAGAGACTTGAGATGAGTTACTCACAATTCGTGAGGTTTTTCTTTGAACCCCCGGTCTTTGGCTGAACGAGACTGGTTCTTGATGGATATAGATTTGAAGTCCACGTCGGTCATCCTGAAAGCGACTTGACACATCGCGTTTAGTATTAATAACGCAAGAGCCGCTTTTTAACACTGAAACGTGAGGGTCGCGTTTAGGTAACTGAACGCGAGGGTCGCGTTTGAGAGCGGGGATGCGAGGGTTGCGTACAATGTCCCTTTGAACGCGAGGTTCGTGTTTTGATTGAGCAACGTAAAGCTGAGACTCGCGTTCAACACGGACTTGAGGTCCGCATTTTAGCTGTGGAACGCGACTTTGAGGGTCGCGTTCAGTCAACCTTTTCGTGAGGTTCGCGTTTGGGCACGTAAATGCAAGGCTCGTGTTCTAGAGTAGAAACGCGAAGCTCAGGGTCACGTTGAGGCTCACAAACACAAAGTTCTCGTTGGTTGGTTGATCGGCTTTTTCTAAGCTGTGCTCGTTGTAGGGATCTTCTCCTTCGGCGAGCAGCGTTCTTCTTCGTCTGAGGTGAGGCTTTTGCAATGATGTCGTTATCTGTATTGATCAGGTTAGTCGCAACAACGGGTCTCTTGTGATCTGATACCTTTTTCTGAGGTACGGGTGGAAGGTCCTCAACTCGCTTGGCGAGTTCGGCTGAATTAAAGTATTCTCTTTCAGAGGGGGTACTGTATGAACAGTATGACCCTAAGGAAAGACACTCCTTTGGTGAGTCGACAGGAGGAATCTTAGTCTCCTTGGAGACTTTGTGAATCTTACGCATAATCTTGGGGCTAAGGGATCCGGTTGAAAGGAGTTCCTCGTACTTACTTTGGTCGAACTTCACAATAAGAGTTTTTAACAGTCATTCTGACGAGCTTGGTGTCAGATTGCGCCATCACTTCTTCATCGGTAAAAAATTTAGTCTCCAGCAGAGTCGTCATCTTTTGTTTACGAGAAAAATTACAAGAAAATTGAGAAATCAATTAGTATTATCTCCCTAACTGACTTATGAAAAGAATGAATACAATCTCTCAAAGTAATCTCTCTCTAACTGACTTAGAAAAAAATTACAATTTCCTTATCGGTTTCCTGATTTACAAAAGAGAGAAGAATCGACGAGGATCCTTCCCTTTATTTAATACTAGGTTCTTCTTAGTTCTTAGTGGTGATGAGAGTTTGATTCTTATATCCCGTTGACGATCCGAACGCCTCGTTTCGTGGAACTTTGTCTACTCTTCTTGACTTAACGTCGGGAAGAACTTGTCAGGCAAGTTTAGAACTCTAAACGAATTTGAGAACTCTGTAAAAGAGTTAATTTCAGAAAGGAAATTTAATCATTTTTTAACCGAAATAAGCTAAACAACCGATCTTAAAGATCTTCAACCAAAGATGGTTTAAAAAGCCAAGCTAAATGATCTCAAAAGCTCCAACAAAAGCTAACCCAAATGATCCAAAAAAGGATCTGTATTCAGCTGAATTCTCAGTTATATATAAAGATCTAGGGGTGTAACTGACCACATAAATCTCTCCATAATGGGGGCTTAATGGCCCCATTATGTGGAAAACTGTTCAAATTATAATTGAAACGATCAAACGCGATATTCGCGTTCGGGAGCAAGTCTCGCGTTCAGCTTTGTGAAACGCGGAGGTGATCCTCACGTTTTGGAGTTAAAACACAAGAATGACCATCGCGTTTTGGAATTGGAACGCGAGGGTGACCCTCACATTTTGGAGTTAAATGCGGGGATAACCTTCGTGTTTTGGAATTGGAATGCGGGGGTGACCCTCGCATTTTGGAATTGGAACGCGGGGGTGGACCCTCGCGTTTTGGAGTTAGAACACGGGGGTGGACCCCTCGCGTTTTTCTTTAAAGATATCGTTAATTGTAATCTTTTTTTAAGTTCTGTAAAGATCGTCATTTTGTAATCTTTGTATTTGGTTTTTTAAAGTATGAGAGTCGTCAAATTGTAACTCTCGTCTGTTGTCGTGAAAGCCGTCAAATTGTAACTTTCATCGCCAACACTTTGTGAGAATTAGCTATCTGCAGTAATTTTTTGACAACCTAAAAAAAATCTTAAAGTTAAAGAGAGTTTTCTAATAACCCTTAGACCTAAGAGAGGTTTCCTGATATTTTTGAAAGTTAAGAAGGGTTTTCTGATAATTGTCCAAATTTAAGGAGGGTTTTATGATATTTAGCCTTAAAAAATATTTTTGTTTCTCTACAAAACATATTTCTAATACTTTCTTAAATTCTAACGTGGCATTCCTCCTTAAAAAAAAATTCCTCCCCTCTAAACCCAGAAGCAGTGGAAAGACATGCATGAATCTATGAAAAATTTAAATGTCTTTTTCACCGTTCGCTTATAATTCTGAAATCTAAACAAAAAAATTTATTTTTTTCCTCCCCTTTGAAATCGAATGAACATGGTGACTGAAAGCAGCTGAGAAAAAAATTTTAACAGATTGAAGCATAGAAAAAGACAGGTGGCACTAGCATCATGAATATAGATTCCATGCATAAGCGTCTAAATTTCTCCTTAATTTCCTTTCTCTGGTCTCGCAACTGTTTACCAACATATTTCACATGGGCAAGTGATTTTGTCCTGAACAAATATATGGGCTCTATTAACTCCGACATGTGTTTACATTCTCAAGCTGCCACCTAATTTGCATATTCTTCTTCCATTGTGGTACCCACTCTAGGCTCAGACATTTAATTTGAAAAAATTATGGTCTTAATTTAATGTTTATGATTTAGTTTGAGGAAATGGGAGCCACATACGCTGCTTGGTTACCTCGTGAAAGTAGGATGCGATTGGCAAAAACCGTCAAATTTGGGTCAAGACTAATTCTGACCCAGTTTTAAGATACACTAATTCTGTTTTGAATCAAAAGTGACGAGATTAAAAAGACTAGTTTTAAGCTTTTTTTATTTTTTACCTTAAAAAAACTGGGCCAAAACTAGCACAGCTTTTGCAAACAAAAAAAAATGCAAAACTGGATCAGGTTCAGTCATGACCCATTTTTAAAGATTTGCCAACATTAATCCTAAGAATGTATTTGACAACTACAAAACCAAAGTAGGCTAATCTGGTTTCCCTTTAATTAGGCCAGAGTTTGTCCAAGTAAGGATTTGTCCGAAAAAGAACTAGCTTAAACACTAGATTTTTGAACTATAGTTTAACTTTGGTTCAATTATTGTCAAACTGAAAACTAACTTTTGGGTCAAAATTATATCTACTAAAACTAGTTTTGTGACTAGTTTTGTGCACCCTAAACTTCACTTCCCGTTCGATGCAAAGAAACTTTAGACATCAAATTAATTCTAATTTCTAAAATTGATCGTTGGAATAAACACTACAACAATGATACTTAGATATGCACCCGAAAGTACATATATTGGTAAAATAGAGCTAGCGTATATTCCAACTCTAAACAATCAAAATACATTTTGTCTTTCAAAGAGTAGGATCAATTGCAGCTCAAACCCATAATATAATATCGGAGGGCTCTATGTAACTACAGTGTTAGATTTTCCCACAAATTATTCATCTCAAATCGCAGTGCAGTCACGCGAACACCCATCTTTCATCATCACATGATCGCATCATTGATCCCACATAATTAAACTATCAATAAAATCACTATAGTACGATTAACCCACAAATTATATGCCACTCAATTATACCCTAATCTCCTAACAGTCATAACGGTACTAAGAACATAGAGAACAAAAGCAAACAGCATATATTCTCATATAAAAAGCCCCCACAAATAAACA
Organism: Asparagus officinalis; assembly: GCF_001876935.1. Taxonomy (NCBI): domain Eukaryota; kingdom Viridiplantae; phylum Streptophyta; class Magnoliopsida; order Asparagales; family Asparagaceae; genus Asparagus; species Asparagus officinalis. The sequence goes on from NC_033801.1 coordinate 25,012,043, forward strand.
AAAGAAAAGGAACCTGTACCATAATAACCCCAAATCTACATGAAACTACTACACTATACCTGATCATTATTACTCCCTAATCGCCAAATAACCTCCAACACCCTCCCCTCCTCCAGTCGGCCGCCGGGAAAATCAAACGGCAGCGGCGCGGACTCCGGTGTCGATGTTGACGAGCCTCTCGTTGCCGTGAACCCGTAAGCTCTCAGCACTTGATTGTCGGCAAAATTGAGGGCTTTCTGCATCCCCTCGAAGCAATTCTCCCCTGAGTAGAGCTTGTTGTGATCGCCACTGCAAGGCTGGCACCCCGTGAAATGAGTTATGAACGGCCTCCTCCACCCGTTAACCCCGCTCTTTAACCCTTCCCCTTCCAGAAACTCCTCTCTCAACCTCCCATAAGCCACTGAAACCTTCTCCGCTCTCCTCCTCCTCAGCCCCTTCACCTTCCTCTCAATCTCCAAGTACTTCTCCTCGATCTTCTCCAGCTTGTTCACGATCTCAACCCAATACCCCTCGAAGTAGAAGGAGCTCTCTAGGTAGATTTTGTCCCCCCATCTCTCCTTCTCCTTCAACAGCAGATACGCAATGCCGGTCTGGTCATCGCTCTCCGCGTACAGCTTGTCCTTGAAAACCGACCTCTGCACCGATCCCCACCGCTCATACTCCGGCGACTGCGGCCCCATCCTCGACCACCGATCGATGAAGTCGAGGGACCACTGGCAGTTCCGCATCAGGAACACACCAGCGTTCAGACTAGTCCAGCTCCTCGCCTCGTAAACCAAACGCGGCCACGTGTGAGACCGAGGATTAACGGCTCGTATTAAACTCTTTTTTTCCAGCGGGACGCTCGCAACTCCAATGTCGGTGATGCAGGCTCGGATCGCACCCAGCCAGAGCCACTCGCTTCCGGCGTGCGCGCCAGCCATGGACGGCGCCCCGCGACGACCGACTCTTGCCCCAAAAGCGAACATTTGCAGGCGGAGCAGCGCACCCGGAATAACCACGTTGTAGCAAGATGGTCGACGTCGTAAGCGACACTAGGGCTCAGCTTTTATTCTTGGTAGAAGGCGGACGAGGAGCTTGACGGCGCCCCTATCGGTTCCGGCCACCTGCCGGGTTGACCCGAGGGAGCATGAGCGATCTATTGGCCCGGCGTCAAGAAGGAAGGGCTTTCTGACATTGCGACCAGGGACTGGGCGCTTTCTGGTCCCAATCGGATGAGGGCGTCAAACGTGACGGTGAAGGAGAGGAATGCGCGTCGATTCCGTACAAACGGGAGCGGTGAGGTTCGAGTGGAGGTGGGTGGTAGGCGGCTGTCGGGGGGGTGGGTTCGTGTGGGAGGGGTTGAAAAGGGCGAGGCAGGGACGCACCACGTTTTCAATTTGAGGGAGGGGCGACGAGGACGGAGTAGGAAGTGGTCGAAATGAGCGAGGGCACGGCCCGCGCCCCGCCAAGAAGCCAGGAGGCCGTCGGAGACGATGGAGGAGCGGCTTGTGGGGGGGGCATTGGGGCCCATGCCGATGGAGGATGGGCGTGGTCAGGCGGAGAGGCGGGAGTTAGGGGGAGCGAGGGGGTTCAGTTTAATTGGGGGCTTTACATATTATTAAAAGGTCGACGGCGCGGCGCGTCTGAGAGAGAGTGACACCTGGAGATGGGGTGGGTTGCTAATTTTGGAAGAGAGCGAGGAAGAGACGGGAGGGGGAAGGAGATGAAAAGTAAAGAAGGAAGGGATGGACAAAGCGGGTCTTTAATGTAATGCTGTGCCAACGTCGGTGGTGGTGGGGAGAGAGAGAGAGAGAGAGAGAGAGAGACCGAGAGAAAGAAGAGAGAGAGGAAAGAGGAGAGGAGTGGTGCAAGGATTTGATTTTTGATTAGATTTTGTAGAGAAACCCTTGTATAATGATTTTTTGGTAGAACTAAGGTGTATTTTATTTCACATTTATGGGTAAATCAGATTTTGATCTCGTCCAATCATTTTTTTCCACCATTTCCCATGAAACCCAATCTTTACTTTTTTGTGTTTCCTTCACTTTTATAGAAAATGTTTCTTGTATTTGTTTCGCCAAAAAATATGGGCTGAAAGTATTTTCCACCACTTTTCTTAATTTGGTTCAACTTGAAAAAAGAATAAAACAATTGATGTGTGAATAGATTCTCTCACTTTATAGTGTTTAGTTCAAATGAAAAAAAAAAGAAGAAAGTTGACTATGGTCACCATGGTGTACTTACCACCCTTATAGCATAAATTTATTTTCAACATAAATTGAGAGGTGAACATATATCAACTGTCACATAAAAATATTTAAAATTTTAAGGGACTAATTTATAATTTTAAAAAAGTTTTGAGGTAGTGATTTGCAACATATTCAAAGATTTGAGGGGCTAATTCCAAAATCATATAATCATCTCATATAACGAAGAACCAAAATGCTCAATGAACAAGACATAATTGAATGTCATAACAACCAGTTGATTACAAGTACATCGATCGCTAGCATGTAAGATCCAAGACTGAATCAAGGCCGAAACCAACTCGAGAGAAACCAAGACTTGAACAACCCAAGATTGAAACCAAACCAAAACTTAACACAATTTATAGAAAATGTGCTCAGAAAATACCCTTTTCTTCATTATCTGCATCGCCATGAAGTTTATAATAGCAATGTTGGCTGCATTTATTGCCTCACCAATTGATTACTAGTATAAACTTTGGTTGCATATATTATATATCTAGCCATCATTATAGCATAATATCATATTATCAGTGTCATAACAGTCAATGCCAATAACTAAAACCAAGCATCATGTCATATAACCAGGAACAAACAACAAAACACCAAGTTATGAAAACCAGCATGTAATACGCAAATAGCCAGCACAAAGGAAACCAAACCAAGGCTGAAAGCAAGGCCGAGACTAACCAACCTTTATTAGAACTAACATGACCTAATTCTTATCTAACATAACGCTAACTAAGACTAGCATGACCCAAATAATGACTAATATGAATACGGCTAGAACTAACATGAGTGCATCTAGAACTAACATGGTGTAAATTAAAACTAACATAGAAGAAACTAGAACTAACATGGCATAAGTTAGAACTCACATGGCATAAATCAGAACTAGCATGACCCCAGGTAGAACTAACGTGACCTCAGTTAGAACTAACATGGGTGCAGAAACTAGAACTCACGTGGCATAAATCAGAACTAACATGACCCTAGGTAGATCTAAGATGAGCTCTGTTAGAAACTAACATGGGTGCAGCTAGAACTAGCACAATATAAATTAGAACTAAGACGTCATGAATTAGAACTCACATGACATAAATTTGAACTAACATGGACTACGATAGAACTAATATGACCTTTATTAGAACTAATGTGGCCCAATTCTGAACTAACATGAGATAGAACTAACCGACCTTTATTAGAACTAACGTGACCCAATTCTGAAGCCCAATTCTGAACTAACATGAGATAGAACTAACCGACCTTTATTAGAACTAACGTGACCCAATTCTGAACTAACATGACGCCAACTAAGACTATAGAACTAACCGACCTTTATTAGAACTAACGTGACCCAATTCTGAACTAACATGACGCCAACTAAGACTAGCATGACCTAAATATCTTAGTTAAGAAAAGCTCAACACTTAAGAAATTCAGAACTTGGATCTCAGTTAAGAAAAGCTTAACACTTAAGAAATGTGCTCAAAAAAGGCCATTTTCTTCATTATTTGCATCGCCATGAAGTTTATAATACTAATGTTGGTTGCATTTATTGCCTCGCCAATTAATTACTAGTATAAACTTTGGTTGCATACATTATATATCCGGCCATCATCATAGCATAATATCATATTATCAGTGTCATAACAGCCAATGCCAATAACTAAAAACCAAGCACTAGGTCATATAACCAGGAACTAACAACCAAGCACCAAGTTATGAATACCAGCATGTAATGCACAAATAGCCAGCACAAAGGAAGCCAAACCAAGGCTGAAAGCAAGGCCGAGGCTAACCGATCTTTATTAGAACTAACGTGACCCAATTCTTATCTAACATGATGCCAACTAAGACTAGCATGACCCAAATAATGACTAACATGAATACAGCTAGAACTAATATGAGCGCATCTAGAACTAACATGGTGTAAATTAAAACTAACATGGAAGAAACTAGAACTAATATCGCATAAATTAGAACTCGCATGACATAAATCAGAACTAGCATGACCCCAGGTAGAACTAACATGACCTTAGTTAGAATTAACATGTGTGCAAAAACTAGAACTCACATGGTATAAATCAGAACTAGCATGACCCCAGGTAGATCTAAAATGACCTCTGTTAAAACTAACATGGGTGCAGCTAGAACTACATCAATAAATGAAAGCCATAAAAACTAAATAAATAAAAAAGATTTGATTTTTAGGATTGTGCCACCATAAACCAACCAAGATCTTTCATTTTGCATAGTCATCAACTAATTTGGGTAAAAGATCTTGTCATTTTTTCCTTCTGTTTTAATCAGGGTTTCAATCAAGGCCTGACCGTTTCAAGGGAATATTGGTTGCGAACAAAAGGTGGACAACTCGGGGGGGAGGAGGTAAGGTGGTGGAGGGCGAGGGGGAGAAGGGTGTCGTCGGCGAGGACGGTGATGTCGACACTAAGGAAGGCTATGTCGATGCCGAAGAGAGCGTGGGTGGAGGGTAGGCCACGACGGGAGAAGAGGCCGAGCCCTATATTAGAAAGCTGATTCGGGAAAGTTGCGAACAAAAGGTGGATGACTCGGGGGGAGGAGGTGAGGTGGTGGAGGGAAGGGGAAGGAGGAAAATCTTGGTTGATTCGAGCGGGAGGGAGAGAGGGGTGACCAGAACGAGATGATAGAAGGGGATGGAGATTCAGACCTTTTTTACAGAGAGGGAAAGTTGTGTTATCCTCCGTAATCGAGCATTTTGGAGCTGAAATTTTTTGGGGAAAACTCTGGTGTGAGGCGCCACCTCTTTCCTTCACTTCTTTTTTATTTTTTGCCAACCAAACATTCAATTGTGAGGGAAAACAACAAATTTTCCCTGCGTCAGTTTTCTGATGGGCCACTTTCTGCCACTTTCTGCATTTTTTTGATGAAACAAACAGGCCCTAAACATCTAACTTTTCCCATGACACCCTGTAATTTTAACATTATCATTGTTGAGCCGTAATTTTTATTCGATATCAATTGCAATTATAAAGATTTGTGCTATGATTCTTGAACTATAAAAATGGCCTTCCAATTAAATAATTTGAATGATGAAAACATATTTTTAAAAAAAATAAACTAAGATTTATAATTTCACAAGGATCCAGTGGATAGTGACATTAAAATTTTAACCGATGTTGTAGTGNGTCTGCGATCGTAGGGGAAGCCCAAAGGTGTATCATCCGGCGCGTGTCAATCGGGGTGAGTCCTTCCGATCGAAGGGATGATGAGACCTCAATAAAAAAAATTGCAAGCTCTAACCTTAATCTCTGTACAAGGAAAAAAGATACAATTCTGTGAGAAAAGTTAGGGGTTCATTGGAAAAAAAAATTGAGGTTCAAGGGATTTGGAGAAATGAGTCGAAGTTTTATATGATTTTGTAAAATATCTATACTACTATATAAAAAATCAAGTATGGGTAGTCGAAAATTTGGATGAGGGGCAGACATGTCCTCATTTCCATTGTAATTCAAAAGGTAAAAATGTAATTTTATAAAGAAGATTTTTTTTTTCCCTTACCTTATTTTTCTCTTTCTTTGAGAACATATTCTGGACTATTCAACGACTTGAAAATAATATTAGAAGCCACATTTCTATTATACTTTATATTATAAATGATACAAAGTAAAAGTGATGACTTTTTTTCCTGAAATGGTATATACATCTAAAATGAAAGTGTCAAGTTTCTTTGATATATCTACACTATTATTATATATATAAGAAAAATTAGAAAAAATGCAAAGTTGAGATAATAATGATAAAAAAGGCGATTTCTCATAGAAAATTATCTAATTCTCACCCTTTCTACATCAACTATAAATTCACACATTCAATATAAATAGGATAATTTTATTTTTTATATTAAAAATCCAAAAAAAAATTACTAGCACTTGCATTTTCGCATGACAAATTTCTAGTAAAATATTTAAATGCTTGGTACTTTCTCACAAAATAGTTAATGGATGACCCATTTTTATAATATTGACGATATTATATGAATAACTATGCGAAGTGATATACTAATAAGAACTTTTATAAAATATGTTCTTTATTTTAATTTTCTGATTTTCTCGTAAGATGTATTGCATCAATGAATTCTCGTGTTGCTAAAAATATTAATTAATGGATGATATGCTTCTTCTAATCGGCTGCTTTATACAAGTAAATATCATAAACTTGAAACACGTCCCTTACTTTTCTTAGTACTAGGTGGAATGCACGTGCAATGCACGTGGCTAAATATTATAATTGTTGATTTTTAGTTTATGTATTTACTATAACATAGTTACAAAAAAGTTTATGATTATCATAATATATTAAAAAGTTTCAGATATTTCAATATATAAAATCTTGTTAGTTTCAACACTTTACCTTACACATAATTAGTGAGGTTTAAAATCATAAAATATTAATGATCTAAGAATAATTTAATGATTGAAATTATAATTTTAAAATATTAAATATGTAATTAAGCACCAATATCTAAAAAACTATTATTATTAATGAAAAATAAATCTTGAATTCATCAACGTAAAATGATAGGTTTATCTGGTCATAGAGGATTTTGTTTAATTATAAATAAATCACTCGCACCTATTGTATACTTTTATTTTCTATTATCTAGCGACCGAGTATTATAGATATTCAAAAACTTTTTTATAGAATTTTCAAAGTTAGAATGTACAAATTCAATCAAAAAAGAAAATATAAATTATGTGATCAATTCCAAAATCTGATATTATAATCTTCCTACATCTTCTCAACTAATTAATTAATTTGTTAAAATGATTACACTCTAATTTTAGAAAACTATAAAATATAATTTGAGATGATTTAAACATATTTTGTACATATATGGATTGTATTTTAACAAAATAATATAGATCTATCCAATATTGAATAATATCCAAAAATTTAAGCTAAAGAGTTAAAAGAATCTAATAACACTCATATCCAAACTATATGATTTAAAAGGAGAGACATATAAAATGAAAAACTTAATTTATTTTGTTAAATAATTTATTACAAATCATAAAAGATAAGGAGAATCATAATAATCACATAGTCATCCCAAATAAAGATTAAATTTCTCTCTGTGAATTTTGAAGCAAAAGATTTTCAGAGATATTAATAGACTTGCTATAAAATCCATTCTTATAAGATTGATATCACATGTGTCTTAAATTATGCTTTGTTTAAGGTTAATTTAACTTTTCTCAATTAACCCCTCAAAACTAATATCATTGAGTCGAATTTATTATGTGATAAGTACTTGACTTAAAAAGACCAAAATATCCCTCAACAATAAAAGAATTGGCTTGGTTTCTTGCTAGATGAAAGAAAAAGTGAAGATTTAGAGGTAAAAAGAATTGTAAATTGGTTGTAATTCTTTTATTATCGATTGAGAGTTTCTTTTAACTAAAATGATTTTCTTTAATAGGGCATTTTGACAAAATTGCTTATTCAAGTCTTTTACATTAAGGAGGTTTGTTAAGAGATGTGTAAAAGAGCAAGAGAGTTTTTATAAGACACGCTAAGTCGAATGGTGTTTTCTAAAATCACACAAAAGTTGAGAGGGGTTATCTACAACACCTCTATAGTTAGGAGGCTATGTCAAATTAAATTAGTTGAGTGGTTTTTTTTGAGACATTCCCCATACTTGTGAGAGTTTTCAAAGAATTAACTATTCTTTTAAATTTAGCTCAAATATTTTATAATTCTATATTAGTACCTAAATTATAAGAAATTTTAAAATTTTAAGGGAATAATGTAGAATTATTGGAGATTTAAAATCAATGAAATGATATCTAAATTACCTTTAAATATTACTCTTATAGGAAATATATGAAATATTGGCTGATATATCGCTATATCGACTGATATTAAATGTTAAATACTTTATCTTAATAATATTTATGGTTTTATATTCTTTTGTGGATTTTTTCTTCGAAAATATTGACTGGCATAACAAAATCGAGATATTTTAAATTTGATTGTGGGCTTGGTATTAGGTCGTATTTGGAAACCAAAACTAAAACACAAGTCATAATTCATATCCCAAATCTCTCCACTCTCAGCTCTCCCAAATCTCAAGCATATAACTTGACGCAAATTCTTATGATGAAAATTTATCAATATCTGAGATTATAAATTAAAATGTTGTATTATGTATGAACATTATCTCATATAACACCTAGATATTTTTTACATAACCCCGATTATTGTAATCCAATATCATGGATTTTATTTGTCCAGCATTTATGTAATGCCCAACACTTTGTAGTAGTCATTCGAAAGCCTCTTATAAAGTTTTCTAAGCAAAGTATAAAAATTCAGAAACAATTCAAAATCTTAAGATTATTCAAAATATGATGCTTTAATTTTCCCACATTTTCTCTAGTATATAAATATAAGCTAACCCTCTGACCTCATATTATATGATGAATATTATTTATCAAAGGGATCACATACTATTGCTTGTGGTTAACAAAGGCTGATGAATATTATTTATCAAAGGGATCACATACTATTGCTTGTGGTTAACAAAGGCTTTAAATCTTTATTGGCTTAATTAAATTAATCAAAGGGATCACATACTATTGCTTGTGGTTAACAAAGGCTTTAAATCTTTATTGGCTTAATTAAATTAAATACATTTTAGTTTATAAAAGTTTCAATTATATATCTCCATTTGTATCTTTCTGCACTTAAATATCCTAATTTTTTTAAAATTGCATGTCTGTACCTTCTATACGCAAGAATAGTATTTGTAATTTTCCTATATGAATATAATGATATAATTTTTAGATAATTCTATATTTTCTACTCTTTTCATTAATAATTTATTAACATGTAATTGTCTATTAATATATTATCAAACATTGCTAATAATTAATATGAGAGTTTCATAATAATATTGAAAGTTTTAGGGACCAAGACAAACTTGAAGCATATAATATGATTAATTAACAATAATAATTAATTTAGTTTAGTTAGGATTAAAATATAATATTTAAAAAATAAGGGTAATATAGTCCATAGAAAGTTTTTTCTACAACTTCCTCTTTTAAAGGGAGTATAATTCTAAGTGAAGTATATAATTTTATTTATAATTCAAAATCTTGAGAATTATTCAAAATATGATGCTTAAAATTTTCCACATCTTATGTACTATATAAATATAAGCTAAGTCTCTGGCCTCATATTATACGATGTATATTATTTATCAAAGGGATCACATATTATTGCTTGTGTTTAACAAAGGATTCAAATCTTTATAGGCTTAATTAAACATAAATAGATTACAATTTTAGAAAGTTACACTCATATACCTCCACTTATATCTTAATGCACTTATATATCCTAATATTTTCTAAAATTGCATGTTTTTACTTATGTACGCAAGAATACTCTTTATAATTTTCCTATGTGAGTGCAACAATATAATTTTAGGACAATTCTATATTTTACACTCATTTCAAAATAATTTATTAACTTGCAATTGTCTATCAATATAGTATTATGCATTATTAATAATTAATATGAGAGTTTTACAATAACATTAGAAGTTTTAGGGCCAAGTTAGACAAAATTGTAGTGACATGTAATATGATTAATTAATAATGATAATTAATTTAGTTAATTTATGATTAGAATATAATATCAAAAAAGAATAGGGGCAATATAGTACAAGAAAAGTTTTTCCACAACTCTCTTTTTTAAAGGATGTATATATGTATATATGTATGATGTTCTAGTACGTATATCTCTCAATAAAATGATGGTTTGTCTTTATTGATCACTAAAATGATAGTTATGTATAACAAAAATATACCTTCCTGACTCAGCTCCCACAAATATTTTTAAGCGTACACGCAAGAACGTTATCAATCTTACAGCTAATGAAAATGCAATGCATTAAATGATTCCCTTCCACTCTACAAAAGGAAAAAAAAAAACTCCTTTCCACAATTAGTAACTCATAAGTATGGTCATTTACGTTAAATTTTGCAAATAAGGAGAGAAGCATTAAGCATTATCTAATTACTGCATCTTGCAGAAAATGATAAATGTACAGGTGCTAACTGCAAATAAGGAGGAAAATCCAGCTTTAAATCATAACGTGGGGCGCGAGACAACAGAACGGCATCAGCGGTAGGAGAACCGCAATGGACGAGGTTCTGCGAGAATTGCGGGTCTCGGACTTCGAGTTTCGCAAAAGACCCGAAAGCGACCTGTTGAAATAAACACCTCGGACACGTGGCGAATGGTGTGACGTTTTATTCTGACAGGTGTCGTTAGCTTTTTCTTTCTGCTGCTTTTATCAGTTCAGCTCACAAACAAAGGCGCTCTCTGTTCGTTTGCTGTGAGCCTCCTTTTGACTCTGAGCAAAAATCCAAAATGTGGTTGGCTCGGTCTGGGACTAACTGTTTTGGGTTGTGGGCCGGGCTACTTGAGGTGAGGCCTGGCCTGGTTGGAGTAAAAATCCAAAAAAAAATTTGACAAATCCTTAAATATAATACTTCTTTATTATTTGAGATTTGATATTCTAAAATTTGTTTTGAAACAAACAAGTTTTATGGAATTCTAAAATCCCAAAAACCCACTTTTTAATCCTAGAATTTGAAATCCCACCCAAATGCCACTTTTTTTTTTGAAACAAACACCCCATAAGTGGATCCGTCCTTAGTCATGATGGTGGGTAGATTTACTCCTTGTTCAACGGTCCTAAGTTTGAATACCTGTAAATTTTATTTAAAAAGATTGAGTTCTCTTGATGGTATGAGGGGTTGAGCTTGGGCTCTTCTTCATCTGTAAGAATACCCTGACAAAGTTTTTTCTATTGCCAAAAAAGGGGGAAAAACACTTCCGGAGTTAATACAGAAGTGTGTTTGTATCAACACTATATAATTTTTATGTTCTTACATTTATTTACGATGAGGTGCCGCATTTCCCTTATGCATCATCCTCTACATACAAGCAAACAAATGGCTTCAATATTTAGCATTTATATGTCAAACTTTTTCAACCTCTTTAAATATGATTTTGTCCTTCTTGGGACCTCCATGCTACCAAAAATGTCCTTGCTCAATCATGATGCCAGACTTATAACTCCTTTAGAAACTAGCTCTGAGCATTAGATCATCTTCTTTAGACTCTAATGAAGCGTAGGAGTTTAAGACCTTTGCTCATTACATGAGGAATTTTGGCCAGCTACTTACTTAGCATAATAACTAAAATCTAAGCTAATACTATTATAAAAATGTGTTGGCATGTTAAAATAATTCTTTCGAAAATACTCTTTCAAATGCATACATACATATATAAAAAACATGTATGCGTATACGTAATACATACATACATCATAAATCATACCACTTCAAATCCCTCTCACAACACCCAATTAAATCAAATTAAATATAATAAGTACACCTTAAAAACTAGTTAAAACTAATAGAATTATAAAATATTATTTAATTGATAAAATACTCAAATATAAAGTTAATATATTACCTAATATTAGTTAAATTTTTTAATTTGAAAATAAATCTATACATTATTAGTATAAATGTTGTAGTATGTTATTATAACTTCTTATTTAATGGGCAGAGTTAAAGCTCAAATAACCCTAAATTAGATGTAATAACTATATTATAATAATCCATACCATTGAACTCGCTGAGTTTAGGGAGAAAATGTAAGTGATGAGGGGAGAATATGATGGATTTTACTGCACCCCCATCTCACACACATATATATATGCTATATAAAATACAAATTACAAAATTGTCACTGTCATGATTATGTGACTCTTTCAACACTCCCCCTCAAGTTGTAGTATATATATCATACATGTCAAACTTGGTACAAATGTATTGCACGCGAGTCCTCCCTAACGGCTTAGTAAATATATCTGATAGTTGATAATCAGTCCTCACATGTACTATATCAATAACCCCTTTTTCAACCTTCTCTCGAACAAAGTGGTGACCGTTATAAACACTAAAAAATGCCAAGAAATAAAGCAGGGTCGAACCTCGCTACAAACATGACGAGTGTCGTCACAATGACGAACCTCGTCTTAGCCAACAAAGTTCGTCATTGAAGACGAAGCTCATCATTGAAGACGAGACTCGTCATTAGAGACGAGGTTCGAAGCTCATCACTGGGGACAAAACTCCTCTAGGGACAAAACTCCTCTAGGAAATAAAACTCATTCAGGAGACGAAGTTCATCCGCAGATGAACCTCGCCAAGCAGTGTCTCATTCCTTAGAAGACGAACTTCGTCATTTGAGACGAAGTTCACCCAGAAATGAAGTTTGTCATTTGAGACGAGACTCACCCAGAAATGAAGTTTGTCATTTGAAACGAGGCTCACCCAGAAACAAAGCTCGTTATTTGAAGACGAAGTTCGTCTAGAGACAAGACTCTCAACTATTAGACCCTAGAGGGGAGGTGATTAGGGTCTTATGCTAATCTAATCTGATTATATGCCAATTAAAACTATTAACAGAATATCCTAGCAAGAATGAAATGCAATAAGATATATTAGCTAGGATAAGGTAATATGAACAATGAAATATATCCTAGCAAAGAGATATACTTTGAGATATATATAAGCAAGGATATGAAACTAACACAAGGGTAAACAATATGAAATAAGATAGTGGATGATATAAATAATGAGACAATGACGATATGAGCAATGAGCACAAATATAAATAAATGCCAAAGCACACTCAAACACAATCAAATGATCACGGAGTTCGGACCTTCCGTCCTACGTCTCCGCTCCCCACTCCCGGGGAGAAATCCACTATCATAACCGGGTTTTCTACGCTCACCTGAATAACATTTACAACCACACTATGTCGGTTTTCAACGATCACCGATTAACGTATACACTCATACTCACAATGTCGGTTTTTAACGTTCACCGATCAACGTACACTCCTCACACTCGGTTTTCTAGCTAACCAAAAACTTTACAATCTCACAATTGTAACAAACAATAAATTTGTTCTCTACAATAGATGAAAACTCAATATAGCTCACTCTCAATTGTTACAACTCCTCACAACCCAAATTATACTATGAATATAAATACAATAAGTTTAATGGTTATGTGTGTAAGCAATGAGAAAATCAAAACGACTAAACTCAATTAAAATCTAGCATATAGGAATTATGAACAAAACAATAAATAGCTAGAAATAGAGTTTAGGAATTCTTCTCTGAAATACAAGATGGAGAGGAGGATTAAAATGAAGCTCAAACAATGTAGATGATCTTCTCCACTTGTAAAACAATCTTCATAAACCAAACAGACTTTAAACCCAACTAAAACCCTTTTCAAAACTCTTTCAAACTTCTTTAAAACTATCCATTGGGTTACTGAGATAGAAGGGGGTTTGAGGGTTTATATAGGAAGAGAAACAACAGCAAAAACCTCCAAACAAATCTCACAAAAACCTATAAAAATATTTTTTAGATTCTGTACAAAAAGAACCGTTGGGCATACGGCGGACGACCGTGGAAAACTCGCGGTCGACAGCGAGCCAGCTAAGAAACCCAGAAAACTTCCAGAGACTTACGCGATCGACCGTGGCGGTCGACCGTGGGAATTTTCGAGCTGACGGTCGACCGTGGCGATCGACCGTGAAAGTTTCTGCAGCCCACTCAGCAAAAGACACATGCACGGTCGACCGCAAACTGATATATAAAAAATTCATGTTTGAAAGCAGTTTGCTGATTTTAAAACACTGTTTAAAAATATCAAATAAATTCTAAAAATTATGAAACTTTGGAAAATAATTGTAGACATGATAATACACATACTACAAAACATGAAAGTGTAAACATACGAGTTTTGATATTTTGACTAAACCATGTTTTGAAACTTTACAAAATAATTTTATAGACTTAAAGAAAGATGTAAACTATTGTTATGAAGTGTATAAACAATAAATGTAGTATTTTATCAAAATACACATATAATACACTAAAACATGATTTCATTGAACTAAATAAAATTGATATTGATGAAATCATATATATGTATATAAGTATGAAACAAAAATATGTTTTCTAATTATATTAAATTGTTTCATATTAAAACTTGAAAACTATCAAACCAAAACATATATGTATATATATAACTATATATATACAAAACCAAAACGTGTATGTGTGTATATGATTAAGCTTAAAGTACTAACACACATAATATAAACTCCTAAACTAAATGTTACCCAAGCTTGATCTTGATCTTCATTGTAGCTCAACTTGGTAAACTAGGATGAAATTTGTAATTGGATCTTTAACTTGATAGTAAGGCTTCACTCCACGATTCCGCTAACCTCCATTTGATATGATCGATATAGCGCAATCCATCCATCCTCCAACATATTGTTTGCCTAGAATAAGTATAAAATACAAATACTAGATAAACAATATTAGATGTAAATTATTTGTAAATCATCATCAAAACAAGAAGGCCAACATCAACGCCTTATCCTTCAGGAGATGAAGTTCATTCAGAAAGCGAAGCTCGTCAGTAAAGACAAAGCTTTTTTAGAAGGCGAAGCTCATCAGAAGAAATCCATAAGGCTTGCCACGTGTCTTGACTCAACCATCAAAAGACGAAGTTCATCATATAGCGAAGCTCGCCTTGTTAGACGAATCTCGCGACGTAGCGATGCTCGTCTCATTAAGTGAAGCTTGACGCCAGGAGGCTAATGACCATGAAGACCCAGTTAGCCCAATTGGGCTAAATTTAAGGAGTTAGTTACGCTCCTTAATCCCATGATCAGCGCATTAGTTACGAGCTAAAGGCCTATAAATAGCCGTGAGCAGCTATGAAGAAGGCAACAAAAAAGAGCTTCAAAAAACTTTGGGTGAGCTAGCACTCAAACTCAAAGAGCACTCAAAAAGCACTTAGATGCACACACGTCAAGAGCTAACATCAGCCACCAACGACGACTCAAACACTTAACAGAGGCTATGTTCTCCTTAAATTGAACCAATCTTGCTTTGATCGTCAATGAGAAGTAAGCTCGACACGAATATCGAGCGAGACATCTCATCGCCACACAGAACCCACATTAAATAAAGGAGAAGACAAATCAACCCTCTTTGAACCTATGTTTGAGAAAGAGTGATTGTAAAAAGATTCTTACCAGGTGATAGAATCTTTTCTCACAACTAAAATAGAAAGAGAATCAATCATTTCATCTTTTTTGGAACCCAACAGAAGATGACGACCACAGTGGGAGATATCATTTTCTTGGAATAAATGATTGTGGCGCAGTCGGATAAGGTCGCCGTAGGAACTGACATCAAAACTCTCATCATCGAGTTTGATTAATCCAAGTACTAGGAGCTCCTCTCCTCTGATTCTCAAATCATCGTAAATCAAGTCCAATGAGAAGATGAAGTGCTAAATGGGGATTTTCTCCCATACCACTTTACGACGTTGAAGTTATCCCAAAAGTTTGAAGGCTTCTTTACCGGATACGTTTCACACCAATAAAATGCATATGCAGATGCTTTAACATCGCTTGCAACTTCATTAGCATTACCACCGAAGGCAGGGGCAAAAATATTCTTCTCAAGTCATGACTTATATCACCCTAAGTTTCCTCTAGACGATTATGCAGAAGAGGCAATAGCAGAGATCATCTGCGAAACTTCTGCAGATCTTGAACCAAGGGATTGGCGATTCCCATTCATAAATTATGTCTTATATGACATACTAGCCGATGATCCCAAAGAAGCAGCTGTCATCAAATGGAAGGCCCTTCGATTCCACACTACAATGCGGCTTCTCAAACGTTTTATAGAAAATCGCATGATGGAATTCTGCTTCGATGCTTTTCTACAAGAAGAAGTGCTCAGAGAAGCCCAAGACGGAATGTGTGGAGCTTATTAGTCTGAAGCTAAATTAGGGGATCGACTCTGAATACTTGGCCATTATTGGCCAAAAATAATGTCAGATGTCATCGCTTATGCTTGACGGTGACACACATGACAAATCCATGGTGACTTCATCCAACAAGCACCAGGGAATTTGCATCTAACATCTTCACCTTGACCATTCAAGATGTGGGGGAACAGATATCGTTAGAACCATCTCCCTGCTAACATCCAAAGGACATCAATTTATCTTAGCAATAACTGATTACTTCTCCAACCGCGTAGAAGAAATTCCTTTGAAAGAGACTTCAAACGTGATCAAATTCAAATTCATCATGTCATCTACCGTTTTGACGTACCAAGACGAATAGTCCATGATAATAGAACTCAATTTGTTGGCCACGGTTTCTAGAGATTCTGTAGTAAGTTAAGAGTCCAAAGTGTCGCATCGACGACATTTATCCACCAAACTAATGGTCTTGAAAGAGACTTTAAGCCTAACAATAGATCGAGTTATACTAAGCTCGAAGCTCAAAAGCCTACAATAGAAAGGTCAAGGAAATGATCTTCAAGAGAGGCGATCTTATTTTAGCAGTCAGACGACCTATGGTTATGACGCATAAGGCAAAAGAGAAATTCAATCTCAAATGGGAAGGATCATTCGTGGTAGGCTTAGTCTACTCAAACGGAGCTTACCGTCTTATTAATCAGAAAGGTGATAGGCTCATGATGTTAATTAATAAAAAAAATTTCAAGAAATATTACCTATAAAAAATCATGAGACCCCATTTTCCTCCCCTACTAAGTCTGAAAAGAGAAATCAAACTCGTTCAAGACTGGGGGTTGGTTACTTTAAATCTATCAGATTAAGAGTAATGAATCTACTAAGTTTTCATATTTAACACAACACTTCTATCAACTGTAAAACCCTTTCCCAGCGAAGTTAATCCCAAATAGGAATGACCCTTCGTAGTAGAGTCAGTCTACTCGAGTGGAGCTTGTCGTTTCATTAATCAAAAAGGTGATATGCTCATGATATTAATTAAGAGGAAATTTCTTAAGAAATATTACCCATGAAAATCATGAAGCTCCCTTCTTCCCCTACTAAATCTTAGTTAAGATTGGAGGTTGATTATTTGTTATTTCTCGATTAGAATAACAAATTCTCAAAATTATTAAGTTGACAATAGACCTCTGACAATATAAGCACTTCAGCATGCATCACCACCAAAATCAACTTATCAATCTTCTTTAATAGGATGATAACTCCACAAAGTTGCTCAAATCGTAACGTAATCCTGTCAAGTTAATAATACACCTCTAGCAGTCAAAATCTCTACATGTCTCCATAGAATTTGAATTCAGCTTGTCTCATTCTTAATATAGCAGGTCTTCTAAGCTAAATCAACTTATCAATCCTCCCCAGCGAGATGATAAATCTACAAAATTGCTCAAATTACAATACAACCCTATCAGGTTAACATTACACATCTGACAATCAACTTATCGACACTCTTTAATAGAGCGACAAGTTTACAAACTATCATCAAGTTAACATTACACTTCTGATAATAAAGTCAACTTGTCAATCCTCTCCAAGAGGACGACAAGTCCATAAAATCTCATCATGCTAACATTACATCTCTGATGATAAAATCAACTTATCAACCCTCTTCAATAGAGTGATAAGTCCATAAAAATCTTGTTCAAATCACAAGTTCATCAAAAATCTCATCATGTTAACACTACACCCCTGATGATAAAATCAATTTATCAACTCTCTTCAATAGAGTAATAAGTCTAAAAAATCTCATCATGTTAACATTACACATATGATGTTAAAATAAACTTATCAATTCTCTTCAATATAGTGATAAGTCCATAAAAATCTTGTTCAAATGACAAGTCTATCAAAAATCATCAAGTTAATTCTACACCCCTGATGATAAAATTAATTTATCAACTCTCTTTAATAGAGTGATAAGTCCACAAAAAATCATCAAGTTAACACTACACATCTGATGATAAAATCAATTTATCAACTCTCTTTAATAGAGTGATAAGTCCACCAAAAATCATCAAGTTAACACTACATCTCTGATAATAAAATTAATTTATCAACTTTGTTCAATATAACGATAAATTTTTCAAACCTGATATGTTAACATTACACCTCTATCAGTTTGATTCAACCAATATGTTAACATTACACCTCTGTTGGTCACTCCTTTTTAGCATGTTAACATTACACCTCTGTCAAAACCTTCCAGTAATGTTGGTTAACTTCCTACCTCCGAATAGTACTAATCTTTCAAATCTGATACGTTAACATTACACCTTTATCAGTTTGATTCAATTGACTGGTTAACATTACACCTCTATCGGTCATCCCATTTAGCACGATAACATTACACCTCTGTCAAATACCTTCTTATCATCAAGTTAACATTACACCTCGGATGATAAAGCCAACTTATCAACTCTATTCAATAGAGCAATAAGTCCTTAAAAATCTCATCATGTTAATATTACACCTCTGATGACAAAATTAACTTATCAACCCTCCTCAATAGGGTGATAAGTCAAAAAATAGTCATCAAGTTAACATTACACCTCTGACGATATAATCAACTTATCAATCCTCCATAATAGGATGATAAGTCTATAAATGACTGTTATGTTAACACCACACCTCTAACAGTTAAACCCCTATGAACTTGTTAATTCTTTTCAACAGAATGACAAGTGTTTATTATCAAAGCGCGAAGGTCATCCCCGCATTCCAAATTCCAAACGCGAGGGTTCATCCCCGTGTTCAAATTCCAAAACACGAGGGTCTATCCTCGCGTTCCAATTTCAAAATGTGAGGGTCCATCCCCACATTCCAAATTTAAAATGCGAGGGTCCATTCTCGTGTTTAAATTCAAAAATGCGAGGGTCCATCCCCTTGTTATAGAAGCCAAACATGAGGCTCACCTCCGTGTTTCAGAAGCCAAATGCGAGGCTCACCTCCGTGTTTTAGAAGCCAAATGCAAGGCTTACTTTTGCGTTTTGATAATCACATTTTATTATAATTTTATACCCTCATTATCTATTTTATATGAATAAATATATCACTAATAATTGTATTTATCTTTAATTACAGGTTAATGAAGAATAAATCCCAAAAATCTCATCTCTCAACAAAGGCCCTTGAGTAAATGAAGAAATAAGAGAAATTCAAGAAGCCAAAGTGAAATATTTGAATTTTAAAAGGCCCAAAGCCCATCGAAAAAATGATTACACCAAAGAGTTGGAATGGACTTGGATGCAAAGAGTTGGAATGAACTGGACTTGGATGCAAAGATTACAAGACCGGACTTAGGCTGCTGCAGATTGGGCTTTTATACAAAGATTACATGACCGAACTTGCTTTGGATTTGTGTGGGCCAGACTTGCTTTGGATTTGGAAAATCAAATGAAGAATGGGCCGGACTGCTGCAGAGTTGAATTTGAAAATCAAATGCCGGACTTGGTTGCTGCAGATAAAGGAATGGGCCGGAGACTTGGATTTGATTTTCTTTTGAAAATCAAATGAATCACATGGGCCGACTTAGGCTGCAGCTTTGATTATTTACATTGGACTTGGTTGCTATGGACCGGATTTGTTTTTGAAAATCAATTGGACCTCCTATGTTGGGCTAGAGAAGAACAAAAAGCAAATTCAAATGTGGAGATTGCTTTGCTTGGGGCTCAAGACAAATCCAATGGCTCATATTCATTGATGATTACTATAAATAGGGGTAGAGAGTGAGGGGTTAAGGGTGTGAAAAATTTTGTAACTCTATTTGGAGAGGAGGGCTACTATTAATTGAGAAGGTCTTCCAAAAATTATAACTTTAGTTGCAATTAATAATAATAATTTTTCTCCTCTTTAAATTTGTTCTTTCTCCTCTTTGTTGAATGATGAGGATGGAGATTGTTTTCATCGAAAGTTGGTCTCGTCGTGGAATTCATTATATCTTCGATCGATTACAACGAATTCAAAAGAAATAGCCTTTTTATAAGACTTCTTTTACACAACAAAAAGAAAATTACAACTTTTTAGAAACAAACGCAGGATCATTGTTTAGATCGCTGCTTGCGTGGGATCTTTGCTTGTGCCGGGAGTGCTTTGACTCGTGGACCACCAAATCACAGATCGTGAGGGGTTTAATGATTCTTCCTTCGTTTATCGAAGTGAGAATTTGAAACGAAGATCTTATCAAAGTAAGATGATCGTTCTTCTTAAGATCAAGTCAAAGCTCGAATCTCAAGGAATTGCCAGAAGCTCAAGTACTCTGCTCTGTCTGATCCAAAATGCTCAGCCTATGCTCTCTGATCCGCCCTTCAAAAATGATCTCAGGGGAGTATTTATAGCTCCTGGACGAATAGTGCTTCCGAGACAGTGTTTGCTGTCTCTTAAGCTCATTGGGCCGAAAATTGATTGTTGCAAAATTGGATTTTATTTTTCTTTTGAAAATCAAATAAATCAAAGGTGGAGATTGTTGCTTGGGGCTCAAGACAAATCCAATGGCTCATATTCATTGAAGATTACTATAAATAGGGGTAGAGAGTGAGGGGTTAGAGGTGTGAAAATTTTGTAAACTCCTTTTGGAGAGGAGGGCTACTCTTAATTGAGAAGGCCTTCCAAAAATTGTAACTTTAGTTGCAATTAATAAAAATAATTTTTTCCTCTTTAAATTTGTTCTTTCTCCTCTTTGTTGAATGATGAGGATGGAGATGAAGAGCAATTTGAAGGTTTGCATTTCTTTTCTCTTTTATTTCTTTTTAGTAATTTCTTTATTATTGCTTATTAGTTAGATTTAAATTCATGCTTGTAGTGTAGATTTATTTTCTTGTCTTTTTTATTTCTTTTTGCACTTTAATTTGTAGAGTAGATTTATTTTTCTTGCATTTAATTTCTGCAATTTATTTTGTAGTTTAGATTTTTATTTTCTTTGTAATTAGATTTATTTCTTGTTCATAGTTTAGATTTTTCTTTTCTTTTTAATTTTGTAATTAGTCTTCTTTTTCTTGTTTTTATTTCTTAAGATGTGAATTTAATTCTTGTAGGAATCTTAGAATTGTATGAAACTAGTCTAATTTCCTTTATATTGTATGAATTATTCTCTTGCACTTAAAATGTTCATGTTTAGGA
The DNA here is from genome assembly GCF_001876935.1 of Asparagus officinalis. NCBI lineage: Eukaryota > Viridiplantae > Streptophyta > Magnoliopsida > Asparagales > Asparagaceae > Asparagus > Asparagus officinalis. The sequence goes on from NC_033801.1 coordinate 25,033,386, forward strand.
TAATCAACTAGAGAACTAATCGGTAGAAGAAGAATTTGATAATCTATGCTTATCTTAAATGGTTTGATAGGTTATGCTTATGAATTCTAGGATTATTATCATGTTGTTGTTCTTATCATGAATAGTAATTTTAACTTAGATGATAATTTGATAGGTTACACTTTCCTTAAATGGTTTGATAATCTATGCTTAATAAATCTAAGTTAAAATATGATAAAAAGAGAATAGTTTGTATTTTATAATTGAAATTTGGTTAGTGGATTATATTCTAGATTTCTTACCTCTTTTGAATCCTCCATCTTAACTTTCTTAAATTTTCTTTTCATTCTTGGTTTATTTTTTGATTTTATTTATTCTTCTTTCTTGCCTTGTGATTTCATTTATTCTTTGATTATTTCTTCTCTAAAATTCAATTTATTATCTTTTGCACATAAATCAAAACAACCACTCATCACAATCACACTTATTCTTTATTCCTAATTATCACGCACAAAACATAAGAACCATTTCTAATAATCTCTTAAAATCACCTTCCTCGTGGGATCGATATTTTTTATACTATAACTTGATAAATTGTGCACTTGTAATTTTGGTACATAATTATGCCGCACCACGTTTCAAAAAGCAAACGCGAGGCTCACATCCGCGTTTCAGAAGCCAAACACGAGGCTCACTTCCACATTTCAGAAACCCAACGCGAGGCTCACCTCCGCATTTCAGAAGTCAAACGCGAGGCTCACCTCCGCATTTCAGAAGCGAAACGCGAGGTTCACCCCCGTGTTTCAGAAGCTGAAGCATGGCACTCACCCTCACACGGGTCTTGCATGGCAAATCCCTTCAACCAAGTTTGTGATGCATTCGAAACATATGTAGTGAACAACTCCTTTATGATAAGGAATCAATAGTTCCAAGATCAAAATCGACATCCAAAGTATTTTGAAAATTCATTCCAGTCAACCGTAAACTTTCAAAAACTTTGGAAGGGGTTCTGTAGGCTATCTAAAAATTACTACAGATAGTTGATCCCTACAAAGCACTAATAATAAAAGTTATAATCTGACGACTTTCACATTAACCAATAAGAGTTACAAATTGACGACTCCCACTACAACAAACAAAAGTTACAATCTGACGACTTTCGTGATAACAGATGAAAGTTATAATCTGACGACTTTCACAATAACAGACGAGAGTTACAAATTGATAACTCTCACATTTCAAAGAGCCAAATGTAAGAATTACAATATGATGATCATTGCAATACTCAAAAAAAGAGATTACAATTGACGCTCTCTTCAAAGCAAAACGCGAGGGTCATCCCCGCGTTCTAGCTCTAAAACGCGAGGGTCACCCCGGTATTTCAATTCCAAAATGCGAGGGTCATCCCCGTGTTTTAACTCCAAAATGCGAGGCTCACCTCCACGTTCCAAACCCCAAACGCGAGGCTCACCTCCACGTTTTAAACTTACAACACAAGGCTCAGCTCCGCGTTTCATAGAGGTGAACGTGAGGCTCGCTCCAGAATGCGAACCTCGCGTTGACCATTTCAAACATGATTTGAATGGTTTTAAAACCATTTTCCCACATAATGAGGACATTAAGCCCCAATTATCGAGAAAATTAAGGGGTCAGTTACACCCCTAAAAGCCTATAAATAGCTGAGAATTTAGCTGAAGAGAGATCCCCTTTTGGATCATCATTGATTAGCTTTTGTTGAAGCTTTTGGCTTGGCTTTCGAACCATCTTCGGTTGACGAACTTTAAAATAGGCTGTTTAGCTTATTTCAAAATAAAAAAAGGATCAAATCTCCTTTCTGAAATCAACTCTTTCACAGAGTTCTTAAACTCATTTTAGAATTCTAAATTTTCCTTGCAAGTTCTTTCCGACATGAAGTCAAGAGGAATAGACCAACGTTCTACGAAGCAAGGTGCTCGGATCGTCAACAGGATTCAAGATTCAAGCTTCCATCGTCACCAAGAAGAACCCAGTTTTAAACAAAGGGAATGATCTTCGTCAATTCCTTCTCTCTTTGTAAATCGGGAAACCGATAAAGAAGAGTTATAATTTGTTTTTTTAAGTCAGTTAGAGAGAGATTACTGTGAGAGATTGTATTCATTCTTTTCCTAAGTCAGTTAGGAAGAATTAATAATATTTCCTATCAATTTTCTTCAAAATTTTCCGACAAACATTCCCAAATGTTATTGTCCTTCATATACTTTATTTCCTCATTCATGGCATCAATCCATTATTGAGATTTAGAACTTTTCATGGATTGAAGGAAGTTGATTGGATCATCTTCCACCATGTCGATGTTCTCCTCATGTTCTTAGAGAAATATAATGTAATTATTTGGAACATCACTTCTCCTTTCTCTAGTAGATCTTCTTAATGACACAAGTTCTTGAGGTGGTAAAGTATGTTCTTTTAGAATAATTTTTGAAATGGGAGGTTCTATGACATTGTCTTGATTTGGATCTGTTTCTTGAATAATATCAGGAATAGAAGTATGATCAATGTCAATAGCAGTTATAGGAATATTAACATATTCCTCTTTAAAGACAAAGTCATTAACATTATCTCCCCCCGCAAACTCAACATCCTCAAAGAATCAGACGTCTCCCATCTCAAATATTGACTTGAAAGTAGAATCATATATAAAATTTGTAACCATGGATCTCTCAGAGTAACCAACAAAGTAGCAGTTGACCATCCTAGAGTCCAATTTCTTTTCATGTGGCTTATAAGACCTAGCCTCAGCTAGACATCCCCAAATATACAAATACTTTAGACATGCTTTTTACCCATCCAAAGTTTATAAGGGGTTATGGCAGTCGCTTTTGTGTGTACTCTATTGAGTATGTAAGCTGCAGTCTTTAATGCTTCTTCTCAGAGAGATCCTGATAAGTTGAAATGACTAATCATACTTTTTACAATGTCATTAAGTGTTTTGTTTCATATTTTGGCAACACCATTTATGGTAGGAGAACCATGCATGGTGTACTGTGGGATGATACCACACTTCTCTAGAAATTTAGCAAATGGTCCCAGATGTTGTTCACCTGAACCATTATATCTGCCGTAATACTTACCACTACGGTCAGATCTGACGCTTTTGATAATTTGTTGAGTTGGTTCTTAACTTCAGCTTTGTAAGCTTTAAACACATCCAGTGATTGGGTCTTTTCATGTATGAGATAAAGGTAGTCATAACGTGAAAAATCGTCTATGAAGATGATAGAATATTATTGTCAATTCCAAGAAACTGTAGGGAATGACCCACAAATATCTGTATGTATCAGTTCTAAGATGTTTGTAGCCCTGTTGGCACCAAATCTCCTTATATTTATTTCTTTCCCCTTTATACAATTAGTACAAATTTTAAAGTTTGTAAAATTAAGGGGATCTAGAACCCTGTCTGACACAAGTCTCTCAATTCTCCTTTTGGAGATGTAACCTAATATCTTGTGCCATAACGAAGCAGACTTTTCATGGGTCAATTTTCTCTTTGCACCTCGAGTGCTTAATTGCAAGGTTTCATGATATGAAGCAATCATGTCAAGCAAATAAAGGTTATCAGCATAAGATAAAGAACCGGTACAAACCAAATTTGAATTCTGAAAAGACTATATTTATCATTTCTAAAAGAATAAAAGTAACCAAATTTGTCCAATACAAGAATAGAAATTAAATTTTGTTTAAATGACGGTACTCCATAAGTCTCTTTCTAATCTAAATAACAATCGGACTTTAACAATAACTTAAATGTCCCAATTGCCTCAACTTTAACCTTCTTGCTATCGCCCACTTAGATGTATCTTTCACCATCACTTGGCTTTTGGTAGCTCAGGCAACCTTGCATAGACACACTTATGTTAATTGTGGTAGCAAAATCAACCACCATGTGTGTCTAGGTATCAAAGATAAATTAACATCAGAACAAACAAAATTGAAAAATGTACCTTTCTTTGCACGCCATGCATGATAGTTAGTATAATTTTTCTTATTATGTCCCGCAGCCCCACAGAAGAAACAACCATATCCATTATTTGCTTTGTGTTATTTATTTTGTAGTTGAGCTTCTGCAGTTTCTTTATTTTTCATTCTTTTCTTTCCTTTGTCTTTGGAAGTACTAGCCAAATGAGCACTTCCTGTCTTATCTTGCTTCAACCTTTCCTCTTCTTGCACATAATATGAGATAAGCTTATTAGAAGACTAAGTCTCCTTTTGGAAATTATAGCTCACTTTGAATTGACTGAATTGTGTGGGAAGAGATATAAGAACCTAATGCACAAGCAGGTCCTCAGAGAGCTCAAGCTTAAATGCTTTCAGCTTTGAAGTAGTATGAGATATCTCCATGATGTACTCCCTAATGTTTCCTTTCCCTTTGTATCTCATTGAGATAAGATTTGCCAAAAGTGTACTACTTTTAGTCTTTTCATTCTTAGCAAATCTTTTCTCAATGTTCTCAAGGAACTCTTTGGTAGTAGTTATCTTCTCAGACATAGCTCCCCTGAATGCTTATGGAATGACCCTCTTCATGATCATCATATACATGCGATTTGACTTCTCCCACCTCTCCACGTTTGTTTCTCATCAGTGGAACTTTTGTCCATAAGAGGTGCAGGAGAAGGAAGCCTTAGCGTAAGGTCGAGATCCATGACTCCGAGAACAATCATAACGTTCTCTCGCCATGACTTGAAGTTGGTGCCATTTAGCATAGGAACGGAATTAATGTTGGTAGTGATGTTTGAAGCAGAACTAATAGCTGAATCAGAGAACAACATAAGAAAATAAATAAGCTCACATAAGAAAACAAATTAAAATTTATGAATTTAAAATTGGCAATACCCATCTCAAAATACCTAACACAACATAAAAGTTAAGTCTTTGGACAGAAATACTAATTTGTAAGTGGTACTCTTGGTGTAGTGATCAAACATTGACAATAAGATATGTCAAACAATAAACTTTTCTTTAGACCGATTTATTATTCACATATAATACTGAATAATTGTCTATATTAATCACCACATGTATGCATATGATTTATTCAAATATTAACCTTCCTTTGGGCTGATTAATATTTTCATGAACCGTACATGCTCTATCTTTTGATGTTTAAAAATAAATTGATCTACATAAGTGGGGGGTACTTTGGTAACATATTGTTTCAATCAAATTTTTTAATACATCATATATCTTAATAAACGTTATTACCAATATTTTGAACCCAATAAATTAAATAAAAACTAAATTCCAAAAGTATATATAGATATTTTTAAAGTTTGGATGATATTATATATGCCATTATATAAAAAATAAAACAATAATAATAACAATCCAAAAGTCAAAAGTGAACCCAACATTGCAGGTGGACCGAATGCAATCAATTAAAAAGTAACCAAAAAAATAAAAGCCAAAAGCAACAGTGGACCTGCAAGATATTTTTAAATGGGCCAGCTATGGTAGTGTAGCCTACTTTAATTAACCTAAGGCTTTTACCTTTTTTTATGAGAATGGGCCTGTTGGAACAGCAACCCACTAAAAGAAAACGACACTGTTGCGACAGAAAAACCAATACCAAGAAAACATTCGCGACACTGTAGCGAAATTCGCAGCACTGTATAGCAGTTTTCTGCCGACACTGTAGCATATAAAAAATATAAAATTTTAAAAAAATCATGCATATTTATAACAGGATGAACAAACCTTAGTTTTCAATCAAACATTGATTCTTCTAAATCGGATTCATAAAATTTAAAATATGATAACCTTTTTGAATCCGAAATCATGAAGAATATATAAGAGAAAAAACTATCAAATTTTGTTCTCAAATTAAACAAATTCAAAAAAAAAAAAAATTTAGATTTGAGAACATACAAGAGAATCACATCAGAAACTAAAATTGATTCTCAATAGATTAACATGAACACTGCTTTGATACCAATTGTTAGACTAAAATAAAACTTTTGCTTTAATAAATAAAATCCTAATCAATCCCAATATTGTTAATGTCAAACTATTGAAGATGCAGAACCATACCTGAATCTAGGGCTTTCAAATGACCCGCCGGCCCGGGCTCGGGATTGGCCCGGAAACCCGGGCCCTGGTATGGGCCACCTCGTCGGCGCCCGGCCTGAGCTCGGCATGGCCTCACAAATGTGACCGTTTATGCCAAAACGGTCACATTTGTGACCGTTGTGGCCAAAACGGTCACAAATGTGACTGTTTTGGCCGGGCCGGGCCGAGCCGGCCATAACGGTCAAATTGGTTATTTTGACCGTTTTGCCCCTAAAAACGATCATATGGTGAGGGTATTTTGGTCATTTGCCTAGGGGGCTAGCTCTATAAATAGAGGGGGGTTTTATTTGTTTTCCTCACACCAAAACTCATTCACTTCTCTCTTATACTCTCTTATACACTCTTATATTCTCCTATACTCTCTAATAATCTCTTATACTCTGTAGTTCTTCAATCAAATGTGTTCCGAGTCTGATTATGAAGGGCAAAACATATCTCCTGATTTTAAAACGAGTCATACCGGGTCTACTCTTACTGATCCTACCGATGTTAATCCCGGATCCGGTGATGACGATTCTACACCAAGAGCTCCTAAAAAGCCGAGATCCGATGTGTGAATTTTTTACGAGAAGATAGACATCACCAAGGATGAACACGGTAGGATCATCACCCAGAAGGCTAAATGTGTGTTGTACAACAAGATTTTTCAAGCTCATCATAAGAGCGGTACCAAACTACTCAAACGCCATTTAGATAAACACAACAGAGGCCAGACGCCTTAAGGTGATATCCGACAATCTATGATCTCGCAATCCTTAACTTCTGGTAGTCTCGGAAGTTGGAGTTATGATGCAGCCCGTGCTAGGAAATGCGTCATTAGGTTTATCATTCTTAAGAATCTTCCTTTTAGATTAGTAGAAGATGATAAATTTGAAGATTTATTTACAGATGGTTTTTACCCCGCATTTAAAAAATTTATCGTCAAACTTGTTAACGTGATATTTTAAAATATTATCAGGAGGAACAAGTAAAAAAATAATTTCTTATTTTTAAAGTTTAAACTGTAAATTTTCTTTAACTTTTAATATTTGGACATCTAAAGCACAAGCTGGTTATTTATGCATCACAACACACTGGATTGATGACATTTGGCAAATGTTTAAAAGAGTTGTTTCCTTTATTACAATTGAATAGTCACATACTAGTATTAATGTTGCAAATTTAATAATTAAAGAACTTATAAAACTAAAAATTTCAGAAAGAATATTTTCTGTTTCACTAGATAATGCAAGTAATAATCATGTAGCTGTTGATTTTATCAAAATAACTCTGTCGTTGTCATATCATGGTGATATTTTTCATATTAGATGCATTTGTCATATTTTAAATTTAATTATTCAAAGTGCATTTATCGAAATTAAACCTATGATAGAAAAGGTTAGGTCAGTAACTTATATGCATAATGCTTCTGAACAAAGAATTAGAAGATGGAAATAATTCTGTAAAAAAAAAATGTAAAGCCCAGACTAATTCTAAAAGATGTTGACCATAGGTGGAATTCCACCTATGTAATGTTAAGTGTAGCAATAGAATATAAAGAAATTATAAATAATTCTATTACTTAATATTCTTCTAGTTCTAGCTCTGGTAGCACCTATGGAATAACTGAAGAAGAATGGACAATTATAAGTGATCTAAAAGAGATGTTATAAATTTTTTATGATGCTACAATGTTATTATCTCGCTGTTATTATCCAACCATTACTTTAGCTGTTTTATAAATTTTAAATATTCAAATTTTTTTTGCTAAATATCATATAGATGATACTTTTAGAGATATAATTTTTTAAATGGAGAACAAATTTAATAAATATTTTAGGCCTATTCCTCATATTTTTAGTTTGTGGGTTCTTATTGATCCGCAATTGAAGGATATTGGCCTTCAAAGTTTGTTACAATCATTATATGGTAATCAAATTATAGACTTAGATGATGAATCCACCATTACTGCTATTTCTCATCATAATGCTATTAGAAATTATTTTCAAACCTTATATAATGAGTATGTAGCTAAACATGGTATAGCTGTACAACAGTCTACAACTTCGGCTTCTTCGAGCTCAAGTCGAGGTAAAAATATAAGTTTTGATAGGTATGCAATGGTAGCTGAACTAACTGGCGGATCTGGACTTGGATCATCATTGGAGGTTTCTGAAATAGATGAATATTTATATGCTTCTTTAGTTAAATGTTAAAATAATAATTTAGATTTTGCAATAGTGGAGAGTATATGGATCAGTTTCATATCCTATACTTTCCACCATGGTTCGTGATTTACTAACAGTGCAGGTTTCGACGGTAGCTTCGAAATCCACCTTCAGCACAGCAGGACATTTGATCGATGATCACAGGACATCGTTAGATCATTATACTATACAGGCGGTGATGTCCTTACAAGATTGGTGGATGTACGAGAAGAGAACGCAAGGCATCGATCGCTTGGCTAGAATTGAAGATAAATTTAAAGAATCGGGACTAGCAGATAGATATAAAAATTAAATAATATTCATCAAATTATAATTTTTATTTCTTAGTTAAATTTTGTAATGAATTATTTTAGAAACAGTTACAAATAATAGTGATATAGGTGAGTAGGTGTCAACCTAGTTGGGATGTACTCATCTATTGTGATGCAACGAATTCTAAAATAAATTTATAATTGTAAATGATTTACTGATTATTAATAAAGAAGTTATTTTATCATCTGTCTTTTTATAATTTTTTGTATTTGTAATTTATATAATTTCAAGTGATTAATAATATTATTGTTTTTATTAAAATTTTGTATAATTTTTTTTATGTAAAATAGAGTTTTAAAGAGATTTAAAAAAAATCGAGCAAGCCCGAAGCCTCACCCGCTCAGGCCCGGACCCGGCCGGGGCAACCGGCTGGGGTTCGTGTTCCGGTTTTGCCCGACCCGGATGGACACCCCTATCTGAATCCATGGATTGATAGCACATAGGAAATCCATGCTTTAATTATGCATTAAAAAGCCCAACCCTAAATTAGATCACTTTAATGGGTTAACCTTGATTGATAGCACATAATACATATCTATTTAATATATTGGCCCATATATTGGATTTAAATCCAACCCATATATTTTGGAGAGGTTCTATGCTCTGAGAAAAAAAAAAAGATTTTTGTGAGAAATTAAAGGGTTTGAGAGAAGAAGATTGATTTGTGATTTGAACCCCTAAATCCTCATCAAACTCTTTCTTGTCTGGTTCAACAACATTGGATCATCTTAGCAAGAAGAGTTTCCCTTTGACGTCATTATCTACACCATTTTTCATCAAGCTTCACTTTATTCTTTTAAAGGATGGTTCACTAATCAAAAGATCTTTCTAGGTGCACTTAATTATTATTTATTTCTTTATATCAAACATATTTTTATAGCATACTTAAACCGGGTGAATTAAGGGTTTATGGCGTACTCAAGCCGTTGTTAATCGAGGGTTTACGACATACTCAAGCCGGTGATAATTGAGGATCGGGACTTGCTAGGGCTAGGTATTACTCACTGTGGAGAGTTAGGTTAGATAACTAGTTTTACATGGATTCCAAGTTACGATTTTTATCAGTCTATTGAATTGAGTTGTGATTCAAGAGAACTATTGACATAGTGAGAAAGCCTCTCGGTGAAAAGGAAGAGCGAACATAGGAATATTATCCGAACCACTATAACATTTCGTGTTTTTCTATATTTTCTTTGCATATTCCGTGTTTTAACGAAAAACTATTACAAATCTATTCACCCCCCTATAGACTTGCTTCTCAGATCCAACACTATCCATCACATGCTTTTGATTTTATTTCGTCAAGCAGAACTATGTGACTCTCAATCTTATTACATGAACTGTAAGCTTTCAAATCTTATATTGATCAGTTAATGGGAGGCATCGTTGTGTATATCTTAAAATTTATCCTCTATGCTCTTACTACTAAAAATATATTCTTCTACTTCGTAAATTGTTAGCAGTTAATCTTCTAATAGTGATTTTGGTGTAGAATGAGTTGCAAATGAGTTCATAAAATGCTGAGCCAATAGAGGACCAAACAAGGCCTAAAAGAGTTTTTGGCTTGCAAATGAAGAATGGACAGTATCTCCCTATATGTGAGTTAAAATTAGATATATAATACATAAAAATTACTTATCTCGACAAGACAAAGTCTACCAAATGTACGGTTTGCAATGAGAAATTCTCTCCTGAGTGAGAGATATTTGACATTTTGTTTATTTTTTTTAATTTTTAGTAATAAAGCAGGAGTCTCTTTGGATTAGGAAATGAATCGAATTTGGTCTCAGATTCGATCCATTCGTTTACTCAATCACAAGGAGTTTTTAGGATAGCTTTGTTGGCTATGTTGTTGGAGAAAATATAATTTTGTCTTTATGAATAGTCTCTCATGGGACTAGTATAATGAATAGTAAGGGGGTTTAAATTGCTTCTCCACTCATTGGGCTTTGAGGATCCCTAAGAAGGGGGTGTTTTGGGCTTTGTATTGTTTGGGTTTTGCATAACACACACACGTATGCGCACGTATGCAAGCCACACCACGCCTCAGCACACCACGACACACACACAAACACACCACACTACGACGCACCACATGCACATGTTTTTTTACGTCTCTCCACTCCTATATAAACAGCCCAAGACCCTATTTAGAAATACAACAACGAAAACAAGAGTTCTCTTCTCTTTTCTCAAAACCAAAGCTTTCTTTGTTTCTTCGTCTCTCAAAATTCCTTGGTTATTGTTACTTTTATTTGGGCAACTATCTTCATCTGAGCATAAGCTCTACACTCTCGCCCGAGTTCAGAGGCCGGCCGATTCTGGGGGTTTTTACCGCTAGGAAGAGATGATCATCTGCGCCAGGGCAATAGGCGAGTCCTTAATCTTCTAGGGGTAATGTTTATACGACTGCTCTGATCATGCCAGATTTTCTTATTACTTTTGTTTTTTGGATTTTTGCATACTATAATTTAATATTGTTTGATTATTATCTAACAATCTAGAAGATTAAGATTTTATAGCTGTTCATTCTTTTTATGTCCGAAAATTATTTTTAAAAAATTAAGTAAAATTTTTACTGTTCATCCAAAAGCTTTCTGTTACTGTTCATTTCAAAAATCATTAAAGTTACTGTTCATCCAGGAAATTAATTGCAAAAGAACCTGTTACTATTTATTACTGTTCATCGAGGAAAAATTTCTTTAATTATTTACTTGTTAATTAATATTACTGTTAATTTATTGCTGTTTAAATTCAGAAATTTAGAATTATTGCTTATAGTTAATTATTACAGTTAATTACTGTTCTTGTTAGAAATTAAAAAATAAAAATAAAAAATTCTTAAAATTAAATTTTTTTACTAGTATATAAATAGTCTTGAATCAAATATATTTTCTAAAGTCATACTCCTAAGTTACTAGTCTATTGCTATTGACAAAACCCTTTTATTCTATCAGATTTCAAATACCTAGACTAGTTAACTTTAAATCGGACTTATGCTTAATCCAGATCATTCCAAAAGTGTCAAATTGAGAAGTTCACAGGTGTTAACTATAAACGGTGGGTTAATCAGATGAGATATTGGCTACCACCCTAGGTCTCCTATCTGCCATAGACACTCCCGAGTCTTCATCTAGTGAATCTCAATCCTCCAACTCACCTGTTTATGGTCCTCAACTTGAACCTACTGTAGGAACAAATTTTATTGTAGAATTCATTATAACTGTTTATCAGTCACAATGAAGACAAAAGAGTGAGCCTTTATGCTTTGTAAAACTACTCTTTACAACAAAACAAGATTACAAGTGCTCCCTAGAAACACACGTAGAGGATGTTTATCACCCGCTTCTTACGTGGGATCTTTGCCTGTGTCGGGGGTGCGTTAGCCCGTGGACGATCGAATCATATATCTAAATTGAATCGTGAAGAAGGCTTAAGGTCGATGTTTCGTTTTAGAAACAAATACTGAAATGGATATCTTAGCAAAATAAGATAAAACACACTTCCCAAGATCAAGTCAAAGCTTAGATCTCGAGGAAACACCATAGGTTCTTGGAAATGCTTGAAAACAATGAATACTCTCTCTCTCTCTCTCTCTCTCTCTCTCTCTCTCTCTCTCTCTCTCTCTCTCTCTCTCTCTCTCTAAAAAATACTCTCTCTCTCTCTCTCTCTCTCTCTCTCTCTCTCTCTCTCTCTCTCTCTCTCGCTCTCTCGCTCAAGATTCACCAACTAGCTCCAGTCCTTGCTCTCTCTGCCTTCGTCCTTCCTTCATTTTTGTGCATATAGGTGATAGGTGGCTATTTATAACCCATAGGAACCATAACTAAAGGTTGAAGTAGAAAAGAAACTACCTCGGTAAACTCCTATTTCAGAGACAGTCGCAACTATCTCGGAAGCATGGCTTGCTTCTGGCAGTTTTATAACTGCTCCCACTATGTTTAATTACCATTATTCCTATGGTTATGGGCATGATTTTTACTTGTAATGGCTCCTCCACGTTTCTGGATGATTCCCAGCAGTTATTGTGCTACGTGGATTGCATAAATTTCAAGAAAACCATCGCTAAGCCCACTCTATTTTTGAGACATTCACCACTACCTCGGAAACTATAAGTTGTCTCATAGCTTCCAAGACAGTCGCCACTATCTTGAAAACTATGAATTGTCTCATGGCTTTCGAGACATGTTTTGTGCCTCGAAACTTGTGTGATGCGCTTCACTGGCATTACTTAGTTGACCTTTGAGTTGAAGAGATTCATTGACTTTTGTCAAAGCGTCACAAAGATCGTTAAATCTTCCCTTTAGTTCCTTACAATATTTGGAGTCATCTAACAAGATAGGAAGCTTTCGAGTCGACTCAAGGCATGTCGACTGACACCACCTTTCGAGTCAGCCCGAAGGGACTTGGTTTCAGAGGTTGGTCTTTTGCTAGTGTCTTGGACAAAGCCGCCTCTTTCGAGACAGTGGCAAGTGTCTCAAAATTCGAGTCCGTCTTTCGAGTCGGCATGGAGTGGGTCTCGTATCAGGTATCGTCTCAAGATGTTGACTTCTATCGGCCTTCGAGTGGACACATGAGGTGTCATCTAAGTTCGCCATTCGAGTCGACATAGGAATTGTCATCTCATCTGGTCTATATTGATCTCATCTCAACTGCGAATTGTTGTCTCATCTCGATCCGTCTCTTGAGTTGACACGAAGGGATCTCATTCAGGACCTCGAGCCGTCATCTCGTCTCGAACTTCGAGTCGACTATCACCGCCTCTCGAGTTGACACGAAGGGATCTCGTCTAGAACTTCGAGTTGACTACCAATGCCTTTCGAGTTGACACAAAGGAGATCTCGTCTCGGGTCTTGGCTCGGACTTTAAGTCGACTACCAACACCTTTTGAGTCGACACAAAGGAGATCTCATCTTGGGTCTTGGCTCGGACTTCGAGTCGACTACCAACGCCTTTCGAGTTGACATGGAGGTATCGATACGTCAACCGCCTTTTGAGTCGACACGGGAGAAGTCCTCTCGTCTGATCAAGACATCGACTACCTTTCGAGTCGACACAGGAGGTGTCATCTCGTCTGGTTACGACGTTGGCTACCTTTTGAGTCGACACAGGAGGTGTCATCTCGTCTGGTTACGACATCGGCTACCTTTTGAGTTGACACAAGAGGTGTCGTCTCATCTGGTTGAGATGTCGGCTACCTTTCGAGTCGACATAGGAAGTTTCATCTTGTCTAGTTGAGACATCAACTTTTACTTGATTTGTAGGGGCCAGTCGACTACCAACGCCTTTCGAGTTGACATGGAGGTATCGATACGTCAACCGCCTTTTGAGTCGACACGGGAGAAGTCCTCTCGTCTGATCAAGACATCGACTACCTTTTGAGTCGACACAGGAGGTGTCATCTCGTCTGGTTACGACGTCGGCTACCTTTCGAGTTGACACAAGAGGTGTCGTCTCATCTGGTTGAGATGTCGGCTACCTTTCGAGTCGACATAGGAAGTTTCATCTTGTCTAGTTGAGACATCAACTTTTACTTGATTTGTAGGGGCCATCGGATTGTGATTCCCATTGTTGATTTGGCTCTTTAGTTGATCTTTATCCTTGGTATGCTTCTCAGTAACTAAGATGATGATGTTTATCACCTTCCTTTCAAGTTGAGCTATGTGTGATACCCTATAGGTAATTTTTAACACCTACAGATACCTCCTCCAAAGTGATTCAGTCTCATTCTTTCATAGAGGAGGCTGGAATACTTTGGATATAATACGTCCAACCTTCAATTCTTGGACTTCTTCAGCTTTTGGTCTATTCAGTATTTTGTCGAAGAGCAAAACTTTTTCCGGTATTACGTTTTATCATCTGACCATTGTTGAAATCTTGAATCGAAGCTGGTGTGTTGATTTCTGAGTTAGCTTATGTCATTGAATCAATGTTGAATTGATCACCTTCGTCAGGAGTTTGTATCTAAATCATGAGTTAAATCATGATTTAACTCCTCAGAACTATCCTTCAACTTGGAGTCTTTCCTAAGCCTTGTTTCTGCAAATTTATCGACGCATTGACTGGTGTCGACTTTCATTACTGCATGAACATAGTTTATACTCATACGTAACTGGAGTCTGCACAGTTTAAGCTCTTTAGGTGTTAGAGTGTAGAGAATCAGTTTATACTCGTGTACTCCTTGGAGTTTTAGGAATCAGTTTAACCTTGTGTACCCATTGGAGGTTCAAGGAGATGCAGTTTATACTTGTATACACATCGGAGTGTAAGAAGAGCAAGCTAAAATACATCAGAGGCTCGACAGGTTGAGCTCTTTGTGCGAGATTTGATTGTAGGATTAGCTGTAGATGCTGATACAACTACTATCTCTGAAGCCACCCTAGGCACTCGAGTCACGAGACCAACTGATGAAGCTGATGCGTTAATAACTATTAAAGCTGATTGAAGATGAAGCTTGTATAAGCTTTATGAAGAGAAGCTCTCCGAGTTAGAAGAGCTATCTGTCATCACAAGTTATTCATTATAGGATTTTTGACAAACCCTCAGCCATCAAAAGGATTTGATGAGCCTTTACCGACTACTGTTTGAGTCGGGCTAGCATGTAGATCGTCTAAGTCTGTTCTACATGTAACATTATGCTAAAAGAATAAATTTCTTTAGACTTAGTGCTATGATATCGAATACATAAACTTTATCGTTTTCACTAGAACGCACCATCCGGCAACGCGTGTTAGGCATAGGCTTATCTCTAATTAGAGATCAAGATAATGTCTCCCACGCGTGTAAGGCATGGATTTTGGTTAAATTGTGTCTTCTTTTGGGGCAAAGATGAACCCGGTACTAGAGAGTAAGAGTTTTATATTCTATCTCCAGGTTTTCTCTTGGGGTAAAGACGAACCCGATGTTAGAGAGGAAGAATTTTATATTCTATCTCATACTGTAAAAGAAACTCAAAGTGAGATCTCCACTTCGAGAATCATGAAGGTGAAACTAAGAGTGGGATCTCCACTCTAAAAATCGAAAAGATCCGGATAACCCTAACTTTTATAGAGATTAGGTACCCAAATCTGAAGATGAATTTCTTGTTTATCGAGATGAAATTCTAACTTCGGCCCTAACTGTTTGACGGTTTAACAAAGTAGGAATTTTGAAACGACCCTAACTATAGGAAGGTTTGATCGCCTGATGTGGGTGGAAAACTCTCATTTATTGAAAGAAAATTCCGATTTTGGCCCTAACTGTATAAATGTTTGATCAAATAGGAGTTGAGATAATCCTAACTGTTTAAATGTTTGATCATTCAATTTGAAAGTAGACCTTTCGTTCATGGACGGAATCGAGAGAGAATTTTGGTTTTGGCCCTAACTGTTTAAATGTTTGACCAAATAGGAGTTTGAGACAACACTAACTGTTTAAATGTTTGACCGTTCAATTTAAAAGTGGACCTCTTGTTCATGAAAGGAATCGAGAGGGGATTTTGGCTTTGACCCTAACTGTTTAAAGGTTTGACCAAATGAGAGTTTGAGATGACTCTAACTATTTAAATGTTTGATCGTTCAATTTAAAGTGGTGTTAGGGGCACACCCCCAACCACACCCTCCACCACACCTCCTCTCCCTCTATAGTGCATTGGGCCCCACATCAAATTTTTTAAAAAAATTTGATGTGGAGCCCAATGCACTATAGAGGGAGAGGAGGTGTGGTTGAGATTTTGGTTGGGGGTGTGCCCTTAACATTTCTATTAATAGTTTGACCAAATGGGAGTTTGAGATGACCCTAACTATTTAAATGTTTGATAGTTCAATTTAAAAATGGACCTCTTGTTCATGGAAGGAATCGAGAGGGATTTTAACTTTGGCCCTAACTGTTTAAATGTTTGACCAAATAGGAGTTTGAGACAACCCTAACTGTTTAAAGGTTTGATCATTCAATTTAAAAATAGACCTCTCGTTCATAGAAGGAATCAAGAGGAGATTTTATCTTTGGCCATAACTATTTAAAGGTTTGACCAAATAGGAGTTTGAGATGACCCTAACTATTTAAAGGTTTGATCATTTAATTTGAAAGTGGACCTCTCTTTCATGGAAGGAATCGAGAGGGGATTTTGGTTATGGCCCTAACTGCTTAAAGGTTTGACAAAGAAACAGCGGGAGTGGAGGTACAAATAACAATGGGAGTGCTTGTACAAATCACTCAGTGGTTTTTTTGTGTTAATGCAGGAACTTAACATGAATGGGTTTGATAATCCCATGGATCAACAGAATGAAATTTTGGATGTTGTGTCAGTACTTCAACAGTGGGAGTATTAAAGGCTTAGACACAATAGGAGTTTGAATGGATTTAACTGTGAAGATTTTTGGTGGACTCATCGCCAATTTATTTGATCAGTGAGGGATTTTGTGGTAGAGGACAGTGAATTATTAATAACTCCACAATTACACCGTAGGAGTTTCGTGAGGAAAGATTAACGATATGTAGTCTTTGAATCTCATCTCAACAAAAGAATGTTCCGAAAGTCACATTGGTAGGGTTTTAATCATCTTGAAAATGATTAAATAGCCACAGTAGGAGGTTCTTAATCATGATTAAGAATGAATTATTCTGATGATTTGTTTTCACCTTGAATAATCAATCGGTTTTGGGTTATCCTTAAGAATATTAAGAGTAATATTCTCCAGGAACTTCCCATTAAAATGCATTGAGGTATTCCACCCCCAGCTCTTTAGCGAACCTGAGTCCAATGAGTGTTCGGCCACATTGTCGGCTTATCCTTAAGAATATTAAGAGTAATATTCTCTAGGAACTTCCCATTGTTGGAAATAAGGGAAGTAGTTTAACCTCATATACCCGTCAAAGGAAAGGGAGAAGCATTTTATACTCTTATACTCGTCAGAGTCTTGGAGAAGCAATTTATACTCATATACTCTTCGGAGTATTAGAGAAGTAGTTTATACTCATATACTCTTCGGAGTATTGGAGAAGTAGTTTATACTCATATACTCTTTGGAGTATTCACCGTTCTCATTTGGCTTGTTTCGTCATTATGATGCCAGCATCAATTAATGATTGAATTATATTTTTAAGAATGAAGCAAGCCTTGGTAGGATGAAGAACCCTTCTGTGATACACACACTATTTTGGGTTTAAACTCTTGTTGGGTTCCTCTTGATTTTTAATAGGTGGCAACTCAATTTTGTCGTTGTTGGGTTCATCAAAGAAGTTGCTAAGAAACAGATTTTCTATGTCGTCCTAGCAGTTAACACTCCCTAGCTTGAGACGTCAATACCAATCGAAGGTGGTCCTATGAAAGGTGCCTAAGAATGATCATACCATCAAGGGCTCATTACCAGAAATCATACCCAAGTGAGACTTGAAGTAGATCAAGTGTTGAGTTGGCGAGCCTTTCCCATTGAATGATGTGAAATTGATCAAGCTGAACTTTGGTGGGTATGGAATTGAGTCCCACTCCCTCGGGTATGGGCATGGAATATCAGTCTTTTTCACCTCTTGAGCCGACATCAAGGTGTTGACCTTGTCCTCAAGCTCTTCTATTATTTTATTATCTCCATCCTCATTTTTCTTTGTGGGACATGTTTGCGGTGAAAATTGATTGTTTCATTGTGGGATTCATTACAAACTTCAGACGTTTACAACGAATACAAAAATTAGTCTTTTTATAAGACTTTTACACAATGAAAACAAAAAAATTACAATTCTCTTCAAACAAACGCAACGAGTGTTTATCGCCCGCTGCTTGCGTGGAATCTTAGCCTGTGATGGGGACGCGTTAATCCGTGGACCACCGAACGATTAATATTTGGACAAAGTTTCGTCTATCCGTGAAGGGATCGAGAAACCGTAGCTCTTATCTCGGCGAAGCGAGATAACCACTCTTCTTAAGATTACCGAAACGGGATAATCCTAATGAACGAACCGGGCTGCAGATCTAACTCCTCCTCCTCTTTTGAAATCTATGCACATTAAGTCTTCAGTTCAGCGAGAATTCTAGATCTGAAAAAATGAGGCTCCAGGGGCTGTATTTATAGGCTTCAAGGAGATCCGGGCGGTTAAAACCGCAAAACAACCAAATCTGACTTTTTTAGGGCTGGAGACACCCTTGGGTGTCTCAACTTAGGCCGAGACACCTTGGGGAGTCTCGTTTGTGCCGAGACACCTCGGGGTGTCTCAACTCAGGCTGAGACGTTCCGTTTTGCATATTCGTCCGTTTCCACCGTAACTTCTTCATCCGAACTCGGATTTGAGCGATTCAAAGTGCGTTGGAAATCCGACGAGGAGTTCTATAAGCTCCAATGATTAGATCATATGTAGAATAAATGAGACACAAAGGGTATTTCGCCTTTTGTAAGCGATGCGAGACTCCCGATCAATTTGTATCCTCGTTATTCTGAAACTCTGTTGCTTCACGTAGTTCGTCGATTCACTTCAAGTGTTCATCGATGTTAATCGAGCTTCTGTGACTTGGATAGTGATGTTCCTCACCTACTCTTAGCATTGAGTTGCTCACAGAGACCTATAGGTAATTTTCGATGCCTACATATACCCCCTCCAAAGCGTTCCAGACTCGTTTCTTTTATAGAAGAGGCTGAAATACTTTGGATGTGATTGGTCCAGCCTTCGATCGGTGTAAAGGACCTGTAGTTAGCTTCGACTCTTGGCTCCTTCGATTTTCAGTCTATTCGATGCTTTGACGAATAGCTGAAGTCCTTCCGACGCTGCGTTTATCGTCTGGCCGTCGTCGGAGTTTCGAGTCTAAAACTGATGAGTTGAGTTTGGCTCGTATCATTGAGTTGACTTAGAACTGACTATCTCCATTGCATCGTGTTGACTCAGGGTTTCAGATTGTTGTTCGTTGACTTTTGGTCGCAACGCGTTGACTGGTGTTAACCTAGGGTTACGCGCTAACCGGCGTTGACCTAGGGTTTCGGATCACCCGACGTTAACTTTTGGTCACAACACGTTGACTGGCGTTGACCTAAGGTTACGCGTTGACCGGTGTTGACCTAGGGTTTCGGATCACTTGATGTTGACACAGTTTATACTCGTACGTTTGCTGGAGCATACACAGTTTAAGCTCTTAAGGTATTAGAGCACGGTGATCCCAAATGTCGGAGCTGCAGGACCAACCATGAAAGCTGATTCATCTGCGTGTATGGATCTTATCCTAAAGTTATTGGATGCTGAAGTCACGAGACCAACTAATGAAGCTGATGCGTCAATGACTCGCATTTATAGAATTCTCAACCATCAACGAGTTTGATTAGCCTTTACCGACTACCGTTTGAGTCGGGCTAGCATGCAGATTGTTTAGATCCGTTCTGCACATAACGTTGTGCTAAAAGAGTTAACTCTTTTAGTGCTACGACATTGAATACGTAGACTTTGTCTTTCTCACGGGAATAGACTACCCGGCAACGTGTGTTAGACGTAGACTTAGGATTTTTGGTAAATCCTCAGCCATAAACGGATTTGATGTGCCTTTACCGACTACCATTTGAGTCGGGCTAGCAAGCAGATTGTTTAAATCCGTTCCGCATGTGACGTTGTGCTAAAGGAATGAACTCCCTTAGACTTGATGCTACGACTTCGAATACGTAGACTTCGCCATTGTTACGGGAATAGGCTTCCCGGCAACGCGTGTTAGGCGCTGACTTATCCTTACTTAGGATTCAGGATAAAAGTCCCCAGACTCGGATTATGGTGTCTTCTTCAATCAGTAAAAGACTAAACCGGCAACGCGTGTTAGGCGTTGGCTTATCCCTGCTTAGGCTTCGGGATAAAATTCCCCATGCGTGTGAGGCACAGATTATGGTGTTATTAATAACAACCTGCCATAATATTGAATATGTGGTCTTTTGTCCTTCTTACGGTCAAAGACTAACCAGCAACGCGTGTTAGGCGTTGACCTATCCCTACTTAGAATTCAGGATAAAATTCCCCGTGCGTGTGAAGCACGGATTATGGTGTTATTAATAACAACCTACCACAATGTTGAATAGGTGGGCTTTTATCCTTTTTACGGTTAAGGACTAACCGGCAACGCGTATTAGGCGTTGACCTATCCCTACTTAGTTTTCGGGATAAAATTCCCCATGCATAAAAGGCATGGATTTTTATTGCTACGATGCTGAATACGTAGACTCGGTCGTTTTTACAGGAACGAACCACCCAGCAACGCGGGTTAAGCGCTGACTTATCCCTACTTAAGCTTCGGAATAAAATACCCTAGACTGGATTCTGGTGTCTTTTTCAATCGGTGAAAGACTAAACTGGCAACGCGTATTAGGCGTTGACTTATCCCTGCTCAGGATTCGGGATAAAATTCCCCAGACTAGAATCTGGTGTCTTTTTCAATCGGTGAAAGACTAAACCGGCAACGCGTGTTAGGCATTGACTTATCCCTGCTCAGGATTCGGGATAAAATTCCCCGTGCCTGTGAGGTACGAATTTTAGGAGTTGAAAAAGTGGTGTCTTTTCTTGGGGCAAAGACGAACCCGAAATGGGAGAGAAAGAATTTTATATTCTATCTCCTAACACCGAAGAGGAAGAATTTTATATTCTATCTCTAGTTGGAAAGGAGACTCGAGGTGGGATCTCCACCCCCAGAATCCGGAAAGGTGAAACTAGGAGTGGGATCTCCACTCCAAGAATCAAAAAGATTCGGATAACCCTAACTGTCGGAAGGTTTGATTACCGAACTAAAGATAAATTTCTCGTTTATCGAGAGTGAATTATGGTTTTGGTCCTAACTGTAGGAAGGTTTGACCAAGTGGGAGTTTGAGATGACCCTAACTGTAGGAAGGTTTGATCACTCGATTTGAAAGTGGACCTCTCGTTCATTGGAGGAATCAAGAGGGGATTTTGGTTTTAGCCCTAACCGTAGGAAGGTTTGACCGAGTGGGATGTTTGAGACGATCATAACTGTAGGAAGGTTTGATCGCTCGATTTGTGGATCTCTCGTTCATTGGAGGAATCGAGAGGAGATTTTGGTTGTGGCCTTAACTTTTATAGGTTTGACCAAATGGGAGTGGGAGTACAAATTATAGTGGGGAGTTGACTCGTACAAATCACTCAAATAGGGTTCCTGGTGTCAAGTGATAGGGACTTAACATGAAGGGGTTTGACAATCTGTCAAGGATGGACAGATTAAAATTCCAAGCATTATATCCGGACTCTCACCATGAAAGTGTTGAGTGCACGAACATAACGGAAGTTTGAATGGATTAAACCAGGAAGAATTTTAGTGGACCCACTGTCAATAAATTTGATCGGTGGGGGATTTTATAGTGGAAGACTATGAGTCGTCGAACACCAATGGGAGTTTTGTGAGAGAAGATTGATCTAATGAAGTGATCGAATCTCGTCTCAGCAAAAGAGTGTTCGAAAATCACAGTAAGAGTTTAGTGTTTATCACTTTATTCATAATGATCAGGTTATCCCTAAGAATATTACATTTAACATTCTTCTGGAAACTTCCTGTTACATAAATTATCCACCCCCAGCTCCCTTTGTGAAGCTGGGTTTACCATTGTATTCAGTTGCATGATCGGGTTATCCTTAAGAATATTACATGTAAAAATTCTCCAGGAACTTCCTGTCAAGAGTGGGAATAGTTTAGACTCATATACCTATTGGAGTATTAAGAAGCAGTTTATACTCGTATACTTGTCGGAGTGTTGAGAAGCAGTTTATACTCATATACTCTTCGGAGTGTTGCCGTTCTTATTTGGCTTATCCTAACGTTATGACGCCGGCTTCAACCAAAGTCTGAATGATATTCTTTAAAGTAAAGCATGCCTTGGTGGGATGAAGGATCCTTCTGTGGTACGAGCAGTACTTCGGATCCGTAGTATTGTCAGCTTCCTCCTGATTTGTGATGGGTGGCAGCCTGATCTTGTTGTTTTCAAGAAGGGTCTCGAAGATGGCTGGAACGTCTTCGTCCTTGAATGAGTACTCCTTTTGGAGCCTCGAATCCGAAGTCTTATGCTGTCTTCGGGGTTGCTGTTGCGATGTCTGATTAACATCAACAACTGGTATAGGTGCCTTCCCTTCATCATGGGAAATGAGACTCAGGTTCAGAGGGTTAGCCATCGGTTGGCTTCTTTCGACCTTCCTCCTTCTGAGAAAGCGTTCGGCCTGCTCTCCGCGCACCTTCAACTCTTTCCAGGTATTGAGCAGATCTACTCCCATAACGTCCAAGATGTTAATGGAAAAATTATTATGATAAGTCTGCAAGACGAATTCCTCCGTGACGGGATCCTTGCAGTTCATTGCCTGATTACGAAAGCGTTTGATGAAGGTATCCACTGACTCTCCGTCTTTTTGTTTCTCATCGAAGAGTGTCCTGATCGATACTTCGGCATCATCATCGAAGAAATGAGTGAGGAACATGCTCTCCAGGTCCTCCCAGCTATTGATGCTTCCGGGCTTGAGACGGTGGTACCAATCGAAAGTAGGCCCGCGAAGGGTGCCAACGAATGACCGAACCATCAAGGTTTCATTGCCGGAGATCATACCCAAATAGGACTTAAAGTAGATCAGGTGCTGAGAGGGCGAGCCCTTCCCGTCGAACGGCATGAAGTTGACCAGGTTGAACTTCGCCGGATACGGGATCGATTCCCATTCTCTTGGGTAAGGACACAGAATCCCGGTCTTTTTCACCTTTCAAGCAGACATTAGAGCATTAATTTTGCTCTCGAGGTCCTTTATTTTATCATCCTCGTCTGTATCAGATCTTGGATGATTCCTGAGAGGAATAACTGGGCCACCCCCAGCATTGTCATCTTTGGTGGGACCACCCCCAGCGTTGTTATCTGTAGGGGGTGCATTTGAACCACACCTAGTATTTTTGGGAGGTGCGTCGGCCATGATGATTTCGTCCACTTCTGGATCGCTGTCAATCGCGGCGTTCTGGGTGCGATGGCTAGATTCAACTCTGACTTGATTAGACAGAACCCGAATTTGTTGATCATGCTCTTCCCTCATTCGCATCATGGCCATTTCCATTTCGAACTTGAAGTTATCTTTTTGTTTGGCCAAGGCATCCTCAACCATTTTAGTGACATCTTCTGTGCTAATCATCAACACTTCGCGGGATTGACCTAGGCTGGATACCGTTTTGTCTGAAGCGACTGCAGAGTTAGCATCTGACACTTCATCATCCGAGGATAATCCTTGATTCATCCTCTGATAGTCCCTTTGTCTAACGGTTCCCGACCATAACCGAGTTATATGTTGGGATATGTCCGAAAGATGACGAGGATTGAAGTTTCGCGTTGACTTCCCCTTACCAACCATATTAACTGTGACTTCTGGAAGTTTGTCATCTTGCGCAGCTGGACTTTTTCTACAGAAACGCATTGGCTTGGTTTTGGGCGTTCTGGGGGAGATCCTTTCAAATACCGAGACCCTCTGTGGAGTGGTCTTGGGGCAGCTACACGGGGGAGATCCTTTCAAATACCGAGACCCTCTGTGGAGTGGTCTTGGGGCAGCTACACGCTGATAATACTACCCTGATAATTTTAGTACACGGACTATAAGAGTCCGTTTCTCGGGTACCTTTCTTTCGAGATTTGTTCGTACCCCCAGCCCGATAGTACAACTCATCGGCATGATTGCCAGAGCAACATATCGTGTGTTGGCACGACTCCTCAGGTATAACGTCGTCGTCTAACGAACATGTTTCCTTCTGAGGATTCGTCATCTTGTCAGTGCTCTCAAGAGTCGCATGTTTTGAGTCACGCTTTCGTGAGCGTGAGACCTCAATGGGCTCTTGGATAATGACTCGCAGTCCGAGGCGGTCAGTTATAGGAGCTTTCCCATTATAGAAAGGCTTTGATTTGTTGGAAGGACGAGTGCGACACCCAACTCGATGAGTTGCTCAGGGTTCATTCATCATGCCCAAGCGTTCTTTGACTGGAGCTTTGCCTTGATCCTCGTGCAAAAGACCCAGGCGTTCCGCTATCACTTTCCTGCCTCTAGATATGTCCATATTGTCACGGAGATTCATCGGAGGTGCGGGATTAAAAGGAGCGAGATCTGAACTAGGCGAAAGCTAGGAACCAGCTTTGGATCTGGAATTGACCGAGAGACACGACTGATGTCTTTTATCGGGTAGGGGCGCTGACTTAGCCTTCGGCACCCAAACCTGCTTAAATCTTGGTGATTTCTTGATCACCTCTTCCCGCTGCAATTCTCGTGCCTCTCGCACAAGGATCTGGGTGTGCGCAATAAGTACATGGCGCTTCTGGACGCGCTCCTCGAGGGTAGAACGGGTTCGTTTGACCTGAACCCATTTGTTAATTAGAGGTTGGGAGGAGGGTCCTGATGCTTGTTGTGGCGATAGCTTAGTCACTTGGCGCTTTCTGAACTCCCAATCCGTTTGGTAACGGAGTCCATCCACCTGATCCAAAGCCTTAGCAAATTGGTGCGCGAGGTGTTGGCGTTTCCTTTGACGTGCTCTCTTTGATAAAGTTGGCGCGCCTTCAGCAGTCGGCTCCTTGATCACGAAGGAGTTCAGATCTGCAGATCTGGTCTCATTGGATGCCGGTGGATCATTGCAAGGTGCAACTGTAGCAGCAACGACGTAGAGATCAACTTCTTGGGTCTTCAGATCTGGAGACCGGCGGATCTTCTGGGAGGAGGAGATCTTCCTGCGCTTATGAGGAGGAGCAGATCTGGAGGAGGAGGAGATGTACTCTTCAAATTTCTACTGGTCGAACTCGTACTCGACCTCTTCAGCCATAGGGATCTTGATCGTCGGCTGCGGCACGACAGCCTCGGCATCGAGGCTGTTGGCTCCCACTGTGGTCGCCAGTTTGTTTGCGATGAAAATTGATTGTTTCATTGCGGGATTCATTATAAACTTTAGACATTTACAATGAATACAAAAATCAGTCTTTTTATAAGACTTTTACACAATGAAAACAAAAAAATTACAATTCTCTTCAAACAAACGCAACGAGTGTTTATCGCCCGCTGCTTGCGTGGGATCTTGGCCGGTGACGGGGATGCATTAATCCGTGGACCACCGAATGATCAATATTTGGACAGAGTTTCATCTATCCGTGAAGAGATCGAGAAACCGTAGCTCTTATCTCGGCCAAGTAAGATAATCACTCTTCTTAAGATTACCACAACGGGATAATCCTAAGGAACGAACCGGGCTGCAGATCTAACTCCTCCTCCTCTTTTGAAATCTGTGCACTTTAAGTCTTCAGTTCAGCAAGGCTTCGCCGAGGCACGAGAATTCCAGATCCGATAAAAAGAGGCTGTATTTATAGGCTCGGGGGGAGTTCGGGCGGTTAAAACCGCATAACGGACAGATTTGGGGTTGGAGACACTCGGCCAAAGCCGAGACACCTTAGGGTGTCTCGTTTGTGTCGAGACACCTCGGGATGTCTCAACTCAGGCTGAGACGTTCCGTTTTGCATATTCGTCCGTTTCCGCCGTAACTTCTTCAACCTATTCCAAGGCCTTGGCAAACTGACGATCTTGGCATTAGCGTTATCTTTGATGAGCCCTCTTCATCAGAGTTGGCGAACTTTTGTTAAACAACTCCTCAACTGGGGAGGAGTCATTGCGAGCAGAGCTTCCGGCTTTATTGGTTTTCGGGATAACATTGCAAGGTGAAGCCTCAACAACCATTGGGTGAGAGTTGTTACCCTCAGCCTTCATTGGTGTTGAAACCTTCTTCGAAGATGAGATCTTCCTGCACTTGTGGAGAGAGAAAGACGTTGATGATGACGAGAAAAGAATACTCCTCGAACTTGGCTTGGTCGAACTCGTACTCAACCATTGAATCAATCAGGATCTTGATCGACTGTGATACCCTAATCTCGACAGCGAGACTGGTAGCTTCTACTGTGGTTGCCAGTGTGTTTGCATCGAGAATAAATTTTATTGTAGAATTCATTATAACTGTTTATCAATTACAATGAAGAAATAAGAGTGAGACTTTAAGCTTTGTAAAACTACTCTTTACAACAAAACAAGATTATAAGTGCTCCCTAGAAACACACGCAAATGATGTTTATCACCCACTGCTTGTGTAGGATCATTGCCTGTGCCGGGGGTGCGTTAGCCCGTGGACTATCGAATCACAGATCCAAATTGAATTGTGAAGAAGTCTTAAGGTCGATGTTTCTTTTTAGAAATAAAGACAAAAATAGACATCTTAGCAAAGTAAGATAAAACACTCATTCCAAGATCAAGTCAAATCTTAGATCTCGAGGAAACACCAAAGGTTCTTGGAAATGCTTGAAAACAATGAAGACTTTCTCTCTTGCTCAAGATTTACTAACTAGCTCTAGTCCTTGCTCTCTCTGCCTTCGTCCTTGCTTCATTTTAATGTATATATGTGATAGGGGGCTATTTATAACCCATAGGAACCATAACTGAAGGTTGAAGTCGAAAAAAACCACCTTGTCAAACTCCTATTTCGGAGACAGTCGCAACTGTCTCGGAAACATGGCTTGCTTCTGGCAGTTTTATAACCGTTCTTACTATGTTTAATTGCCATTATTCCTACAGTTATGGGCATGATTTTCACTTATAACGGCTCCCCCACATTTTTGGATGATTCCCAGCAGTTATTAAGCCATGTGGATTGCATAAATTTTGAGAAAACCGTCGCTAAGCCTACTCTAGTTTTTGAGATAGTTGCCACTGCCTCGGAAACTATGAGTTGTCTCATAGCTTCCAAGATAGTTTCCACTATCTCAGAAACTATGATTTTTTCATAGCTTTCGAGACACGTTTTGTGCCTTGAAACTTGTATGATGCGCTTCTCTGACATTTCTTAGTTGACCTTTGAGTTGAAGAGATTCATTGACTTTTATCAAAGCATCGCAAAGATCGTTGAATCTTCCCTTTAGTTCCTTACAATATTAGGAGTCGCCTAACAAGATAGGAAGCTTTTGAGTCGATTCAAGGCATGTCGACTGACACCGCCTTTCTAGTCGGCCCGAAGGGACTTGGCTTCGAAGATTGGTCTTTTGCCGAGACACTTGCCAGTGTCTCGAACAAAGCCACATCTTTCAAGACAGTGGTAAGTGTCTTAGAATTTGAGTCGACTATCACTGTCTTTCGAGTCAGCATGGAAGGGGTCTCATCTCAGGTATCATCTTGAGATATCGACATCTATCAGCCTTCAAGTCGATACATGAGGTGTCATCTCAGTTCACCATTCGAGTCGACATAGGAATTGTCATCTCATCTGGTCTATATTGATCTCGTCTCGACTTTGAACTGTTGTCTCATCTCGAACCGTCTCTCGAGTCAACATGAAGGGATCTCATTCAGGACTTTGAGCTGTTTCGTCTTAAACTTTGAGTCGGCTATCACTACCTCTCGAGTCAACATGAAGGGATCTCGTCTAGGACTTTGAGTTGACTACCAACGCCTTTCAAGTCGATACGAAGGAGATCTCGTCTCGGGTCTCAGCTTAGACTTCGAGTCGACTACCAGCACCTTTCGAGTCGACACGAAGGAGATCTCATCTTGGGTCTCGGCTTGAACTTTGAGTCGACTACCAATGCCTTTGTAGGCTGTCAAAAAATCACAATAGATAGCTGATCCCCATCAAACACCGATGATGGAAGTTACAATCTGACGACTTCCAGAAGGCTACAGTTTGAAGACTTTCACATAGATCGCTAAAGGTTACAATCTGACGACCTTCACGACAACTGATGAAAGCTCTAATCAACAGCCTTCACAATCAACATCGAGAGTTACAATCTGACGACTCTCACAAAACAACGATCTTTGCAACGTTCTGACAGAAAGAGACTACAAATCGACGGTCTCTTCAAACCAAGACGTGGAAGTCCTCCCCGCGTACCAGCATCAAGATGCGCCGTATTCATAGCCACGAACGCAGCTCAAATGTAGCTCCAAAAGTTGCAAACGCAGCTCCAAAAGCTGCAAACGCAGCTCAGATTTGGCCGCCAACGCAGCTTCCAAATCGCTGTAAACGCAGCCTTCAAACGCTGTAAACGCAGGTCACATCCAGCTCCAAACGCAGCTCATATCGTTGCCCAACGCAGCTCTTCACTCGCTGCCAGACGCAACTCTATATCACTACCAAACGCAGCTTAAATCACCGCCAGACGCAACTCTATATCGCTACCAAACGCAGCTTAAATCACCGCCAGACGCAGCTCTATTCGCTGCCCGACGCAGCTCAACATCCCTGCCCGACGCAGCTCAACATCGCTGCACAACGCAGCTCAATATCGCTGCTCAACGCAGCTCCAAGCGCTGCCCAACGCAGCTCTATACCGCTGCCAAACGCAGCTTTTGCTGCGTCCGAGCTTCCAGACGATGTGTTCAAGCTTCCAGACACTGCGTTTGAATGCAGAATTCACGTCAGAACGCGGGCCTGCGTTTGACTCGTTCAAACACGAGCTGAATGGTTCCAAAACCGTTTCCCACGATCTGAGGGGATCACAACTCCACTCAGGAGTGATTTAAGGGGCGGTTACATCCCATTAGCCCCACTAAAGAGCGAATTAAGGAGGTGGTTACACCCCCTTAATCCCCTATAAATAACTAAGAAATCAACTTAGTTCGGGGCTGGATCTTTGGGGGATCTTTTGGTTCGGTCTGTTGGAACTTCTTGACAGCGAAAAGAGGATCCTTCATCCTTCGGTTGGAGCTTTGGAGATCAGCAACAAGATCTTCTTCATCCTTGGCTTATAACCGACTTTCGGTTAAATCAACTCTTTCATAGAGTTCTAAAACTTGCCACGCAAGTTCTCCACAACGTCAAATCGTAAGGAGAAGATCATGTTCCAGTGAATCAAAACGTCGGATCGTCAACGGAGTGCAAACTCGACGCGAGCATTCGAGGGAGGCACTCCATCGCCACCGTGAAGAACCCAGAATTAAACAAAGGGGAGAATCCAGATCATTCTCCTCTCTTTTGTAATCAGGAAATCCAATTGTAACTAAGATTAAAGGAATACAAATCAATTTTTCTTCGTTTCTTTTACTGCAAATTTTCCCACAAACAAATTAGCCCCAAGGCTATGCGCAAGATCCACAAAGTCTCCAAGGAGACTAAAGCTCCAATTGTTGCTCCTATGCCGAAGGAAGCCTTCTCCTTCAACCAAGAATGCTCGAACAGCCCCTCCTCCGAAGGAGTGGGCTCAGCTTCGGCCAAACTCGTCCACCGAGTTGAAGGCTCTGCGTTCATGCCAAAGCGACGTTTCTCGGGTCACGAAAGGCCCATAACAGCGACCAACTCTGTCGACGACATCGCTGCAGAGACCTTAAAACAGGCCAACAAGAACGCCGCTCGACGAAGAAGAAGATCTCGACGACAAGTACAACTTCGAGAAAATCGATCCTCCAACCAACGCGAGATTCGCGTTCGTGAGCCTGAACGCGACCCTGAACTTCGCGTTTATGAGCCCAAACATGAGCTTCGCGAGAACCAGACTGAACGTGGCCCTCAATGGTGCGTTTTACAACCAAAATGTGGACCTCAAGCCTTCGTTGAACGCGAACTTCAACTTCGCGTTTTTTAGTCAAAATACGACCCTCGCGTCAACACTGAAGAACGCGACATTCGCGTTACCAAACCAAAACGCGACCTTTGTGTTTCAAGCGCCAAACGCGATCTTCGTACCAAACGCGACCTTCGCGTCTCCCCCTGGACCCCCGACTCGCTGACCGGGCAGCGAGACCCCCGAATTCTCTGCGTAGCGCGACTAGGTTGAGGGGCGGATATAAGAAGTTTATGGATTCAAGGCATCTCAACCAGATCCATATTCACCAAGAGCCAGTCCTGTCCAATCATGGACTGGGGGTTCCAGTTCAAACCTCACAATCAGTGAGTAATTCTCCTCGAATCTTTATAACAGATTCGAGAGAGTTCACATCGAGAGAAAGATCGATGCAACAAGTCATTCGTTCATTTCAATGTGAACGACTGATTCCTACGGTCCTCTCGGGACGCCAATGCTGCTCATATGCGGCCCAACTGCTGGTGTTCAACCAATCTACGAACGTTGCTTTATTCAACCAACGACGGCGTTCACATAAGAAGAATACTTCTGAGGATGAATACCTTAGAGTCACTTCTAACATGATCGGCAGAGGGAGATCATCAGTTCCTAGTTCCGATGAGTCAGAGAACGATCAGTCTCCTGGCTTGAAAGACTTCCTGAATAAGTCTGATGGAGTTTATCAACATACTCGGACGCGAACAGGAGCCATTCCCCCTGTCAACTATCGGAGTTTAGCCAGGGGAACTAATTCCAATGATGAACACTCAGCCATTGCAGAGTCCCAGTGATCAAGCTCTTTTGTTGAACATGAGAGCTACGCTTATATGACGGGAAACCATGAAGATCTCGCGAAGAGACTTGATGAGCAGGAGGCCATGCTCAAATCTTAGCAAGAGGCCATCAATGAACTCCTGGCCTTGTTGACTCAACTCGTCGCAGACAAGGCCAAATCTCAGAAGACAGATTCGCCACTCAGGCAAGAATCTTCCCGAAGGGAAAGAACGTCTTCGTCCCGACCTCACACAAGCAAAGGGAAGGGAAAAATGGTTGATGACACGGCTTCTGACCAAGAAGCCCACAACCTGGAATCTTCCTCTGATGAAGGAAGAGAGACGGAGTATGAGCAAAATCCTCAGTCGGCTAAAATCGAGGAATTGGAAGCCCGCCTCAATGTCATTGCTAACAGAAGCGAGCTCCAAGATGAGGGAGTTGTCAGGCCCTACCCTGCCGAATGGGACGCAGCCCCTTATCCTGAGGTCCCGACGTTACAAACTTTTGACGGCACGGGATCACCGAACCAACATATCTATCATTTCAAGTCACAGACTGGAAATGTGATATCAAACGACGCCATACTGGCTCGATTATTCATTGGCACCATCAAGGGAGTTGCCTTTGGATGGTTCAGGAAATTGCCTACCGGATGTATTCAAAAATGGGCGGATCTAGAGAGACTCTTCCTGTCGAGATTCTTTGAAGAGGATACGGAAGTCTCCATCCATACCCTTCTCGCCACTAAGCAGAAGAAGAGGGAGTCCGTCAAAGCCTTCGTCAAAAGGTTCTGAACCATGGCTCTCCGGTGTTCGTCAGGTATGACACAGTCTGCTATAGTAGAGACCTGTCGACACAACTTGCAGACCGACCTCCTAGCCCGAATCGGAGTTGCAGAATGTCGTTCTTGGAGACAATTAATCTCTCAAGGCGAACATGCTCAAAAGATTATTGCCAGGATCAAAGCTGAAGAACAAAGTAGGCAGGATCCACCTGAGCAATCGGACGAAGCCCAATCTTCTACTGAGCAATCGGACCAAGCTCAATCTTCTCAGTCAGAACCGGAAGATACTACGGCCACTGAAGCTAATCCTCCTCATCAATAGGATGACAGGTCCAACAACTATCACGTTAACAATTACCTCTGATAGTCAACCTAAGTAGATAGTGGCCCGTTAGACGATGTGCTATGTCTACCCTTTTTCCCTCTGCACTTGCTCAAGACTGGGGGTTGGTTTATTTGTAGTTCATTGAATTATGAGTAACAAATTTTCTGAGTTGTCATGTTCAACAGAATACCTCTGTCAACCACAAAGTCTACCAAACCTATCACGTTAACAATTACCTCTGATAGTCAAATTCGTTAGATAGTGGCCCACTAGGCGATGCGCCCTGTCTATTCCTTTTTCCCCTGCACTTGTTCAAGACTGGGGGTTGGTTTATTTGTAGTTCATTCGATTATGAGCAATAAATTTTTTGAGTTGTCATGTTCAACAGAATACCTCTGTCAACCATGAAGTCCATCAAAACTATCATGTTAACCACCACCTCTGATAGTCTATTTTCTCCAAATTCCCCCATCAATCCTCCTCAATAGGATGGCGGGTCCTCCAAAACTATCACGTTAACGATTACCTCTGATAGTCTAGTTTCTCCAAATCCCCCCACCAATCCTCTTCAAGTAGGATGGAGGGTCCACCAAAACTATCACGTTAACCGTCACCTCTGATAGTCCTTTTCTTCCAAATTCTCCCACCAATCCTCTTCAAGTAGGATGGCGGGTCCACCAAGACTATCACGTTAACCATCACCTCTGATAGTCCTTTTCCCCCAAATCCCCCCACCAATCCTCTTCAAGTAGGATGGTGGGTCCACAAAACTATCACGTTAACAGTTACCTCTGATAGTCAAATTCATTGGATAATGGCCTACCAGGTGATGTGCCTCTATTCCGACTTCATGGATAGTGCCCCACTAGGTGATGTGCCTTGTCTACTTCTTTTTATTCCCCTGCTAAGTCTTAATCAAAACTGGGGGTTGGTTACTTGGAATCCATTGGATTAAGAGTAATAAATCTTTCACATCGTTGAGATAGCATTACACTTCTGACGATCATCACCCCACGGAGTATGAATTCAGTTTGCATCACTCCTAACTTGTCACCCCACGGAGTATGAATTCAGTTTGCATCACTCCTAACTTGTCACGTTAACAATACACCTCTGACAATCAACTTATCAATCCTTGTCAATAGGATGATAGGTCCTCAAAATTGCTCAAATCGCAATCTTCCCCAGCAAGACGCTAAGTCTTCAAAATCTTGTTCAAATCACAAGCATCAAAATTTATCGCTTTTGATGATACACTCATTTAGCAAGTTTCCCCAGCGAGACGCTAATTCCTAAAATCTTGTGCAAGTCACAAGTACACATTCTCTTGTCATGTTAACACCATACCTCTGACAAATCAACTTATTAATCCTCTTCAATAGGATGATAAGTCCACAAAGTTGCTCCAATCGCAACACAAACTCTCGTCACGTTAACACTAAACCTCTGACCACCCACTTATCAATCCTCTTCAATAGGATGATAAGTCTACAAAGTTGCTCTGATCGCAACACAAATTCCCGTCATGTTAACACTAAACCTCTGACAATTCACTTATCAATCCTCATCAATAGGATGATAAGTCCACAAAGTTGCTCCGATCGCAACAAATTCCCGTCATGTTAACACCAAACCTCTGACAAAATTCACTTATCAACCCTCTTCAATAGGATGATAAGTCCACAAAGTTGCTCCAATCGCAACATATTCTCTTGTCATGTTAACACCCTACCTCTGACAAAATCAACTTATCGACTCTCGTCAATAGAGCGATAGGTCCTCAAAGTTGCTCCAATCGCAACACACCTTCTTGTCACGTTAACACCATACCTCTGACAAATCCACTTATCAATCCTCATCAATAGGATGATAAGTTCACAAATTTGCTCCAATCGCAACACATTCTCTTGTCACGTTAACATCATACCTCTGATAAATTCACTTATCAATCCTCATCAATAGGATGATAAGTCCACAAAGTTGCTCCAATCGCAACATATTCTCTTGTCATGTTAACACCATACCTCTGACAATCCACTTATCAATCCTCGTCAATAGGATGATAAGTCCACAAAGGTGCTCCAATCACAACACATTCTCTTGTCACGTTAACATCATACCTCTGACAAAATTCACTTATCAATCTTCTTCAATGGGATGATAAGTCTTCAAAATTGCCCCGATCGCAATATTCTTCTTGTCACGTTAATATCACACCTCTGACAAAATCAACTTATCGACTCTCGTCAACAGAACGATAGGTCCTTAAAGTTGCTCCGATCGCAACACTTTCCACTTATCGACTCTCGTCAACAGAGCAATAGGTCTATAAAATACTGTTAGGTTAACATCACACCTCTAACAGTCAACCCCCCCCAATGAACTTGTTAATCCTTTTTTAACAAGAATAGCAAGTTGTCGTTATAAAATCCCCAGCGGATTAATTATTTTCTGGAATTATCCTAGTGATAATAAAGAAAATTTCTGAATTTCACTCTAAGTGAAAATTCATGCCAAGTTAATATTACACCTCTGGCGCTTCCAACTTTCTTTCAGTGTTTCAAGTAACACAGGAAGAAATAACGAGAAAGTCTATGTATTCAACATCGTAGCTCCAAAATCCATGCCTTTTACGCATGGGGGACTTTATCTCGATCCCTAATTAGAGATAAGCCTACGCCTAACACGCGTTGCCGGTTAGTCGTTTCCCGTGAAAATGACAAAGTCTATGTATTCAAAATCATAGCATCAAGTCTAAGAGGGTACATTCTCTTAGCACAACGGTACATGTGGAACGGACTTAGACAATCCACATGCTAGCCCAACTCAAACGGTAGTCGGTAAAGGCTTATCAAATCCGTTGATGGCTGAGGGTTTGCCAAAAATCCTATGCACGTTTGCAGGTCCATCAGCTTAATGGATGTGAGCCGAGACTTAAAACAGATGAGCCAAAGACAAGTCTCAAAGACTTAGTCAAAAATGCACGGAAGCTACTTCCATGTCTTAAGTCAAAACGTTAAGGTCAGACCCACGATGCAAAAACCGAACGCCGAGGTCACACCTGTGTTCCAAATTCAACATGCAAGGGTGAAACCCGCATCTCAAGTTCAAAATGCAAGGTCCACCCCCACATTCCAGAAGCAGGATTATGGTGCATACCTTCACACAGGTCCTACGTGGCAAATCCATTCAACCATGATGCCTTCGAAGAAAGTGCAGAGAACAAATCCTTTACCACAAGGAATCAACAGCTCCAAGATCAGAGTTGAGATCCAAAGTATTCCGAAACTTCGTCCCAGTCAACCGCGAACTTTCGAAAACTTTGGAGGGGGTTCTGTAGGCTGTCAAAAAATCACAATAGATAGCTGATCCCCATCAAACACCGATGATGGAAGTTACAATCTGACGACTTCCAGAACACGCAGACTGCTAAAGGTTACAATCTGACGACCTTCACGACAACTGATGAAAGCTCTAATCAACAGCCTTCACAATCAACATCGAGAGTTACAATCTGACGACTCTCACAAAACAACGATCTTTGCAACGTTCTGACAGAAAGAGACTACAAATCGACGGTCTCTTCAAACCAAGACGTGGAAGTCCTCTCCGCGTACCAGCATCAAGATGCGCCGTGTTCATAGCCACGAACGCAGCTCAAATGTAGCTCCAAAAGTTACAAACGCAGCTCCAAAAGCTGCAAACGCAGCTCAGATTTGGCCGCCAACGCAGCTTCCAAATCGCTATAAACGCAGCCTTCAAACGCTGTAAACGCAGGTCACATCCAGCTCCAAACGCAGCTCATATCGTTGCCCAACGCAGCTCTTCACTCGCTGCCAGACGCAACTCTATATCGTTACCAAACGCAGCTTAAATCACCGCCAGACGCAACTCTATATCGCTACCAAACGCAGCTTAAATCACCGCCAGACGTAGCTCTATTCGCTGCCCGACGCAGCTCAACATCCCTGCCCGACGCAGCTCAACATCGCTGCACAACGCAGCTCAATATCGCTGCTCAACGCAGCTCCAAGCGCTGCCCAACGCAGCTCTATACCGCTGCCAAACGCAGCTTTCATCCGCTGCAAACGCAGCTTCCAATCACTGCGTTCAAGCTTTCAGACACTGCGTTTGGACACAGAATTCATGCCAGAATGCAGGATCTGCGTTTGACTCGTTCAAACACGAGTTGAACGGTTTCAAAACCGTTTCCCACGATCTGAGGGGATCACAACTCCACTCAGGAGTGATTTAAGGGGCGGTTACAAGAGTTCTAAAACTTGCCACGCAAGTTCTCCATAACGTCAAATCGTGAGGAGAAGATCATGTTCCAGTGAATCAAAACGTCGGATCGTCAACGGAGAGCAAACTCGACGCGAGCATTCGAGGGAGGCACTCCATCGCCACCGTGAAGAACCCAGAATTAAACAAAAGGGAGAATCCAGATCATTCTCCTCTCTTTTGTAATCAGGAAATCCAATTGTAACTAAGATTAAAGGAATACAAATCAAATTTTCCTTCGTTTCTTTTACTGCAAATTTTCCCACAAACAGCCTTTCATGTTGACATGGAGGTGTCGAGATGTTGACCACTTTTTGAGTCGACACGGGGGGTGTCATCTCGTATGATCAAGATGTTGACTTCCTTTCAAGTCGACACAGGAGGTATCATCTCATCTGGTTATGACGAAGGATACCTTTCGAGTTGATACAGGAGGTGCCATCTCATCTGGTTATGACATCAGCTACCTTTCGAGTCGACATAGGAGGTGCCATCTCATCTGGTTGAGATTTCGGCTACCTTTCGAGTCGGCACAGGAGGTGTCGTCTCATCTGGTTGAGACGCTAAATTTTACTCGATTTGCAGGGGCCGTCAGATTGTGATTCCCATTGTTGATTTCGCTCTTTAGTTGATCTTTGGCCTCAATATGCTTCTCTGTAACTCAGATGATGATGTTTATCATCTTTTTTTCAACTTGAGCTATGTGTGATACCCTATAGGAAATTTTTGACGTATACACCTACTCCTTCCACTTCTGGTTCTGGTTCTAGCTCTTTTTCTAGCTCTATAAAACCAGAAGAAATAAACTATCATTGTTTCCATAGGATTCTCAGTGCACTTGCGGACAACCTTTATGACATATATTATGAGTTCAAAAGTGCTAAGGACCTATGGAATGATCTTAAAGCAGAATATGACTATGATGATGCCAGAATTCTGCGTTTCACCTCCTCTTCATTCAACAAGTTCATGATGGTTGATGACAAACCCATAATTGAATAAATTCATGAATTCCAAGATTTCATTCTTCACCTCCAATTAAATGGAAACTCCTTTACTGATGACTTTAAAGATTCTTGTTTGATTGATAAACTCCCTCCCTCTTGGTTTAGTTTTTCTAGAGATCTCCGACACAAGCAATAAAATCTAACCTTAACTGAAGCCCTCAAGGCTATTCGCATTGAAGACTAGCATAGGCAAAATTTCAAACCTAAGTCTGAAATGAAAGCTAAAGTAAACTTGGTAGAGGATATGCCTAAATCTAAGAATTTCAAACCCAAATAGAATAAATTCAAGAAAAGCCAGCAGTCCTTCAACAAATCTTCCTCCAAATCAAATCCCAACTCTTTCGGCCATAAGTCTAAAGAACCAACCACCTGGATCCTAATTATTTCTATCGGAAGAAGGAACCAGCCAAACCTGCTCCAAAAGGAAATGGATCAAACAAAGTTAACACGATTGAAGAAATTTCAAATTCCTTCAGGTTAGTCTCTTCATCCTATTTTGTAAATTTCCTTACTACTTTCACTGATTGGTACTTGGATTCCGAGCTAATATTCAGATTTGTAATGATCGCTCTTGGTTTTCTACTTACTAGGAATCACGTGGAGGAAACATAAGCTTAGTAGATGACTCCACTAAACAAATAATAGGAATGTTTAAGATGAAAGTTGATGTTTCCATTGTTATCGAATCTATTACAACTTTAGTCGTTATAATAAACTCGAATAAAATAAAAAGTTGATCTTTTTATAAGATCTCCTTACACAATGAAAATAAAAAAGTTTACAACTTTATCAAACAAACGCAGAGATCGTTTATCGGCCTTCTGCTTGCGTGGGATCTTTGCCTGTGCCGGGGTTTATCCGTGGACCACCGTCGATCAGATCTACTTGTTGAAAAATTGGGCAGAGCTTTGTCTATCCGCGAAGGGATCGAGAAACTATAGCTCTTATCTCGGCGAAGCGAGATAATCACTCTTCTTAAGATTACCGCAACGGGATAACCCTAAGGAACGAATCGGGCTGCAGATCTAACTCCTCCTCCTCTCTGAAATCTATGCACTTTAAGTCTTCAATCCGACAGGGCTTCGCCGAGGCACGAGAATTCCAGATCTGAAAAAATAAGGGTCTGAGGCTTGTATTTATAGGCTTGAGGGGTTCCGGGCTGTTAAAATCACACAAAGGCCCAATTCTGCGTTGGAGACACCCCAGGGTGTCTCCACTTGAGCCGAGACACCCTAGGGTGTCTCGGCTTTGGCCGAGACACCCAAGGGTGTCTTGGCCTTAGCCGAGACACCTTAGGGTGTCTCGTTGGTCCGAGACACTCCGTTATAGTGTATTTGCCCGTTTCCGCTGTAAATTCTTCGTCCGAACTCGGATTTGAGTGATTCGAAGTACGTTGGAAAGCCGACAAGGAGTTCTATCAGTTTCGGTGGTCAAATCATCTGTAGAATGAATGAGACACGAAGGGCATTGTTTCTTTTGTAAACATCGTGGGGCTCCCAATTAGCCCGTACCTCTGTTATTCCGAAATTCTGTTAGTTCACGTAGTTCGTCGATTCACTTCAATCGTTCACCGACATCAATCGAACTTCTGTGAATCGGATAGTGACATTTATCGTCGTTCCTTAACACTGAGCTGTTCGTGGAGACCTATAGGCAATTTTCGATGCCTACAGATACCCCCTCCAAAGCATTCCAGACTCGTTTCTTTTGTAGAAGAGGCTGGAATACTTTGGATGTGATTGGTCTAGCCTTCAGTCAGAGTAAAGGACCTGTAGTTAGCTTCGATTCTTGACTCCTTTGATTTTCAGTCTACTCGATGCTTTGATGAATAGCTGAAATCCTTCCGGCGCTGCTTTTATCGTCTGGCCGTCGTCGAAGTCTCAAATCTACAACTGATGAGTTGAGTTTGGCTCGTGTCATTGAGTTGACTTTTTGATCGCAACGTGTTGACTAGCATTGACCTAGGGTTACGCATTGACCGGCGTTGACCCTAGGGTTTCGAATGTCGAATGTTGACTTTTTGGTCGTAACGCGTTGACTAGCGTTGACCTAGGGTTACGCGTTGACCGGCGTTAGCCCTAGGGTTTCGAACGTTGAATGTTGACTTTTTGGTCGCAATACGTTGACTAGCGTTGACCTAGGGTTACGCGTTGACCGGCGTTGGCCCTAGGGTTTCGAACGTCGTACGTTGAATTTTTGATCGCAACGCGTTGACTGGCGTTGACCTAGGGTTACACGTTAACCGGTGTTAACCTTAGGGTTTCGAACCTCGTACGTTGACACAGTTTATACTCATACGTTTTCTGGAGTATACACAGTTTAATCTCTTAAGGTATTGGAGAATGGCGGTCCCAAATGTTAGGGCTGCAGGACTAACTGTTAAAGCTGATTCATCTACATGTGTGGATCTTATCCTGAATTTGTTGGATGCTCAAGTCACGAGACCAACTAGTGGAGCTGGTGCGTCAATGACTCGCATTTATAGAATTTTTGGCAAATTCTCAGCCATCAACGGGTTTGATGAGCCTTTACCGACTACCGTTTGAGTCGGGCTAGCATGCGGATTGTTTAAGTCCATTCCACATGTGGCGTTAAGCTAAAAGAGTTAACCCTTTTAGTGCTACGATATTGAATACGTAGACTTCGTCTTTCTCCTGTGAAAAGACTAAACAGCGACGTGTATCAGACGTTGACTTAGGATTTTTTGGCAAATCCTCAGCCATCAACGGATTTGATATGTCTTTACCGACTACCGTTTGAGTCGGGCTAGCATGCAGATTGTTTAAATCCGTTCTGAATGTGACGTTGTGCTAAAGGAATGAACTCCCTTAGACTTGATGCCACGATATTGAATACGTAGACTTTGTCTTTGTCACGGGAATAGACTACCCGGCAACGCGTGTTAGGCGCTGACTTATCCTTACTTAGGATTCAGGATAAAAATCCCCAGACTCGGATTCTGGTGTCTTCTTCAATCGGTAAAAGACTAAACCGGCAACACGTGTTAGGCGTTGGCTTATCCCTTCTTAGGCTTTGGGATAAAATTCCCCATGCGTGTGAGGCACGGATTATGGTGTTATTAATAACAACCTGCCACAATGTTGAATATGTGGTCTTTTGTCCTTTTTACCGTCAAGGACTAACCAGCAACGCGTGTTAGACGTTGACCTATTCCTACTTAGGATTCGGAATAAAATTCCCCATGCATAAAAGACATGGATTTTTGTTGCTACGATGCTGAATACGTAGACTCGGTCATTTTTTTTACGGGAACGAACCACCCAGCAACGCGGGTTAAGCATTGACTTATCCCTACTTAGGTTTCGGGATAAAATACCCCAGACTGAATTCTGGTGTCTTTTTCAATCGGTGAAAGACTAAACCGGCAACGTGTATTAGACGTAGGCTTATCTCTATTTAGGAGTCGAGATAAAGTTCCCCGTGCATAGGATGTACGGATTTGAAGTTGAGAATTGTGTCTTTTCTTAGGGTAAAGACGAACCCAAAATGGAAGAGGAAGAATTTTATATTCTATCTCCCGGCACCGAAGAGAAAGAATTTTATATTCTATCTTCAGTTGGAAAGGAAACTCGAAGTGGGATCTCCACCCCCAGAATCCGAAATGATGAAACTAAGAGTGGGATCTCCACTCCGAGAATCGGAAAGATTCAAACGACCCTAACTTTTATAAAATTGGTTGTTTGATCCAAAAGAGTCCCTCATTTATTGAGGAGAAAGTCCAATTTCGACCATAACTTTTATAGGTTTGGTGGAAAAAGGAACAAAGGCAAACTTTCGTTTATCGAAACGGGATGACTCGGTCTTAGTCCTAACTATCTGTAGGTTTGACTAAGTGAGATTGAGAACAATCCTAACTTTTATAGGTTTGATTGCTCAATTTTTGAAAGTAGACCTCTCGTTCATAGGAATCGAGAGAGGAATTTGGCTTTGGCCCTAACTTTTATAGGTTTGACCTGAAAGCAAAGTCAACGGTAGGAAACAGTTTAGACTCATATACCTATTGGAGTATCAGGGAGCAGTTTATACTCGTATACTCTTCGGAGTATTGAGAAGCAGTTTATACTCGTATACTCTTCGGAGTGTTGAGAAGCAGTTTATACTCGTATACTCTTCGGAGTATTGCCGTTCTTATTTAGCTTATCCTAGCGTTATGACGCCGGCTTCAACCAAGGTTTGGATGCTATTCTTTAAAGTAAAGCAAGCCTTGGTGGGATGAAGGATCCTCCTGTGGTACGCACAGTACTTCGGATCTGTAGTATTGTCAGCTTCCTCCTGATTTGTGATGGGCGGCAGCTTGATCTTGTTGTTTTCAAGAAGGGTCTCGAAGATGGCTGGAACGTCTTCGTCCTTGAATGAGTACTCTTTTTGGAGCCTCGGATCCGAACTATTCTGCTGTCTTCGGGACTGCTGTTGCGACGTCTGATTAACGTCAACAACTGTTGTAGGTGTCTTCCCTTCCTCATGGGAAATGAGACTCGGATTCAGAGGGTTAGTCATCGGTTGGCATCTTTCAACCTTCCTCCTTCTAAGGAATCGTTCGGCCTGCTCTCCGCGCGCCTTCAACTCTCTCCAGGTATTAAGTGGTTCTACTCCCATAACGTCCAAGATGTTAATGGACAAGTTGTTATGACAGGTTTGCAAGACGAATTCCTCCGTGATGGGATCCTTGCAGTTTATTGCCTGATTGCGAAAGTGTTTGATGAAGGTATCCACCGACTCTCCGTCTTTTTGTTTCTCATCGAAGAGTGTCCTGATCGACACTTCAGTGTCATCATCGAAGAAATGAGCGAGGAACATGCTTTCCAGGTCCTCCCAGCTGTTGATGCTTCCAGGCTTGAGGCGGCGGTACCAATCGAAGGCGGGCCCGCGAAGGGTACCAACAAATGATCGGACCATCAGAGGCTCGTTGCCAGAGACCACTCCCAAATGGGACTTGAAATAGATCAGGTGCTGAGTGGAGGAACCCTTCCCGTCGAACGGCGTGAAATTGATCAGGTTGAACTTCGCCGGATACGGAATCGATTCCCATTCTTTCGGGTAAGGACACAGAATGCCGGTCTTCTTTACCTTTTGAACAGACATTAAAGCATTAATTTTGCTCTCGAGATCCTTCATCTTTTCGTCCTCATCTATATCCTGTTTTGGACAATTTTCGAGGGGAATAATGCGGCCACCCCCAGTGTTATCATCGTTGGTGGGTCCACCCCCAGCGTCGTTATTTTTAGTAGGACCACCCCCAGCGTTGTGTTCATCCACATCTGAATCGCTACCTGCTTGATTAGCAGTGCTGCGACGGCTGGACTCACCTAGCTGATTTGACAAAGCTCGAATTTGTTGGTCGTGCATTTGTCTCATCTCCTGCATACTCATTTCCATTTCAATTTTGAATGCTTCTTTCTGCTTGGCTAGAGCATCCTCAATGATTTTGGCTATTTGCTCGGTATTGACCATGAACACTTCCCGAGCTTGTCCTATGCTAGACGTTGTATCGTCAGAGGTGATTGCGGAATAAGAATCCAAGAGTTCGTCATCGGAATGTATTCCTTCATGGACACCATGGTAATCATTATGTCCAACGGTTTCTAGCTGAAGTTGAGATATTTGTTGGGTTATTCCCGAACTGACTCTTCTTCCTGGAGAGAAATTAGGGTTGGAACCACTTGAAACAATCGGAGATTTTCCCTTATTGACCATGTTGATGGTGACTTCTGGGAATTCATCATCTCGAGCAACCGATCCTCTTTGGTGGAAACGCCTTGATTTGGGCTTCGTCGTTCCATCGGAGATTCTCTCGAATATCGAGACCCTCTGCGGAGCGGTCTTGGGGCAGCTACACGTTGATAATACTGCCCTGATAATTTTGATACACGGACAGTGAGAGTCCGCTTCCCGGGTACTTCTCTTTCGAGATTTATTCGTACCCCCAGCCTGATAGTACAACTCATCGACGTTGCGGTCGGAGTAACCTATCGGCTGCTTACATGGATTCTCAGGTATAACGCGTTCATCTGTCTGACGCATTTTCCTCTGAGTAAACATTACCTTGTTGGCGTCTGCAAGAGTCACACGTTTGGAATCACACCTTTGTGAGGGTGAAACCTTAACGAGCTCCTGATTTTCTGTACGCACCGCCAAGCGGGCCGTTGCAGAAACCAATTTGTTACGAGGTCACGTACGACCCCCAGTCCGGATGTTGGCTCGAAGCTCCTTCAACGAACTCAAGCTTTCCTTAACAGGCGCTTTTCCTCGATCCTCGAGTAGAGAACCGATGCGATCCTTCAATGGGACTCTAGCTTTAGGGAGATCCACGTTGTCATAGAGCTTCACCGAAAGTGTGGGAGCAGGGTCTGGAGTTGACAAAGACCGGAGAGCAACGTCACCTGCTTTTGTCTTAGAGGCTGATTTGGCTTTTGGCACCCAAATTTGTTTGGATC
Organism: Asparagus officinalis; assembly: GCF_001876935.1. NCBI lineage: Eukaryota > Viridiplantae > Streptophyta > Magnoliopsida > Asparagales > Asparagaceae > Asparagus > Asparagus officinalis. The sequence goes on from NC_033801.1 coordinate 25,077,139, forward strand.
TCGGCGATCTCTTAACTGCCTCTTCCTTTTGCATTTCCTGTGCTTTTCGCACAAGGATCCGGGCATGCGCAAGCAAGGCGCGGTGCTTCTGGATTCGCTCCTCGAGAGTAGAGCGGGTTCTTTTAACACGAACCCATTCGTTAACTGGAGATCGAGAGGAGGATTCCGATGCTGGTCGTGGCAACAGATTAGCCACTTGGCGCTTTCTGAACTCCAGATCTGATTGGTAATGGAGTCCATCCATCTGATCCAAAGCCTTGGCGAATTAGCGCGCGAGGCGTTGTCGTTTCCTTTGACGTGCTCTCTTTGATAGAGTTGGCGCGCCTTCAGCAGTCGACTCCTTTATCGTGAAGGAGTTCAGATCTGCAGATCTGGTCTCATTGGATGCCGGCGGACCTTTGCAAGGTACGACTGTAGCATCGGCTATGGGGAGATCAATTTTTTGGTTCTTCAGATCTGGAGACCGATGGATCTTCTGGTAGGAGGAGGCCTTCCTGCACCTGCAAGGAGAGGCAGATCTGGAGGAGGAGGAGGAGACATACTCCTCAAACTTCTGCTGGTCGAACTCGTATTCGACCTCTTCAGCCACGTGGATCTTGATCGTTGGCTGCGGCACGACAACCTCGGCAGCGAGGCTGTTGGCTCCCACTGTGGTCGCCAGTTTGTTTGCGATAAAAGTTGATGTTTCTATTGTTATCGAATCTATTACAACTTTAGTCGTTACAATAAACTCGAATAAAATAAAAAGTTGATCTTTTTATAAGATCTCCTTACACAATAAAAATAAAAAAGTTTACAACTTTATCAAACAAACGCAGAGATCGTTTATTGGTCTTCTGCTTGCGTGGGATCTTTGCTTGTGTCGGGGTTTATCCGTGAACCACCGTCGATCAGATCTACTTGATGAAAAATTAGGCAGAGCTTCGTCTATCCGCGAAGGGATCGAGAAACTGTAGCTCTTATCTCGGTGAAGCGAGATAATCACTCTTCTTAAGATTACCGCAACGGGATAACCCTAAGGAACGAATCGGGCTGCAGATCTAACTCCTCCTCCTCTCTGAAATCTGTGAACTTTAAGTCTTCAATCCGGCAGGGCTTCGCCGAGGCACGAGAATTCCAGCCCAAAAAAAATGAGGCCTAAGACTTGTATTTATAGGCATGAGGGGTTGCGGAGCGGTTAAAACGCCGAGGCACGAGAATTCCAGATCTGAAAAAATGAGGGTCTGAGGCTTGTATTTATAGGCTTTCCGGGCTGTTAAAATCACACAAAGGCCCAATTCTGCGTTGGAGACACCCCAGGGTGTCTCCACTTGAGCCGAGACACCCTAGGGTGTCTCGGCTTTGGCCGAGACACCCAAGGGTGTCTTGGCTTTGGCCGAGACACCTTAGGGTGTCTCGTTGGTCCGAGACACTCCGTTATAGTGTATTTGCCCGTTTCCGCTGTAAATTCTTCGTACGAACTCGGATTTGAGTGATTCGAAGTACGTTGGAAAGCCGACAAGGAGTTCTATCAGTTCCAGTGGTCGGATCATCTGTAGAATGAATGAGACACGAAGGGCATTGTTCCTTTTGTAAACATCGCGGGGCTCCCAATTAGCCCATACCTCCGTTATTCCGAAATTCTGTTAGTTCACGTAGTTCGTCGATTCACTTCAATCGTTCACCGACATCAATCGAACTTTTGTGAATCGGATAGCGACGTTTATCGTCGTTCCTTAACACTGAGCTGTTCGTGGAGACCTATAGGCAATTTTCGATGCCTACAAGGAAGTGGACGTATAGAGCTTACCATGACCTCTGGGAAAGCTCTGAATCTGCAAGGCATTCATCATGTTCCTTCTCTCTGCCGTAACTTGATCAGTGAATCTCTTCTCCTTAGAGCTGGCTATAGGATTGTAAAAGAATCTAATAAATTTGTGATTACAAAGAACAATGTATTCATAGGAAAAGGATTTACTTGTAATGGCCTTTTCAAACTCAAGTAATCAATTCCAATTCTAATAAAATTTCTCAGTCTTCTACTCCACAAATTATTGAGTCTTGTGATGTTTAGCGTGGACGGCTTTGACATGTCAATTTCTAAACCTTGCAGAGAATGAGTAAATTGAACATTATTCCTAAATCTTCTTACGATCCCTCATTTAAGTGTGAGATTTGTGTTCTAGGAAAGCACACTAAAAAACCTTTGAAGTCTATAACTAGAAACTCTGAATCCCTTAAATTAATTCATAGTGATGTGTGTGACTCGAACCAAGTTCTCACCCGAGGGGGTAGGAGATATTTTGTGACTTTTATAGACGATCACTCCAGATATTGTTACACCTATCTTCTCAAAACTAAAGATGGAATTTTAGATAGGTTCAAGGTGTATAAAGCTAAATCTGAGGGGGGGGGGGGGGGAGTATACCTCAAATGATATGATTGAATATTACCAAAAACATGGTATTATTCATGAGGTAACTGCTCTTTATACACCACAGTCTAACGGGGTAGCTGAACAAAAGAACATAACCCTAATGGATATGGTGAACTATATGTTACTTAGTTCAGGAGCACCTAAAAAGTGAAGCTCTTCTTTCTCCCTGCTTCATTCTCAATAGGATTCTCTACAAATCTTCTGATATAACTCCTTATGAATATTAGAAGGGGAGAACTCCTAGTCTAATCTTCTTCTAGGTTTGGGGTTGCTTGGCTAAGGTAGCTATTCCTGAACCTAAAAATAGGAAAATTGGTTCTAAGACTGTTGATGCTGCTTTCATTGGATATGTACTAGATAGCAATGTTAACAAATTTCTTGTCATTAACTCTAAAATCAGTGACATATCTAACAACACTATCATTGAAGCAAGAGATGCAGTCTACTTTGAAAACATCTTTCCTTTCAAATCTAAAATCTCATAAAATCCTACATCATCTCTTTCTTCTGATCTACCATCTTCTTGTTCTTCTCACCTTCTTGATATTGAACCTCAAAGAAGTAAAAAAGGTAGAATTCAAAAGGATTTTGGAGAATACTTCTTTACCTTTCTTGTTGAAGGTGATCCAAACTCTTTTAAGGAAGTAATGAATTCACCCGAATCTCCTTTATGGAAAGAAGCCATTGAAAATAAAATCAAATCTATCATGGAAAACCATACTTGGATACTCACCGACTTACCTCCAGGTTGTAAACTTGTTGGTTGTAAGTGGATATTCAAGAAGAAATTTAGAGCTGATGGTTTCATTGATAAATATAAAGCTAGATTAGTTGCTAAAGGCTATACTCAGTAAAAAGTCATCAATTACTTTGATACTGTAGGCGTCTAAAAATGCCTATAGGTGTTCGTACATAGCTTGAGACGAAGAGAAGATGATGAACGTCATCATTCGAGTCAAGAAAGATTATCTGAGTGGCCCACGCTTGTCGGTCAACTCTAAGTGACCGAACGCGTTGGTCAACCCAAGTGACCGAACGTGCTCGTCAGTCAGCTCGCACGTGTCAGTCAGCTCCAAGTGACCGAACACGCTCATCAGTCAGCTCTCACGCGTCGGTCAGCTCCAAGTGACCGAACGCGCTCGTCAGTTAGCTCGCGCTCATCAATCATCGAAGCGTACAAAATAACAAGATAACCAAATAGGCAAATCGGCAGAAAGTACAAGTCCAGGAAAGTCATGAAACACCAAAAGAACTCAAACAAGGCTCGGAACTTACATGGCGTACGAGTCACCTCTTGGTGACCCACGGCCGCGCGGGTCACTGTGGTATGTCATGCGCCCAAAGTTGTCCAGAACGTTCAAAACGCATTTTTTGCTGTTTTCACGAGATTTCTTCTGTTCCAGAGATTCCCAACTACCTAGATATCATCTTCAAATGTAGTTACATGGTTGTCAACTAATAATAAGGCCAAATCCATCGTTCTTATCTGAAAACCCCCAACCGAAGCCTATAAATATAGGCCTAGGGGATCATTTTAAAGGGGCGAGTTATTAACAAGACGAGGAGATGTTGCCGAACTTTAGAGGCAAGAGCCACGAATTTCAGCAAGGGGTAGCGAGATCCCGTCGAACTTCAGCATAAAGAAGGAGTCTTTCGAAGGATCTGAAGCCCCATCCCCCCTTTCCTTGAGATTAGGCTTGGTCTTAATCTTGAGAAGAGTACTGATTTCACTTGGTCGATATCAGTACTTTAGCAAATACTTTCTTGATAAAGTAGGAGCTCTGATCAATACTTCTGTCAACCGGATCTGATCCGTAGGCGGTCCACGGATATCAACGTCCCCGGTACAGGTAAAGATCCCACGCAAAAGAGAGACTAATAAATAGGATCTGTGTGTTGTTTGAAAGAGATTGTAATCAGTTATTTTCATTGTGTAAAATGCCGAACTTTAGAGGCAAGAGCCACGAATTTCAGCAAGGGGTAGCGAGATCCCGTCGAACTTCAGCATAAAGAAGGAGTCTTTCGAAGGATCTGAAGCCCCATCCCCCCTTTCCTTGAGATTAGGCTTGGTCTTAATCTTGAGAAGAGTACTGATTTCACTTGGTCGATATCAGTACTTTAGCAAATACTTTCTTGATAAAGTAGGAGCTCTGATCAATACTTCTGTCAACCGGATCTGATCCGTAGGCGGTCCACGGATATCAACGTCCCCGGTACAGGTAAAGATCCCACGCAAAAGAGAGACTAATAAATAGGATCTGTGTGTTGTTTGAAAGAGATTGTAATCAGTTATTTTCATTGTGTAAAAGTCTTATAAAAAGACTAATTTTTTGTTGAGTTTATTATAACGCCTGAAGTTGTAATAGATTTAATCACAATGAAGAAAACAATTTCTGACCCAAACACGCTGACGACTACAGTGGGAGCTAACAGCCTTTCTACGAAGGCTGCTGTGTTGTAACCTCCGATCCGGATCCCGGTTGATGTAAAGGTCGAGTACGAGTTCGACCATGCTAAGTTCGGGGAATTTTTGTCATCCTCCTCCTCCAGATCCTCCGCTCCTCGCAAGTGCAGGAAGATCAACGCCCCTGTTGCTACTATAATCACACCTTGCAACACCCCTCCGGCCCCCAACGAGACAGGATCTGCAGATCTAGACTCTCCTCAATCAAGGAGATAGCCGCTGGAGGCACGCCCACTTTATCGAAAAGAGCTCGCCAAAGGTAACGCTAACGCGTCGCGTGCCAATTTGCCAAGGCTTTGGAGCCTGTAGACGGGATCCGTTACGAAGCGGATCTGAATATCAAGGAGCGTCGAGCACCCCAACAGCGGACAAATGACTAACCCTCCAAGTCCTCAATGAAGGAATGGATCCAAGTCAAAAGGACCCATTTGACCCTTGTGGAACGCATCCAAAAGCACCGTATACTGCTTATGCACGCGCGGATTCTTATGCAAAATGTACAAAAGATACAGAAGAAGGACATAGCTAAGAAACAACCAAGGTTGCACCAAACTTGGAGGCCAAAGTCCAAAACAGCGACCAAAAAGATAAAAAAAATATGAGTCACACCCAGGTGACCCGGCCAGGGGTGACCCGCCTAACCACGGGTTACCAATTCCTGACCTGCCTAACCACGGGTCACCAAGTCCTGACCCGTGCTAGGGCCGAGACAGGAGACACTCCGCACCCATTTTTTTGATTCTGTCGAGTTCCGCCCCTGTGCTGATTGATCGGATACTTCCAGTGAAGCCACGTGGTAGTGTGAACTCATCCAGAGGCAAGAAAGCAATGGCGGATCATCTGGGTCCTTCGCACAAGGATCGAGGCAAAGTTTCGATCAAAGAGCGCTTGGGTCTGATGACTGAACCCTGAGCAACTCATCGAGCTGGGGGTCACACTCGCCCTTACAACAAGTTTGAGCCTTCTCGTAAAGAGGAAACTCCCATAACCGACCGCCTTAGACTACGTGTCGAAGTCTGAGAGCTCGTTAAGGTCCCACGCTCACGACTGCGTAGCTCAAAACGTACGACTCTTGAGAGCGCTAACAAGATGTAGAACCCCCAGAAGGAAACGTTTTCGTCCGATGGTGATGATGTTATACCTGGGAAGTCGTGCCAATACACGATAGGTTGCTCCGATAATTATGCCGATGAGTTATACTATCAGGCTGAGGGTATGAACAGATCTCGAAAGAGAGATACCCAGGAGATGAACTTTCATTGTCCGTGTGCCAAACTCATCTGGGCAGTATTATCAACGTGTAGCTACCCCAAGACTACTCCACATAGGGTCTCAGTATTCCAAAGGCTTTCATCTGAAGCGTCAAATACCAACCCAAGGCATTTCCGTAAGAAACAATCAGCCGTTCAAGATGACGAACTTCTAGAACTCACAATTAACATGACTGATAAGGGAAAGTCGACTTGACCTTCTAGTTCCGACCCGCTCATATCGCATCATCTAACCCGGTTGTGATCGGGAACCATTAGACAAAGGGGTTATCATAGAATGCAGAGGGGATTATCCTCGGATGATGAAGTATCAGATGCCAACTCTGTAATTGCTTCTGACAATATGGTATCCAGCCCAGAACAATCCCGCAATGCACTTATGATCAATACCGAGCAAATCGCTAAAATTCTTGAGGATGCTCTAGCCAAGAAGAAAGAAGCATTCAAAATTGAAATGGAAATGGCTATGCAGCAGATAAGGGAAGAGCATGACCAACATATTCGGGCTCTGTCCAATCAACTTGGTGAATCCAACCATCATAACATTGCTAACCAAGTAGGTAGCAATTCAGATGTGGATGAACATCTTCATGTTGATAACCCTCCCATTGACCAGAACACTGGGGGTGGCCCCACTGAGAACAACGACGCTGGGGGTGGTCCTACCGAAGATGACAATGCCGGGGTGGTTGCGTTGTCCTTCTTAGAAATTGTCCAAAGCATAATACAGATGAGGATGAAAAGATAAAAAATCTTAAGAGCAAAATCAACTCCCTGATGTCCGCTCGAGAGGTGAAGAAGACCGGTATTTCGTGTCCTTTCCCGAGAGAGTGGGAGTCGATCCCATATCCAACGAAGTTCAACCTAATCAACTTTATGTCATTCGACGGGAAGGGCTCATCCACTCAACATCTGATCTACTTCAAGTCCCACTTGGGCATAATCTCTGATAATAAAGCTTTGATGGTACGGTCATTCGTTGGCACCCTTCGCGGACATACCTTCGATTGGTACTGCCATCTCAAGCCTGGAAGCATCAATAGCTGGGACGACATGGAGAGCTCATTGCTCAGCAATTTCTTTGATGACGATGCTGAGGTATCCATCAGGACACTCTTCGAGGAGAAACAGAAAGACGAAGAGATGGTCGACGACTTCATCAAGCGCTTCCAAAATAAGGTGATGAATTGCCGAGATCTAGCCACAGAGGACTTCATCCTCCAAACCTATCATAACAACCTATCCATTGATATTTTGAAAGTTATGGGAGTATCACCGTTTAATACCTGGAAAGAGTTGAAGGTGCGTGGACAACAGGCCGAACGCTTTCTCAGAAGGAAGAAAGCCGAAAAAGCCAACCGACGGCTAACCCTCCCAACTCAAGCTTCGTCTCTCGTGGTAAGGGGAAGGCACCTATAACAGTTGTTGATATTAATCAGATGTCATAATAACAACCCTGAAGACAACAAAAGACTTCGGATTTGAGACTCCAAAAAGAGTACTCCTTCAAGGACGAAGACGTTCCAGCCATTTTCGAATCCCTCCTTAAGAACAACAAGATCAAGCTCCCACCTATCGCAAATCAGAAGGAAGCTGATAATATTTTGGATCTAAAGTACCGTGCGTACCACAGGAGGATCCTTCATCCCACCAAGGCTTACTTCACTTTCAAAAATAGCATCCAAATCTTGGTTGAAGCCGGCGTCATAACACTAACTTAAGCCGAATGAGAACAGCGAACACTCCGAGGAGTACATGAGTGTAAACTAATTCTTCACACTCTAACTGGTGCACGAGTCTAAACTGCTCCTTATTACTCCAACGCCTCAAGAGCCTAAACTGTGTACACTCCGAAGAGTATACTAGTATAAACTGCTTCTCAATCCTCCGATAAGTATAAGAGGTTAAACTGATTCTCTTTGATGGGAAGGTCCTAGAGAATTTTATACATAATATTCTTTAGGATAACCTGATCAAGCAACTGACTATAATATTAGACCCAGTTTTGCAAAGAAAGCTGGGGATGGATAATTCATGTAACGGGAAGTTCCCAAAATAATGCTATATGGTGTATTCTTAAGGATAACCCGGTCACTATAAAAAAGTGATGAATAAGAAACTCCCACTTGGACTCTGAATGCTTCCAAGAGTGAAACGGATCCAATTACCAGGATCAAATTCACCAAACTCCATGCACTCTTTTGTTGAGACGAGATCTAATCACTTCATTGGATCAATCTTCCCTCACAAAAAACTCTCACTGGTATTTGGTGATTCATAATTTTCCGCCACAAAATCCTTCACTGATCAAATTAATTGACAGTGGGTCCACTAAAAATCTTTTCTGGTTTAATCCACTCAAACTCCCGCTATGTCTGTACACTCAACACTTCCATTGTTAGAGTCCGAGCATAATGATTGGAATTTTAATATGCTAATCCTTAACAATTATCAAACCCTTTCGTGTTAAGTCCTTGTCACTTGACACCAAGAACCCCCGCTGATTGATCGGTACAAGTCAACACTCCCACTGTGATTTGTACTCTCACTCCCACTATCTACCTGGTCAAACCTTCCTACAGTTAGGGCCACAACCAAAATCCCCTCTCGATTCCTCTAATGAACGAGAGGTTCACAAATCGAGCGATCAAACATTTCTACAGTTAGGATCATCTCAAACTTCCTACTTGGTCAAACCTTCCTACAATTAGGACCACAATCAAAATCCCCCATCGATTCCTCCAATGAATGAGAGATCGAAAAATCGAGCGATCAAACCTTTCTATAGTTAGGAACATCTTAAACTTCCTACTCGGTTAAACCTTCCTACAGTTAGGGTCGTCTCAAACCTTCCTATAATTAGGGGTTCACTTTCAAATCAAGCGATCAAACCTTCCTACAGTTAGGGTCGTCTCAAACCTCCCACTTGGTCAAACCTTCCTATAGTTTGGACCATAATAAAAATCCCCTCTTGATTCTTTCCATGAACGAAAGGTCCACTTTCAAATCGAGTGATCAAACATTCCTACAGTTAGGGACACCTCAAACTCCCGCTTGGTCAAACCTTCTCATAGTTAGGATCAAAACCACAGTTCACTCTCGATAAACGAGAAATTCATCTTTAGTTCGGTAATCAAACCTTCCGACAGTTAGGATTATCTGAATATTTTTGATTCTCGTAGTGGAGATCCCACTCTTAGTTTTATCTTTCCGGATTCTAGAAGTGGAAATCCCACTTTGAGTTTTCTTTGTAACTGGAGATAGAATATAAAATTCTTCCTTTCTAATATCGGGTTCGTCTTTGCCCCAAGAGAAGACACCATCCTTTAACTCCATAATCCGTGCCTCACACGTATGAGAAATTTTATCCTGAATCCTAAGAAGGGATAAGTCAACACCTAACACGTGTTGTCGGTTTAGTCTTTCACCGGTTGAAAAAGACACCAGAATCCATGTCTGGGGAATTTTATCCCGAAGCCTAAGTAGAGATAAGTCAACGCCTAACACGCGTTGTCGGTTTAGTCTTTCACCAAGTGAAGAAGACACCAGAATCTAAGTCTGGGGACTTTTATCCTGAAGCCTAAGTTAGGATAAGTCAGCACCTAACACGTGTTGTCTGGTAGTCTATTCCTATGAGAAAGATGAAGTCTACGTATTCAAAATCGTAGCACTAAAAGAGTTAACTCTTTTAGCACATCGTTACGTTCGGAACGGATTTGAACAATCTGCATGTTAGCCCGACTCAAACGGTAGTCGGTAAAGGCTAATCAAACCCGTTGATGACTGAGGGTTTGTCAAAAATCCTATAAATGGGAGAGTCATTGACGCACCAGCTTCATTAGTTGGTCTCGTGACTTAAGATCCAACAACTTCAGGATAAAATCTATACATGTAGATGAATACTCTTTAACAATTGGTCCTGTAGCCTTAACATTTGGGACCACCATGCTCCAATACCTTAAGAGCTTAAACTATGTAGACTCCAGTGAACGTACGAGTATAAACTGTGTTAACACCGATTGATGCATTACAGTGAAGGTCAACGCCGGACAACGTGTTACAGTAAAGGTCAATGTCGGTTAATGCATCGACAATTTCGCCAAAATAAGGCTAAGAAAAAAATTCTAGATTAAAGGATGATTTCAGGGAGTTCAATTACGATCCAGATATGAATTCCCAACGAAGACGATCAGTTCAATGTCAACTCAACAACACGAACTAAGTTCAAATGCTTATACACCAACTTCGGCTCAAGATTTTGATAACGGTCAGATGATAAATGCAGTGCCGAAAGAACTACATCTATTAGACAAAATACTGAATGGATTAAAGGCTAAAGACTAAAGAAGTCAAGAATTGAAGCCATTCACAGGTCCTACCCGATCTCCTCCATAAAGTACTGAAGAGATTGAAAACCAGGCCTATCTTATCCAAAGCATTCTAGACTTCTCTATAAAAGAATGAGTCTGAAATACTTTAGAGGGGGTATCTGTAGGCGTCTAAAAATGCCTATAGGTATCCGTACGTAGCTCGAGACGAAGAGAAGACAATGAATATCATCATCCGAGTCAAGAAGGATTATCCGAGTGGCCCGTGCTTGTCGGTCAACTCCAAGTGACCGCACGCATTGGTCAACCCCAAGTGACCGAACGCGCTCGTCAGTCAGCTCCAAGTGACCGAACGCGCTCATCAATCAGCTCGTGCACGTCGGTCAGCTCTAAGTGACCAGACACGCTCATCAGCCAGCTCGCGCTCATCAATCAGCGATGCGTACAAGTCAACAAGACAACCAAATATGCAAATCGGTAGAAAGTACAAGTCCGGAAAAGTCAGAAAACACCGAAAGAACTTAAACAAGGCTCGGAACCTGTGTGGCGCACGGGTCACCCCTTGGTGACTCGCGG
>NC_033801.1:25088207-25170546 GCF_001876935.1 Asparagus officinalis
GCCGCGCGGGTCACCTCATGGTGACCCGCGCACGCACGAGTCACCGTGGTCTGTCCTGCACCCAAAGTTGTCCAGAACGTCCAAAACACGTTTTTTGCTATTTTCATGGGATTTCTTCTATTCCAGAGGTTCCCAACTACTTAGATATCATCTCCAAACATGGTTACATAGTTGTCAACTGAGGATAAGACCAAATCCATTGTTCTTATCCGAAAACCCCCAACCGAAGCCTATAAATATAGGCATAGGGACTCATTTCAAAGGGGTGATTTATTATCAAGATGAGGATGTGCTGTCGAACTTTAGAGTCAAGAGCCACGAATTTCAGTAAGAGCTAACGAGATCCCTACGAACTTCGGCATAAAGAAGGAGTCTTTCGAAGAATCTGAAGCCTCGTCCCCTCTTTCCTTGAGATTAGGCTTGGTCTTAATCTCGAGAAGAGTACTGATTTTGCTTGGTTGATATCAGTACTTCAGCGAATACTTCCTTGGTGAAGTAGGAGCTCTGATCAATACTTTTGTCAACCGGATCTGATCCGTAGGTTGTCCACAGATATCAACGTTCCCGACACAGACAAAGATCCCACACAAAACAGAGACTAATAAATAGGATCTGTGTGTTATTTGAAAGAGATTGTAATCAGTTATTTTCATTTTATAAAAGCCTTATAAAAAGACTAATTTTTGTTGAGTTTATTGTAACGCCTGAAGTTGTAATAGATTCAATCACAATGAAGAAAACAATTTCTGACCCAAACAGATACATATTCTCCTGTAGCCCGAATCTTAACTATCCGAGTATTATTAGCCTTTGTTGCTATTCATAAGCTGACCATACATCAGATGGATGTTAAAACTGCTTTTCTGAATGGTGATTTAGATGAAGAAATCTATATGCATAAACATGAAAGCTTTGTTGTCAAAGGTCAGGAAAACAAAGTCTGTAAACTTGTTAAATCTCTGTATGGTCTAAAACAAGCTTCTAAACAATAGCACCAGAAATTTAACAAAGTCATTGCACAATATGGCTTTACTGTGAATGAACACAATAAGTGTGTCTATTCTAAGCTGATAAACAATGACTATGTCATCATCTATCTCTATGTTGATGATATCCTTATCTTTGGAACAACTCTTGAAGAAATCCTAAAGGTTAAGGATTATCTATGCAAGAACTTTGACATGAAAGACTTAGGTCTTGCCGACATAATACTTAGAATTAAAATCACTAGAGACACTAGAGGGATATCCTTGAGTCTTTCTCATAGTATTAAAAAAATACTGATCAAATTCAATTTTTATGATTCTAAACATGTCTCTACACCTTATGAGTCTTCTATATCTTTGGTGAAGAATGAAGGTGAACATGTCTCCCAGCTGAAGTTTTCTCAGCTGATTGGATCTCTCCTATACATATCCAACCGAACTAGACCCGTTATAGCTTATGTTGTAGGGAGACTGAGCCGGTATACCAACAAACCTACCAAAGATCACTGGATTACCTTAGAGAGAGTATTCAAATACTTAAAAGGCACAGTTGACTAATGCTTGACTTACATTGGGTATCTTGATGCTATAGAAAGGTATAGTGACACTAACTGGGTCACGAATTCTAACAGTGTAAAGTCTACATCTGGATATGTTTTTCTCTTTGGTGGTGGTGTTGCTGTATCCTGGAAATCCTTTAAGCAAATAGTAATTGCCAAGAGCACCATGGAGTCTGAATTGATTGCTCTTGATACAACTTGTACTGAAGCAGAATGGTTAAAAGATCTACTTTCTGAACTTCCTTTGGTCCCTAAGCCCTCTCCTCCAATTTACATTCATTCTGATTCTAGATCCATCATAGAGCTTCTAAAGTAAGTACATGTAAATAAAAACTGAACAAACACATTCAAATAAGATATAAATCTGTACAACACATGCTAGGCAAGGTTATGATTTTAGACTTTGTATAGTCTGAAAAGAATCTTGATGACCCTTTGACTAAGGATTTATCCAGGAGTGTGGTTCTGGATTCATCGATGGAGATGGGGTTAAGCCCATAAGTGAGGTCACCGATAGTGGTAACCCAACCTTTATTTGGAGACTTAATCTCAATGTAGATTCAATGTGGTAGAAACAAGCTAGACTAGTAACACTCGTGTGGAGCATTGACTCAAATATATTAATATATTATTATGTAGTATTTGCTACTACCCCTTCTCTATGGTGACGATGCTCTTATGATACAGCTGGTAAGGTTGAGTTTTACTCTTAATAAGTCTAACATGGGTATTACGAAGGGTATGATATCAAGCTGTAGTACCCTTAGAGGACTTATCTATGTGACGGGGCTAACCCCTAGAAACTCTCATGAGTCGGTTATTGTGAGCATTGCCTTTAACCCTCAACCCGCTTTGCTCAATAGATGAAGACGTATTGTGTATGTTTTCATCAATACCTGGTACAAGGGGCCTAATTCAAGGTCAAGTCCATTATGTCCCTCAGGTTGCGATGAACTCACTAAGAAAATGTTCAATGTCGAAATCTACCTCTCCCGAATTCACGATACGAAAGGTTGCCTAACCTATATTTGTTTTGTGATTTATTAATTTTTGAGTTTTCAGTCAAATATTGCTTTTTGGAGGGACTATTGGCTATGTTGTTAGAGGAAAGGCAATTTTACATTCATGAATAGTCCCACATGGACTAATGTAATGAATAGTAAGAGGTTTAAATTGCTTCTCCACTCATTGTGCTTTGAGGATCCCTATGAAGAGGGTGTATTGGGCATTGTATTATTTAGGCTTTGCATAACATACATGCGCGCCCATGCCACGACTCGATGTGCGCGCACGTTTTTCATGTGGATATGTGGTTGTAATGGCTGTCGTGATCTGCATAACGGCTATTTTGAGAGCACGTTTTGGAAAAACATGCATAACAACTCCGTTCATTCAGCGGGGGTTACATCTCTCCACCCCTATATAAACAGCCCAAGACCCTATTCAAAGATACAACAACGAAAACAAAAGTTCTCTTCTCTTTTCTCAAAGCCAAAGCTTTCTTATTTTCTTCCTCTCTCAAAATTCCTCGGTTATTGTTACTTTTATTTGGGCAACTCTCTTCATATGAGCAGAAGCTCTGCACTTTCGCCTGAGTTCAGAGGTCGGTTGATTCCGGGGGGTTTTTACCGCTAGGAGAGAGAGGATCATCTGCGCCAGGGCGATAGGCGGGTCCTTAATCTTCTAGGGCAGTGTTTACACGGCTGCTCCAGATCAGGCCAGATTTTCTTGTTACTTTTATTTTTCGGAGTTTTGCATGCTATAATTTAATATTGTTTGATTGTTATCTAACAAGCTTTTGATACTTTCAATTTCTAATAATTTCAGTCTTAGTAGATGCCTATTATGTTGTTTTATTTAAAAGAGGATTGTAAACAATAGAGGTATTGCTTTCTGATCAAATAATACTTTCCTCTTTCATTATTCTTGGTGAGCCTCTTGATGAATCCAAAGATGGCGCGGCATCAGATTTTCAAAGCTATACTTGAAGATGATTCTAGGATTTATCTTTCCGAATCCTAAAACGATTAGAGAATGTAGGAACAAACTAGTGGCATTTAAATTGGGCATCAGGGCCAAAATCAATACAACAGAAAATGAAAGAATCTGAAAAAATCTTCTCTTTCAAAATCACAGACAGCTTGTATTTTTTGCCCCCACGTTTAATTTGCTTTGAATTATATACAACCTGTAACCTGTCCTCTATTAACACCGATCAACATCTCTCCATTCAAGGTACACTAAGCCAGCAAGATAATGAGTATAGGCCCCTGCAATGACAAGAACATGAAACAACTGATGACTATTACCCACAAGATCAAACTTCCCCGGCTTCCATCTCTCAGGAACCCTCGTCACGTAAGCAACAATGCCAAGCCCATAAAAGACACCCATAAGAAACTCGTATCCTGTTGACAGTATCGCCTCTGGTCGATCACTGAACACAACAAGCTTGTGCACTATCGGAACTAAACCTGAAATCCCCATACAGAAGAAGAGCGAGGCCCTCACTGTTCGAAACTCAGCAGTCTGGAACACTGGCACAAAAGAGACAAGGACAGAGGCTACTCCAAAGGTAGTTATAAAGCAGATATATAGGTTAGAGATGAAAGGATCACATATGAAGGAATAATAGACTAAAGGGTAGAAGGACGTGACGATGAGAGTGGATATTCCGGTGTAATCAAGACGAAGCATTAGGTAGGAGGTTCTTTCGGAGTGACAGGAGGTGAGGTGGCAGACGCTGCTCGCCAGGAGGCAGAACATGGCTCCACATAGGAAGGCGAAGAAAGGCCAGCGAGTGATTGGCGTTGAAATCAATGGTGATATCGCGTTGGACTCTTCGTCTTTGATGCTCTCCTGAAGTTACAATGGAATATGCATATAAGTTTGCATCGGTTATTTCATGAAAATGATATGAGACTATAATCCTCAAATATGGTATGATAGTAACCCAGGTTTAAAACTCACTTTTCACACATTTAAAGCAGATTAGGGGGCAGAGAGAGAGAGAGAGAGAGATGTTTATGCGTAAACCAGTTTAGGTTTTAATTCGTGAAAAAAAAATTTCAACTTGCAAAGGCACATTAGAGAACAAAATAATAGCCATCAATACTCATCATAATTTCCCAATATTGTTGTATTTAAGTGAGGATTTAAGGATTTTTTTCGACCAAAGTACATGGGTCACTGATGTTGTTGGCATTGACAGAACTCTTTGGACAGTTGATCAGAATTTGTGGAATTTTCCAAGCTGATAATTTTTGAAGTATGCCTTCCACAGAGGATACAAAGTCCTTTAACTCATCTCCTGACAGAGTTGCAGGATGACAACTTTAAGACAAAGAATGTTGAATTGATGAGCTTACTTCTCTCGGTATCATCATTGCAGTGATCACAGTCAGAACTAGAAATATGAGGAATCCAATCAGGTGCCTGAGAAATCAGAAAATTTTGAAATATTTTCAGAGGTATTGTAATTGATAAACAGAATCAAAGATGAAAGACTAAGAAATATAAGTCTTACGTCCAAACGTTAAGAGTCTCGTTGTGAACAGAGAACATACTGAGGACAGTCTCCTTCAATGGCCATTCGCATCTATAGCAGCTCACTATGAACTCATTGTCCTTCAAATAATCTGGCAAAGAATCATAATCAACAAGAACACACTTCGGTTCCTCGCACATTTTCTTCGCAATTTCTTCACTGCCTTCCCTGCAGTTTCTCTGAATCGAGCAAGTCTCGTCAAATGCAAGAGATGACAACAACATGGCCTTCTTAGTTATGTCTCGCTGCAAAGAAAAAGGATGCAGAGAGATACAATGCTAAATGGTTCACCGATTTCACAAGCTAACTGAATCTCCATTGAATTTCTGGTTGAAGTAGGATTTTCGACATTTAATAGATAAGCTGATATTGGTGGGAATGGTTAGGGGATAATGACATCTTACTCCCTATGTGTCTCTTGTTTCTTTCTTGTGGGCTTCAATTTAGTGGGGGTTCATTGCTTGTTAGGAAAGAGAAAGTCAAGGAATTGGAATCCTTTGAGTAATATTCCAATCATGAATCCGGATTCTTTCAGCATAAAATAAAACTAGTATTCATCCCGTGCTAAGCACGACATCCTTACAGATTATTTTTGTGCGTAATTTTTCCTCATCTCATTTTTTTATTTTGTCAAGATAAATTTATCTTAAACATACTTGAAGTCTATCATATGTAACTAATGAGGATATTGTTTTGTCACGATAAATTTATCTTAAGCATAGTTGAAGTCCATCATATATAACCAATGAGGATATGCAGATGGGTATTTGTTTGAAATTCATCATATACTTGAAGTCCATATTTAAACATAGAAAAATAGATAATTAAAACTCTTAACACAGATAGTTAAATCTCTTGCTTAACCCTTTAAGTAATGTATATAGTTGTGAAGTTCAACATTATGGATCTGTTAATTATTTAACTTGGCATTTAACCTAACAACTGTGATATATTATCTGATATATGCTTCTGTAAACATATATAAATTTTTGAATAAAACATCAAATGTTTTACATATACAGATAAAAAAGATCAAATTCTGTAAACATATATAAATTTTTGAATAAAACATCAAATGTTTTACATATACAGATAAAAAAGATCAAATCTATTGTAATTACATTTAACAAAAGTATCAACATCAAATGTTTTACATATACAGATAAAAAAGATCAAATCTATTGTAATTACATTTAACAAAAGTATCGAAATTAAGTTTCAATATACATCTTAAACTTTTGCATAATTACAACTACATAATATTGATTAATGATGAAAAGGGCCAATTGCACTTAATTACTCTACAGCATCAACACTTAAATTTGATATCTTGAAGTTCAAGTTTGCCCTAATAATATCATACAGTTTCATGAATTTTATCTTTAATATCCTCAGTTATAACACCGTTTAAACTTTTGTTTAAAAGGCCTCACATTTGGACCTCGACATCCCCAAAATTCCATCCATGTCCCTATCTTCCTTCTTCAGTCAACTAAAAACACTAAAATTTGGCATTGAATTGTAACAAAAATAACCCTGCTTAACAATTTTAACAATAAAATTCGATGTGAACACCCTAAACTGAAAGCAAGAATGGACACGAAATGTTTTCTGGGAAAAATTATCAGCAAAACCCACACGCAGAATTAGCAGCCACCTACAACAATCAATATATATAGCAATATAACAACATAATATTAGCAGCTTTACATCAAAAGTGTAGTACAACTTCCAGCTATCTATTTGTATTTAGATTTACAAATATATAATACTACAAATACATGTAAATTCTGCAAATTTAAACCAGCAAGAACTTGAGATTTTGCTGATATGCTGATTCTCTTTCAGCAGCATACTTCTGTTTTTTTTTTGTTTCCAAATTAAATTTTCTACAAACATAAGCATTTTATTTCCTAGAGACTTCAACAAAGCCCATGGAGAACATCAAGTGCAGCTTGGAGGATTTGTATATTTGTAAACAGCTGAAGGTGGTTCTTTGACGTCAGGAATGCTCTTCGGATCTACTAACCTCACATCCCCTGGACCGAAGAACATTTCATTATGCCTGCATGAATTGAAAAGATTCGCATTAAGTGATCGATCCGGCTCTAAAAAATTGAGATTTCAGTGCTAGGAAAGGGTGAAAAGATAATTAACCTTTTTTAGGCTTCATGTAGATGGGAAGAAGAAGAAATAAGAGTAGAACCTAATGCAATGATATCCAACTTTCAACAATATATAGTGTCACGAATTAGCCATGAAGACCATGACAATGCCACCGATGACCATATAGATGACGGTACAAGAATAACAATGACAAAGCCTTTATCCTAAAATTTTAGGGCGGGTACATGATTCCTCTTCCACTCGGTGCTATTAAGGGATATCCCCTCGACTGAGTTACTCGGTAAATATCCTTACTGACAGCTTCTAACCAGGTTCTCTTAGGCCTCAAGCTTACCTCTGGTCTTCCTTTCACCGTTGTGATCTTAACGCTTCTTCTAATCGGGCATCGATGACCTCCACCACATATGACTGATCCATCTCCAACAATTCTCCATTTTATCATCAATAGAAACAATTTTTAACCTCTTAATGAATTTTTTATAATATCTCTTCGTGTATATCCCCTCGTCCATTGTAACATTCTTATTTTTTCTAAACGCCATATTGACGATGGTCTATAATCATAATGATAACAACAAATCGGTTTGAATAGCATTGAAGTTTAAGTTCATAAAGGAGTTAGCTCTACATGTCCACCAAAGCGGGTTGGAGTTGAGCTAACCCCACCAAAAAGGTACCTCAGACTCAAATACAGGAAGTAAATTGTCAAATACTAATTCTGCAATGAGAGGTAAAAGACGTTATTGGGTGGGAGGTAGCTCAATGAGGAAACACATTCAAATAGGTAAAAAGGGAAGCCATGTTTTAAATAAAAGACCAGATTAGACATGTAACATGCTAACTTTGTAGCATCACAACTTCTCAACAGAAAACCAAGGGTGTAAGAGATGAAATTACCTGCGTTGATCGAGTCCTATTAAACCAGCTTGTAGAACTATCAAATTATCTGAATCTGGCGAAACAATAATCACAGTATCTCCCGCATATTGTGTCTCTAATATAGAAATGAGTTGTGTCACCCTTACAAACACATCAGCAACACTCTCGTTGGGTGCTCCATCATCAATAGGAGGTGGTTTGATGTTTGGAGAAAGACTATTTGATGAGTAAACCTGAAATTACTAATTCACACAAAAAATAAGTTAAAAGTATCAAATAGAAATTAGTAATTATGTTGCTAAGGAAAAAGATTAATAATGACAGAACAATAGTCGTCAGAACTTCATGCATCGTTTCATCTCAAGTTTGCAAATGTTTCTTCATCATTAACTTGTACTTTGTTTAGCAATGGACCCAGTTCACATCATATATCCTGTCTTTATACTCCACAGTTCGTAGTAGTTTAAGATCTATCATTAACATTGTCTTGGTTTCTTTATAATTGCGCACAAATATGTCTGAAACGTATTATATTGAAAGAATATGCAAGTTGAATAAATGCATTAGGGAAAATATACATACAGAAGTGAAATCATCATGTCGCCCTGATGTTTTGACATTAGCATATCTGAAATCAAACAATGATGTTTTAATTTAAGAGATGTTGACAGATAATAATCTTTAAAAGCAAGTTAAATAAAAAACAAACTTTGAATCTAAGCGGTATTTGGTTTCTTTATCTTCATCATCATCTTGCTCCAATGATATCAAAATAAAAAACAAATAAAACCCAACTAAAATTACGGAAATACTACAAAGGTATCAAAAGTATATATTTTAAGACAGCCTGCATCAGGAAACTAACGAAAAAATTTCAATTTTACAAAGGCCAAAACCCAACTTGAACTACCAGAACACACTTCGGGGGAAACATTTAAAAAAAATAGCAGATTTAAAAACTACAGTCAAAACCCACTACCCGAATTGACATGAGCATACACAAGAGACCCAGGTCTCAAAAGCTACCAAAGTTTCACAAAAAATCATTCGAAAGCAGAGGCCTTATCATAAAGGATTAAAAAAAGACTCAAACTTTAAAAAGAAAAACTCAACGCTCAAATCGAAATTACATTCGAACAAAAAGATAACCCACAATAAACAGCAAACCATGTATGAAAATATACCAAATTTTTACTTTAAAAAATGTAAAAGGAAAGACTTATATGCAGTAACGTAAGGAAAATAAATTAAACCCAACTAAAATCTATAATAACGTGATGGGTAAACTGGAAAATAAATTGAAATGACAAAAGGAGCCTCACTTTCATGAGGGGGTAACTCATGGGTTGAATCAAACAAATAGAAACATAATCCAGTAAACAATATATTCCTATGTACAGTTTGCTTGATTTAAATTCCAGCGAAGGATTTGTTCCGCAAATTGTTTGAACAAAGTTCTATCAAATATTGAAGAGAATTGCTTGCAAGAAAAATGTTCTTGAAACTACAGGATTGAATCTTCATAAAATTGTATAGTTCACAAAATGAAAGCTCTAATGTTAAACCAAAAACCTGGCAATTTATATGCATCTCAATGGACACCTATGCAAATGACAACAACTTCTAAAATGTCTGAAACGTATTATATTGAAATGTCTAAAACGTATTATATTGAAAGAAGATGCAAGTTGAATAAATGCATTAGGGAATATACATACAGAAGTGAAATCATCATGTCGCCCTAGTGTTTTGACTTTAGCATACCAAAAATCAAACAATGATGTTTTAATCTAAGAGAAGTTGGCAGAGAATATTCTTTAAAAGCAAGTGCATAAAAATAGCCAACCAACTAAGAGAAGTTACCATAATCTAAGAGAATTTACCATAATAAATAGTAATATAAATCATTAATTAAGAGAATAGCATGACTAATAAAAATAGCATGACTAATAAAAACACTTTACTTCTCCTAACATAGCAGTACATAAAAGATTTCTATTTAATTTTAAAAAAATTGTTTTGTTTTGTTTTCATGACATTTTACAATTGACAGCGCTGGGGATTAAATACACGAATTCAAGTAGCCAACCAACTTCAGCACTGTCCTAAAGAAATCAAGATTATTTAACTTAGGATGCAAAATATAGCACAATGATAATCAACAGAAATGGCACAACAGTCCACACTCATCTTAAATACTAAACAGAAAATTGACAAATGGTATTCAAACACAGCAGCGTCTATCATCACCCGCGTTTTAATATGAATAAAAATAGCTCAATTGGTAGGCACTAACACAAAATAAAAACCTGAAAAAATCTTTTTGAGGAAGAAAAAAAGATGAAAACAAAAAAGGGGAATCTAACCTGTAAAGTGAAGAGCCTATCCTCAATCTGAACCTCTTTGGTTAAGAAATAAGCCCCAATCGTGGCTTTGTAATGGTTCCTAAACTTCTTATTCACATATCTAAAATTACCGAATTAAGTCCAAATCACACGTAAAATAACTCCAAATCTCAGATCACATTAAAAATACAGATTATTGAAATTCAAAGCTCATAAGAACTCAACGATACTGATTCATCAGCGACGTCTTCCCAGCCCTAAACACGATCAATCAAAAGTTTCCAAAAATTACAGAGAATCAGACGCAAAACATGAAATTCAAAAAAATTAGAGAGTCGTGCCGATGTACGCAAACCCACTGTCGCCGAGGATGATAACCTTGAGAAGCATACGCCTTTGAGATGCCATCAATATCCTCCTCTGCCGCCTATTTCCTTCTTCATCGCCTCCTTCTTCATCGCCATTAGCGCACCTAAAACAAATAGGAACATTTTATAGAACTTGCAAATCAATTTCCTAATTCTATAACCTTAGAGCAGTCGCATCATCAATAAAAACAACAAACAAAAGCTTAAATTCCCCACAAAAAAGTCAATATTGGCAAGACAATCTGCAAGATTCCAACTTTAATATAGACTTAACTCACCAAACACCACGGGGACCGTTAGCAATCCAGGGCTACTTATTTCGACTTGGGTTACAGCTAATAACTGATGGACAAAATCAAATCCAGAAAAAACCCTAGTTCCACAATAAATAGAGAGGAAACAAATAAACAATCTACGAAAAGATCCAACTTTTACAACAAAAAGGCACCAAATAATCTCATCAAAGCTAGAAAAATATAATATTTGATCTAAATTCCAACTTACCAAGCTCGATGGGGGGCCATTAGCAGTCCCCGCTCATCATCAATCTCCGCCTCCTCTTCTTGTTCCCTTTCTCCTCCATTGACCTCCATAACTTTAGATCCTCCTCCTCCTCCTCCTTCGTATTCCTCATCGTCATCGTAATAGCAAGCAGAGAAATCGTCGATCTCGGCATCGGAATCGCCCTCGGGATAGCAACAGGCTTCGTTTCTAACGACGGGATTTAAAAAGATAATGATAGCGTATTTGATAGAGGGGGGCGGAGAATTTAATAGCTCATTGATTCCGAGCCCAGCCAAGCCCTAAAAGATTCCCTTCTGAAACCCTAACCCTAGCCTGAGAATCTCTTCAGAGAGTAGTCTCCTCAAACAGTGAAAAGAGGGAGAGCACGGGCAGGGGGAAGAAGAAAGAGGGACGGGAAAAAGGTGAATTTGTGAGGAGTAGTTTGCCTTGGACGTGTTAGACGTGGGAGTTAACAATGGATGGTTGTGAAAAATTAAGAGGATAATACGTGGAAAATTAGAAATTTTACTGTTCATTTTAAGATTTTCCTTTAGTTATAAAGGAAAGTAGATGAGCAAAGGGAACTAAAATCCTTTGGGTAATATACCAATTCACGATTTTAGGTCTTGTGGAAAAATAGGCTGCTTTGTTGGTTATAACAAAGAGCGAAAAGAGTGAACTCCTATAATATTATGGGTCCATCCTATTACTATTACTATTATTATTATTTGTAAACGGCACAAGACACCAAAGGGTGTCTCGGCGCGAGACACCAAATGGTGTCTCGGCATTGTGCGCCGGCACAAGACACCAAAGGGTGTCTCGGCGCGAGACACCAAATGGTGTCTCGGCATTGTGCGCGCGAGACACCCTGAGGTGTCTCGGCACCCAAGACACCTCAGGGTGTCTCAGAATCCTAGAGCGGACGGTTTTGTTTTTCAGATCGGTTTTGGACTGAGATTTGGTATAAATAGGAATGTTGTTTTCTAGGGTTTAATATAGATAAAAATAGGGGAGAGTTTTAACAGAGATTTTGGATCTGAAAAGGAGAGATCTTGATGAGAGAAAAGAGAGAGAACTTAGAGGGATTGAACAAGAAAGAGGTTGTCTTCTCTTGGATAAAATCGAAGCTTCATCTCTTTGGGACGAGCATGTGGGTTGTGCAAGTCGTCGGTGTTCTCCATCATAGTAGAATCTCCCTTCACCGCTCCCGTGAACGTGAGCAAGTTTGCCGAACCACATATATCTCTCGTCTCATTTACTTTGGGTATTGTTTTCTGTGTATTTACCATTGCTTGTCATTCCCTCGATATTTAGATTTTAATTTGATATCGGGAAGAGTGTATATCTCACCTCGCTCAAATATTCACTTCTGTTCTTGTTTTCAAAATGAAATAGGAACATCGAGGCTGGTTGGGGTTTGTGTAAACTCAACTAGGGTTTTCTCTTGAGGTGATTCGCTTCCATGGCGAGTAAGCGTGTTGGCACCCAACAATTGGTATCAGATCCATTATTCAGATTGGGGGTGGTAGAGCTTTCGATTTGAGGTGATGCTTGGTTATTGTGTAGTGCACACAAGGTGTTTGTTAAAATTCCTGAGAGAAGAGAATTTACTAGAACAATCGGAGAATGACGTCTACTAATAAAACAGTTAAAGTTGGAAAGTATGAGATTGAAAAGTTCAATGGGAAGAATAATTTTTCTTATTAGAGGATGCTGATGAAAAATTCGTTGATTTAGCAGAAATTGCATAAAGGCTTTGGCAGGAAGAGAAAAGAAATACAAAGATATGTCTGATGAGGATTGGGAAGAGTTAGATCACGAAGTACGAGCGTCGATTATCCTATGCCTTGAGAGAAATATAGCTTTCCTGGTGGATAAAGAGGCAACAGCGGCGGGTGTGTGGTCAAAGTTAGAGAGTACATTCATGACGAAGAGCCTAACAAATCGGATCTACTTAAAATCCAAATTGTATACTTTTAAAATGGATGAAGGCTCATCAATCCGGGAGTACATCAACAAGTTCGATAGGATCATATCGGATTTGAAGGATATTGATGTAAAAGTAGAAGACGAGGATCAAGCACTTCTACTACTTCTTTCATTACCAAAGTCTTATGAGAACCTGGTACAAACATTAATGCTCGTACGTAACAATTTGAAGATGGATGAGACTAGAACGTCGCTTCTAGCGGATGATCTTCGAAAAATTATAACTAGTGACATGGCTACTAGTGGTAACAAGAAGAAGATATAGGGATTGTTTGTAAGATGAAGGAGCAATGAGCAAGGGAAAGGCAAGGAAGAAAAATTTAGATCGAAATCAAGACCTCTTGCTGGAAGATCATATTTCAAATGCGGTGAGCTTGGGCATTTCAAGGTCGACTGTCTTAACAAGAGAATGGGTGGGAAGAAGAACAACAAGAAAAGCGAGAGAAGAGAAGACAAGGAAGAGGCGAGTTATGTTTCGGAGGAAGGGAGCGAAAAAGAATGCTACGTTATTACGGATGGTGAAGATATATCTGATAAGTGGATTCTTAACTCGGGAGCTCTTACCATATGTGTCCAAATAGAAAGTAGTTTACTGCCTATAAAAGCATTGATGGTGGAACCGTATTGATGGGGAATAACCATGTTTGTAAAATGGGGGTGGCTTGGTGATATCAAAATCAAGATGCATGTTAGAGTGATCAGAACCCTGATGGATGTGAGATATGTTTCTGACTTGTGAAAGAATCTTACCTCAGTTGGTGCTTTGGACTCCTATGGTTTCAAGATAGTTACAGAGGATGAAGTAAAGAAGGCTGTTCGATATTCCTTGGTAGTGATGATGGGCATTCGTCATGGTAACCTATATACTCTCTCAGGTACGATAGTAACAGAAGATGCAGCGGTTGGAGCTGATGGAAGTAGTAGAGACCCATGTGAGCACACTCAGTTATGGCATAGGCGGCTTGGGCACATGTCAGAAAAAGGGTCTAGATCTGATTGGTAAGGAAGGTTTGCTGAAGAATATGAAGAAACCTTGCATGGATTTTTACGAGGATTGTGTGTACGGAAAGGCACAGAGGGTACAATTCCTGAAAAGCAAGCACAAGAGTAGAGGTATATTAGACTATGTGCATACAGATGTTTGGGGTCCAGCTTCAGCAACTTCCAAGGACGGTTCTAGATATTTTATCTCATTTATAGATGATTACTCTAAGTATGCTTGGATTTATTTTTTTAAGCATAAGAATGAGGTATTCGAGATATTCAAGAAGTGGAAAGTAATAGTTGAGAACAGAACATGTAGGAAATTAAATACACTGAGATCTAATAATGGTATGGAGTATACAAATAGTGCTTTTAAGAAGTTCTATGATCAGGAGGGTATTGCTCAACACTGGACAGTCATATCTACACCATAGCAGAATAGAGTCGCAGAGACTGAACCGTATATTGTAGGAGAAGGTAATGAGTATGTGATCATATGCTACTTTGGGAAAAGAATGGTGGGCAGAATCGGTTGCTATAGCTTGCTACATAGTGAATCGGTCTTCACATTCGACATTGGATTGTGATGTACCCTATCAAGTATGGTCAGGGGAGCATGCAGATTACGATAGGCTCTAGACTTTTGGATGTACAGACTATTACCACGTCAACGAGAGAAAGCTTAACACGAGAACCAAAAAGGCAATATTCTTAGGGTATGCAGCGAGCAAAAGCTTAACACGAGAGATGTTACATTTGATGAGAAATCCATGATAGCTAGGAAGTCCAAGAATGATGGTGTTGAGACTGTTGGAACTTCAAAGTCTCAGATGATTGAGACAGAACCTAAGGTCCAACCAGGTTCTAGTCGTGTTCAAGAGGAAGATTATGGAGACACTCAAGAAAAGAGTGATGATGAGCTTGAACAGGAGGAGGTTCAGCAAGAAAATGTACAGGCACTAAAACGATAGCAGCACGAAGATAGTTTAGCTTCCACTAGACCAAGGCGAGCATACAAAAAAGTTCAAAAGTTGGGGTCAGATTAGCCTCTGAATCACTATAGACAAGTAAATTTAGTTGAGTACACACTCTCGGTGGAGGATGATGTTGGACCCTAGAGGGGGGGGATTAGGGTCTTATGCTAATCTAATCCGATTAAATACCGATTAAAAAATTAATTAATAAGTTATCCTAGTAAGTATAAAATACAACAAGATATGTGAGCTAGGATAAGCAATATGAACAATAAGATATATCCTAAATGATAGAAATATATGCAAGGATATATAAACAACACAAGGGTAAATAATCTAAATAGGATAGTGGATGAAATGAATGAGCAATGCACAATTGGCGATATAAGATGAATGCAAAAACAAATACGCCAAAGACAAACTCAAACAAGCAATATGATCACGGAGTTCGGACCTTCCGTCCTACGTCTCCGCTCCCCACTCCCGGGGAGAAATCCACTATCAACCGGGTTTTCTACGTTCACCCGAACAACGTTTACACCTCACACTCGGTTTTCTAGCTAACCGAAAACTTTATAATCAACACACTATTGTAATTCCACTCTACACCCACTAAGTGTTGGACCTAGCCGTGTCTCCCTCAAGTGCTCGGTTACAACCTCTCCCTAGGCACGTCAACCGACGCTACTCCTCTTGGGACGATCCCCGACTCTTACCACACACTCCTCACTCGGTGTACAAGTGTATTACAAAGTGAATCTCACAATAAGCACAATATAACAAATAATTGTTCCCAACTCAAAGTTATAATCTCTCACCACCCAACTATACTATGTATGTAAATACTAATAGCTCAATGTGGGTGTGTGTAACAATGAGTAAAATAAAATCAAATCTAAACTCAATATAAAACTAGCTTTAATAGAATTGATAACTAACAAATAATTATAAGTAAAAACTAGAGTTGGGTTTAGGAAAACTTCTCTAGATCAAGATGGAGAGATGGAGATATGAGCCCAAACAAGAAGATAATCTCCTCCACTTGTGAAAACCAAAACAGCTTAAACCAAACCCTTAAACAAGCTTAAACAAACTTA
This sequence comes from Asparagus officinalis, assembly GCF_001876935.1. Lineage (NCBI taxonomy): Eukaryota > Viridiplantae > Streptophyta > Magnoliopsida > Asparagales > Asparagaceae > Asparagus > Asparagus officinalis. The sequence goes on from NC_033801.1 coordinate 25,104,571, forward strand.
AACTCTTTTTAAAAACTTCTTGTCTAACCTTGAAAGAGAGCAGCAGTAGGGTATTTATACCCACTCTAAATCTCAGTCAAAACCCTTAACAAAAGACAAAAACAGCCCCAGCAAACAGCTCAGAAAAATAGTCGTTGGAAGACAACGGATCTAATTGTTCGGTCGACCGGGAAATTTCTTGCGTCGACCGATGAGAGCAAAAACAGGGGAGACCAGCTCTGGCAACGTCGGTCGACGATGGAGCTTTCGGTCGACCGACCGGTCGACCGACAAAACTCTCTGTCGCCCAGTGATGAAGATCAAATGATCGCGTCGACCGGTCGGTCGACCGGAAAACTGACATATGAAAATCTGATTTGCTGATTTTAAAATGCTGTTAAAATATCAAATAAATTCTAAAAAATGTAAAACTTTAGGAATAATTATAGACATGATAATAAACATGCTACAGCGATGGTTATCAGAAAGGACCTCCCAAATGAAAATATCATTATTTTACAAAATAGTCAAAACATAAAAATATGAGATACTTGAATTTGATGTTTTGACATAAACCAACTTTTGAAAACTTGTAAAATGTTTATTATAGACTTAGTAAAACATGTATAAACTGATATTGAAGTCTACAAACTAAGAATACAATATTTTCACAAAATTGCATATTCTATGCAATGTTTTCAAAAACACAATAGTAAATAGAAATATGTGATTTCATATTATAAACATAAAAACTCAAAAACTATGTATGTATATATATAACTATATATATGCATAGAGACCAAAACTTATGTATATATATATAAACTATATATATATACGAAAAACCAATAAGTGTGTGTGTATAGATATTGAGCTTAGAGTATATAACACACATAATATAAAATCTAAAAACACATTACCCAAGCAATCTTGATCTTCAATTAAGCTCAACTTGGTACAAACGTTGCGGATGAAGCTAAACTTGGATCTTGAACTTGAATTGTACGATGCTTCACTCCACAATTCCGCCAACCTTCCTCTTGATATGATGTGTAGGCGGCAATCCATCATCCTCACAACTACGTTGTTTGTCTACAATACATAGGAATGCACAAACACTAGACAAACAACATTAGTAGTAAATTGTTTTGTAAATCATCATCAAAACAAGAAGGCCAACAATCTCCCCTTTTTTGATGATGACAAACAATTACAAAAAAGGATATATGCATGAAAGGAAATAAATATATAAATTATAATTCACATGCATATAAACAAGAAAGAATATACATACAATATTTCTCCCCCTTTGACAACATCAAAAAGGGGACAAATGTATGAAGAGAGCGAAAGCTCCGCCCTATCAATATGATGGGTTGAGTAATGACACATAGAAAGATTATAGGGATTGCTCCCCCTATCAAAATGCCTCATGAATATATGAAATGAAGATCATGGCAAACATGCTAAAAATCACTCACATACATAAAGACAATGAGAACATATATAAATATATCAAAGTGAAAAATAGTGTCTCATATCAACGAACATAAAAACCATTTGTAAAGGTAGATTTATGAAATCAAAAGAAGAGAAACATGAGAATCATGTAAAAAGTTTTTTCGAATGAAAACAAATCAATCATAAATCAACCACAACCACATAAAACCAAACCATCATTGATTTTCAAAAAATCAAGAGAGACAACTCTATCTAGCTCTTGAGCTAGTATCAACCCATATAAATATTTTAGCACCCGGTAAACAAGATACACATAAATATCATCATATAAGTGAAATATAATGAATTCAAAGTAATAATTCAAAGCAAAATCTTTGATAAAAGAATTTCAAGAGAGGCAACAATATATCAAGCTCTTAAGCTTGTTCCAACCCATATAATCATTCTAGCATCCGGTAAACATGATTTGGGAATAAACACCCAATAAACCCGGAGGGTTATATAAATACAAACCTCTCATCAAAACAAAACCAATAATCATGAAAACAAAAGAATTTGACCAATAAAAGGAATTGTTTTCATAAAAGTTTAAAATACATTTTTCAAAACCAAGAAAAAGAAAAATAAAAACACTAAAATTCTTGGTTTAAATTCAAATTTGTTTTGGTACCCAGGTATTCTTGGTGCCAAAAGGTTTAGGGACATGACCCCTATCATTCAAGCTCAAAGCCCTAGGGTTATGAACCCTCTTGGGCGCATGTGGTGCACGAAAGTGGTCAAAACAAAAATTATATAAATGACCTTTACGATTGCAATTTGTGCAATGAAAAGGTTGAAATAATTTGCATTGACCAAATGGTTGTGCACGGGAAACATTAGAAACATTTGCAAACATGGATGGTCTTTTAAAATTATTTTGCAAATGTGAAACTCTCTTTACATCAAAACAAAATTTGGCCAAATGACCTAATCGACCACAAAAATCACATTTAAACACATGAGCATGCTTATGATGAACATGATGAGTATGTGCATGCGTATGTGATGAAGAAGCCTTATGAGATGCACAAGGAACGTTAGTCTTGGAGGATTTATGTGCATCATAGCAAAACTTAGCTAAATGGCCTTTACGACCGCAAATAGAACATTTATAAGCTTTGCTATACAAGTGTGCAAAGTGTACGGGTTTAGAAGTTGTAGTACTAGACTTTGCACCCAAGTCCATAAGTTTCTTATTATCTACAATGCATGTTTTAAGGGTTGAATCTAAAGATGATATGCGTTCTTTAACATGATCCAACTCATTTTTAGGCATACAAGCATTGGAAATAGAAGTAGATGAAACATGATCATTTCTAAAAGAACTAAACTTATTTCTAATAGTTTCTACTTCTATCATGGCATCATTTTTAGCATGAGTTAAGCTAGCAATAGATAAAGACATATTATTATTTTCCAAACTTAATAACTCATTGTTTTCTTTTAAAATAGCATTCTCTTTAACAACAATATCAAGTTTGGAAGCTAGCGACTCATGATCGGATTTCAAATCTACATGCTTGCTTTTAAGATCAATAAAATTATTTTGAAATTTTGTATAGGCATGAGATAATCTATCATATGCACAAGCGAGTTCATTGATGGATATATCACTATCGGATTCCGAATCGCTTACCACACTAGGGCTATCGCCTAGTGGCCGTGTGCATGATGATGCTCCACACTCACTTGAAGAACAATCCTCCAAACTACGTCGGATTTCCTCCAAGTTGCCTTGATGTGCTTCTATGAATTTCCATAAATTGTAAGCACTATCAAAATGAACAAATTTGTTAGAAAAGGATGAGTCAAAGGCATTAAGCAAATATTCTAACAAAAGCTTGTTCATATTAAACATTTTATTATCATGATTGCTCCACTTAGATTTCTCCAATGTGGGCACAATATAAGCACAATCAATAATTTTCCATAAGTCAATATTTCTAGATTCAACAAATAGTTTAAATCTAGAAGCCCATTGTGCATAGGGAAAATTAATGAATTTAGGAGCAACATTGGAACTCTACACCCACTAAGTGTTGGACCTAGCCGTGTCTCCCTCAAGTGCTCGGTTACAACCTCTCCCTAGGCACGTCAACCGACGCTACTCCTCTTGGGACGATCCCCGACTGTATTACAAGGTGAATCTCACAATAAGCACAATATAACAAATGATTGTTCTCAACTATAGATGAGAACACAATGAAAGCACAACTCAAAGTTACAATCTCTCACCACCCAACTATACTATGTATGTAAATACTAATAGCTCAATGTGGGTGTGTGTAACAATGAGTAAAATAAAATCAAATCTAAACTCAATATAAAACTAGCTTTAATAGAATTGATAACTAACAAATAATTATAAGTAAAAACTAGAGTTGGGTTTAGGAAAACTTCTCTAGATCAAGATGGAGAGATGGAGATTTGAGGCCCAAACAATAAGATAATCTCCTCCACTTGTGAAAGCTAAAACTGCTTTAAACCAAACACTTAAACAAGCTTAAACAAGCTTAAACTCTTTTTAAAACCCTTGTTTAAAAACTTCTTGGCTACCTTTGAAAGAGAGCAGCAATAGGGTATTTATACCCACTCTAACTCTCAGTCAAAACCCTTAACAAAAGACAAAACAGCCCCAGCAAACAGCTCAGAAAATAGCCGTTGAAAAAAGCAACGGATCTATTGTCGGTCGACCGGAAATTCTTTCGGTCGACCGATGGAGAGCAAAAACATGAAGACCAGCTCTGGACAATCGTCGGTCGACCGATGGAGCTTTCGGTCGACCGGACCGGTCGACCGACAAACTCTCTGTCGCCCAGTGATGAAAGATCAAATGATCGGTCGACCGGTGCGGTCGACCGAAAACTGACATATGAAAATCTGATTTGCTGATTTTAAAATGCTGTTAAAAAATATCAAAATGTAAAACTTTGGGGAATGATTGTAGACGTGATAATAAACATGCTACAATGACTGGTTTCGAAAAAGGACTTCCCAAATGAAAAATATCATCATTTTACAAAATAGTCCAAAACATGAAAATATGAGATACTTGAATTTTGATGTTTTGACATAAACCAACTTTTGAAACTTTGTGAAATGTTTTTATAGACTTAGTAAAACATGTATAAACTGATATTGAAGTCTATAAACTAAGAATACAATATTTTCACAAAATTGCATATTCTATGCAATGTTTTCAAAAACACAATAGTAAATATGAAATATGTGATTTCATATTATAAACATGAAAACTCAAAAATTATGTATGTATATATATAACTATATATATGCATAGAAACCAAAACTTATGTATATATATATAACTATATATATATACGAAAAAAACCAATAAAATGTGTGTGTATATTATATTGAGCTTAGAGTATATAACACACATAATATAAAATCTAAAACTACATTACCCAAGCAATCTTGATCTTCAATTAAGCTCAACTTGGTACACGTTGCGGATGAAGCTAAACTTGGATCTTGAACTTGAATTGTACGATGCTTCACTCCACAATTCCGCCAACCTCCTCTTGATATGATCGTGTAGGCGCAATCCATCCATCCTCCAACTACGTTGTTTGTCTACAATACATAGGAATGCACAAACACTAGACAAACAACATTAGTAGTAAATTGTTTGTAAATCATCATCAAAACAAGAAGACCAACAGATGATGAGCCGGTCACCTTCAAAAAAGCTACTCGGAATAGGGATAGTGATAGTTGGTTGGCTGCGATGGAGGAAGAGATCGAATCTCTCTGAAAGAACCAAACATGGGAGGTAGTCTCATTGCCCGCAGGGAAGAAAGTTATTAGTTGTAAGTGGATATACAAGAAAAAGGAGGATTCTTCCGAGCTTGATGGTACAAGGTACAAGGCTAGACTAGTGGCTAAGAGGTTTGCACAAAGAGGGGGTGTGGATTACTATGAGATTTTTTCTCCGGTGGTGAAACACACTTCTATTCGGGTGTTATTGAGTATTGTTGCTCATGGTAATCTTGAGCTGGAACAACTTGATATCAAAACGACCTTCTTGCACAGAGACTTAGAGGAAGAAATCTATATGTATCAGCCTGAGAGTTACAAGGTTGAGGATAAGGAGCATCATATATGTCGCTTGAGGAAATCACTTGATGGATTGAAACAATTTTCTCGGTAGTGGTACAAGCAATTTGACTCCTTCATGCTAAAGCATGGGTTTTCAGAAGCGGTTATGACTGTTGTGTCTATATTCGGAAGCTTCGTGGAGGTGATTATATCTATCTTCTTTTATATGTAGATGACATGCTTATGGATTTGAAAAGCAAGGTGGAGATAGATAGGCTGAAATCTCAACTTGGTAAAGAGTTCGAGATGAAGGATATGGGCACTGCTAAGAAAATACTAGGTATGGAGATTAGAAGAGAGCAGACGAATCGACGATTGTTCTTGAGTCAGAAGGACTACATTGAACGGGTTATTACAAGGTTTGGGATGCAAAGTACTGAGTCAGTGGTGACTCCATTGGCTCCACATTTTAGGCTCTCAAATAAACAATCTCCCACTATAGCAGAAGAAAAGGCACACATGGAGTGTGTACCTTATGCTAGCGCAGTCGGCAGTTTGATGTACACAATGGTGTGTACACGTCTAGATATTTCACAAGTGGTCAGTGTTGTCAGTAGGTTCATGGTGAATACGGAAAAGACGTATTAGAAAGCAGTGAAATGAGTCCTGAGGTACTTGAAGGGTACCATTGATATGAGTCTATGTTTTGGTGGAGATACATGTCAGATTAGCGGGTTTGTAGATTCAGATTATACGGGTGATCTAGATAAACGACGATCTACTACTGGTTATGTGTTCACAATAAATGGTGCTCCGGTTAGTTGGCGATCAATGTTGCAGACTACAGTGGTACTTTCTACTATAGAGGCTGAGTATATGGTCATGACAGAGAGAGTGAAGGAAGCATTATGGTTGTGAGGTATTCTAGATGATTTAGGGGTTGAGCAAGGTTGTGTGAACTTGTGGTGTGATAGTCAGAGTGTGATTCATTTGGCTAAGAATCAAGTTCATCATGATCGTATCAAGCATATTAATGTCAAGTATCATTTTGTACTGAATGTCATAGAGGAAGGTGATATTTCTCTCATGAAGGTGCACACAAATGAAAATCCCACAAACATGTTGACCAAAATGGTGAAAAGTAGCAAGTTTCAGTGTTGCTTGGACTTGCTTCATATCAGCCCGTGTTAATCTTCCCAAGAGGGCATGGCCTTTCGGGGTGGTGATGAGGTAAAGTGGAGACTATATGGAGAACAATGTGCACAACTATGATTAGCTTGATCCCTGGTCAGAGGGTACGTAGATAACCATGGTATAATGGGATAGCTGGTTTGGTGTTTCAGATCTCTCTTGTGATGCTCACAGCGTTCTTCTGGTGTTTGTCCAAAATTTAAGGTTTATCGAATAATGTACGAGGTGGAGAATTATGAACAACACGAGACACCAAAGGGTGTCTCAGCATTGTGCACATGAGACACCCTGAGGTGTCTCGACACCTGAGACATCTCAGGGTGTCTCGCAATCCGAGAGCGGGCGATTTTATTTTATAGATCGGTTTTGGACTAGGATTTGGTATAAATAGGAACATTGTTTCCTAGGGTTTAATATAGATAAAAAGGGGAGAGTTTTAATAGAGATTTTGGATTTGAAATGGAGAGATCTTGATGAGAGAAAAGAGAGAGAACTTAGAGGGATTGAACAAGGAAGAGGCTATCTTCTCTTGGGTAAAATCGAAGCTTCATCTCTTTAGGACGAGCTTGTGAGTTGTGCATGTCGTCGGTGTTCTCCATTATAGTGGAATCTCCCTTCACCTCTCTCGTGGACGTAAGCAAGTTTGCTGAACCATGTATATCTCTCGACTCGTTTACTTTGGGTATGTTTTCTGTGTATTTACCATTGCTTGTCATTCCCTCAATATTCAGATCTTAATTTGATATCGAGAAGAGTGTATATCTCACCTTGCTGAGATATTCACTTCTGTTCTTGTTTCCAAAACGAAACAGGAACATTGAGGTTGGTTGGAGTTTGTGTAAACTCAACCAGGGTTTTGTCTCGAGGTGATTCGCTTCCGCGGTGAGTGGGCGTGTCGGCGCCCAACATTATTATTATTATTATTTTGGTTTCGCATCAAGTATTCTCACACCTTATTATGGATGAGACTAATTCTACTCATGGTTCATAGCTAGCACTAGCCCCGGGGTTTTTTAACCCACTGAGGGATTCAAATATGGGACTAACCCGCTATGGATCGTCCCCGAACATGAGCGTAGTGGGTGTAATAGTATTGAAATTGCTAAATAATGGCATGACCTTTTTTATTGATATTAGGAGATATTTATAAGATTACAAGAGAATTAATTAGCTACATAAAATCTAAAACTATCTAATTAGTTACATAATTGTTGGAACTAAAAGGGATAATGAGCTGTCGAGATATTAACAGAATATCATACAATAGGAAAGAATCACAGGGTGGTGTCGACTGACACCATAGGATGTGTCGACTAAGACCGCCTTTCATGTCGACTCAAAAGGTGTCATCTCGTTTGGACTCATCTCATCTCGTCTCATCTGGTTTGGTGTCGTCAGAGCATGTCGACTGACACCATAGGATGTGTCGACTAAGACCACCTTTCATGTCGATACAAAGGGTGTCATCTCGTCTAGACTCGTCCCATTTGGTCTCATCAGAGCATGTCGACTGACACCGTAGGGCGTGTAGACTAAGTCTCTTTTCGTGTCGACACAAAGGGGTGTCGTATCGTCTGGACTCGTCTCGTCTGGTCTGGTTGCAATTCCTTAATATGCCCCCACAAGTTGGAGCTCCTTGAGGAGAGACCAATCTTGATCAGCAAGTTATGAAAGCGCGTGCGGGGTAGTGGTTTGGTGAGTGCATCAGCTAGTTGGTTCGTTGATACGGGTGTATCTTCTCTTTGGAACTTAGCGATCCTCATTAGAGCACGAGGATAGATGATTCTCATGATAGCATGAGAATAGATGTGTCAAACAGTACAAGGGAACGCAGGAGGAAGCGTGGAATGAGACAACAAACAGAAGAATCGAAGTATCCAGTTTTCAGCCTGTGAGTCAACTCATAACAGTCATGAGTCGACTCATCAGGTTGAGTTGACTCATGACTGTCATGAGTCGACTCATCGCTGGATTTTGAGTTTTGTCTAGTTTCTAACGAGTCGACTCATCTCAATCATGATTCGACTCATCGTTGGTTTCCTGGTTCGTTTGGATTTCTGTTCACACGAATTCCTGTTGGTTTTGGGTCTGGTTATTTACCAAATTGCCATCCATGTTTATACCCCCATATATAAAGGATTGTTTTAGGGTTTCTAAACAATCAGGGAGAGAATCAGATAGATTCAGAGAGAGATTCTAATCTTTGTATTAGGGTTTAGTGAGAATTGAGAGTTTGTTCTCGATTCTAGTGAGATTGTGAGAGAGGGATTGTAATCTTTTCATACTCATAATCTAGAGAAAATATTTTCCTTCTCCATATACTGAATTGTGCTTGTCTTTCTGTCATCCTCTTCTCAACCCACCTTTTGGTAATTCCGCGACCAAAGGGTGCTCGCACGGCAACTCGTATCAAGTTGGTATCAGAGCATCAGATCCGGTGAAGGGGCAACCTGTGTATGGTCCTTACTCGATCCTAATACAAGAAGCTTGGTGAGATCCTTATTTCATTGGAAGGAGTCCAAGATTTAAGGAAGGAGAAGATGGCTGAAGGAGACAATTCAGCGAGGATTGATGCATTGGAGAAGCAGATCGAGACGATAGGTTTGACTCTCACACAACTCGTCAGTCTTATCCATGGAGGTGGCAAACAAGGTGAATCTTCTTTGAAGAAAATTATTAAGTCCGATGTGGAGAGAGTAGATTCAGATTCCGACGAGGAGGAGGAGACCGTTAAGACCACATTGCATCAAGGAGGTAAGAATTCTTATCAGAACCTGAAGATTGACTTCAAAGTAGAGATTCCTATTTAAGATGGGAGTGTTGATGTCGAGAGGCTTGATGACTGGATCGAGCGGATGGAGACGTATTTTACTCTTTATGGCTATTCGTCGAAAGAGAAGATTGTGTTCGCAACTTTGAAGCTTTCAGGGCACGTGTTGACGTGGTGGAAATCCTACTGCAAGCAGGAGAAGAAGGTGGTATCGTGGAACAAGTTCAAGGAGTTACTGAGAAAGCAGTTCTACCCGGTGGGATTCCTTGAAGAACGTTGGTACAAGTGGTACGGCTTGCGCCAAAGGATCAATCAAACCATTCAAGAATACACTACGGAGTTCCAGCAGCAGGCGATGGTCCTCAACATTGCGACAGTGGAATATTCCGTGTTTATGAAGTATATGGTGGGATTGAGTGATCACATCCGAAAGGAGATGAGGCTATTCACGGTGGAATCAATTGCAGAGGCAAGCGTGAAGGCAATTGCCATCGAGGGTAAGCAAAAGAAGGGCAACGAGGCTAAGGGAGACTCCAAACAGACGGGAGGCGAGTCTAGTGGTTCTCAATCTAAGGAGGAGAAGAAGAAGGGTGATCCAGGGAAAGCAGGGCTAATTTGTGGTCACTGCGAGAAGACAGGACATACAGCTGATCGGTGCTGGGAGAAGTATCATCATCTCAAGCCAAGAAGGTTGAAGAAGAAGGAGAAGAAAAAGGCATAAATGATAGCTCAAGGTCCGAAATAAGTCCCGGGGATGACAGAGCCCAACAGCAGTCTCAACCTTATGACGGGGAAGCAGATCATGAAAGAGAACGACGACCCGAGAGAGCAACTCTTTGTTCTTAAGTTGCAAGTGAAGACCAGTTTGGTTAATGCCATTGTTGATTCGGGCAGCGAGAAGAATTTGATATCCGAGACATTAGTGCAGAAGCTGGGTCTGAAGACGGTCAAGCATCCGAAGCCCTATCCATTAGGGTGGATTCAAAAAGAGGAGAAACTGAGTGTAGTGTATCAGTGCACTGTCAGATTTGCGCTCCACGAGTCATATATTAACGAGGTCACGTGCGACGTTATTCCATTGGATGTTTGTCAGATTATACTGGGCAATCCGTACTTATGGGATAGATATGCGATCTACGAGAGGTGGGCTCAGAAGTAAACCTTCACTAAGGATGGTGTAAAGTTCATATTTCGTTCGGCATCTCTTCCGAAAGAGACAAGCTTAGGGACGGTGACGCGAGCGAAGAGATTAGTGAATACAAGCAAGAAGTTTGTCTCGCTATGCATTAGACTTCCAGAAAAGCCATCGACAAAGGATTGCAACTTAGAGCAAACGGTGACTACGACGAGACGCGGGACGAATGACTTGTTTCCGATCAGACGTCGAGACCGGATTCCTAGCAAGGCCAGGTGGTGCAGAAAAGATGGAGGAGCTTGAGAGTTTCCTCAGTAAAAGTTCTAACTTGAATGGGACTTCAAGTTCTTAAAGAGGGGACCCCATGATACGGGTGTATCTTCTCTTCGGAACTTAGTGATCCTCATGGAAGCTTAAGGATAGATGATTCTCATGATAGCATGAGAATAGAGGTGTCAAACAGTACAAGGGAACGTAGGAGGAAGCGTGGAACGAGATAACGAGCAGAAGAATTGAAGTATCCAGTTTTTAGCCTGTGAGTCGACTCATAACATTCATGAGTCGACTCATCAGGTTAAGTTGACTCATGACTGTCATGAGTCGACTCATCGTTGGATTTTGAGTTTTGTCCAGTTTCTGACGAGTTGACTCATCTCAGTCATGAGTCGACTCATCGATGGTTTCCTGGTTCGTTTGGGTTTCTGTTCACACGAATTCCTATTGGTTTTGAGTCTGGTTATTTACCAAATTACCATCCATGTTTGTACACCTATATAAATGATTGTTTTAGGGTTTCTAAACAATCAGGGAGAGAATCAGATAGATTAAAAGAGAGATTCTAATCTTTGTATTAGGGTTTAGTGATAATTGAGAGTTTGTTCTCGATTCTAGTGAGATTGTGAGAGAGGGATTGTAATCTTTTCATACTCATAATCTAGAGAAGGTATTTTCCTTCGCCATATACTGAATTGTGTTTGTGTTTCTATCATCCTCTTCTTAACCCACCTTTTGGTAATTCCGCGACCAAAGGGTGCTCGCACGGCAACTCGTATCATTAGTGTAAGAGATATGGGTTACTCTTAAGATGCCTTCTTGGACTTGTTGTCGAGTGAAGTGAAAGTCGAGAGCAACATGTTTCATGCAAGAATGGAAGACCAGATTGTATCAGAGATTTGTTGCGCCCACATTATCATAGTAGAATACGGGTTGTTGTGATGATGTGAGCCTAAGTTCGCCAAGAAGAGATGTGATCCATCTCAACTCGGTAGCCGTCGAAGCGACCGACAGGTACTCAGCTTCCGTCAAGGAGCGAGCCACTATTTGTTGTTTCTTTGAACTCCAGGATATCGGATTTCGACCAAGATATTCAATGTAGGCACTGGTGGATGTGAAGTCGTCTTTGTTACCTACCCAGTCGACATCAGAGTAGGCATGGAGAGCGAGAGGTGATTGACGATGTAACATGATGCTATAATCAATGGTGTCACATAGATATCTGAGAAGTCGTTTGGTGGCATTCCAATGGTCTGTAATCGGATGATGCATATATTGTGAAAGTTTGTTGACTCTATAGGCAATATCCGACGAGTGAGGGAGAGATACTGAAGACTCCCAACTATAGCTCGGAACTCGGTTGGGTTAGTAAGGGTTGTACCCGACTGAAGTGTAAGGACGGGCGAGGTAGCAAGTTGAGTTGCGACAGTGCGAGCATCGGTCATCTTTGTTCAAGCTAGCAAGTTAGCAATATATCTTCGCTATGAGAGGAGAAGACCTTGAGGGTGAGAAATTACTTCAACTCTAAGAAAATATTCAAGTTGTCCGAGGTCTTTGAGCGAGAATCGATGTGCGAGCACCGAGATGAAGTCCTAAACTGATGCTGCATTGTTACCTGTGATGATGATGTCATCAACGTAGACAAGTAACATGATTGTTATGCCATTGTCATTGAGAATGAACAAGGAGGTGTCAGCAACTGAGTTCGAGAAGCGAGATGCAAGAAGGAACTATCGAAGCTCATTGTACCAGGCTCGAGGGGCTTGTTTGAGACCGTAGATCGCCTTCCACAAATCTGTAGATGTGATGTGGGTTGTCGGCATCAACAAAACCTTGAGATTGAGTCATGAAGACATCTTCAATGAGGGTGCCTTGTAGAAAGGCATTGTTGACATCGAGTTGACGAAGATCCCAACCTCGGCTAACGGCAAGCGAGAGGACGAGACAAACTGTGGTTAGCTTTACAACCAGACTAAACGTCTCATGATAGTCCACTCCTGGTCTTTGGTGAAACCCCTTTGCTAATAAGCGAGCTTTGTACCTATCTATAGAGCCATCGGGTAAGCATTTAAGTTGAAAAATCCATTTACACTCCATAATATTTTGTACACCATTAGGAGGTACCAATTCCCAGGTGCCATTACGAACCAAGGCATCAAACTCCTCAGACATCACCTGTCTCCATCTGCTATCTTTGATAGCCTGAGTTACACATGTGGGTTCAATATTTGTGGCGAGTTAAGTAGAGAGGCTAAGTTTGTTGATAGGTTTGTGAATGTTATTTTAGGAACGGGTGATGATAGGTGAGGTGCGGGTCGAAGGTGGTGGTAATGGGTTGTCTAAGACTTGGACAGGTGGGGGTAAGGCCTGGGGAATGGCTTACAAGTTGCTGGGTGCTGGTTCAGGTATTAGGGCGGGTAGTTGTGGAGGCAAGGTGTTTGTGGGGGTAGGCGAGATGGGAGGTGGGTTTGGAAGAGGGAGAGGGAGGGTGAGAGGCAATGTTTAATGTTCTACAATATCCGTTTATGTGTTGGAGTCAACGGGCAGGGAGTCGCTGGAACAAGCTTTGGATGATGTGTATGAAGTCGAGAGAATGACATGATGTGAGATCCAGGTGTCGTATGTTAACTCATCGGGGCGAGTGAGATGCGGATTGAGTTTAGACATGGGAAACTTAGACTCAACAAATCGAACATGACGCGAGATGAAAGTCTTTTGAGTTTGTGGATCAAGACATATATAAGTACTCTGTGTAAGGGAGTAGCCAAGGAAGACACAATGCGTGGAGCGACTGGCAAGTTTGTGAGGCGAATATGGATGAAGCCAAGGATAACACAGGCAGCCAAAAGCTTGAAGTTTAGAGTAGTTTGGTAGCGACCTAAAGAGTTTATGAAAGGGAGATGTCATATGAAGAGTGGATGCAGGGAGACGATTTATAAGGTAGACTGCAGTGGAGAAGGCATATGAGTAGAAGGAGAGTGGTAAGATAGCTTTAGAGAGAAGGGAAAGACCTATTTCAACAATATGACGATGTCTTCGTTCCAAAAAACCGTTATTTTCTGGAGTGTGGGGTGGCTAGGTGAGATACGAGATGCCATTAGTGGATAGATATGTCGCCAGTCCAGTGGATTTGGCGAGACCCGTGTATTCCCCCTATTATCTGAGTAAAAGATTACTATTTTCTTTTTGAAGTAATTTTTAACAAGGGCTTTGAAATGAGGAAATATAGTGGTGACATCAGATTTACGTTTGAGAGGGTAAAGCCATATGTAGTGAGTGAAGTGATCTACGAAAATGTCGTAGTATTTGTAACCATCAAAATAATAAATAGGCGAAGTCCACACATTAGAATAAATAGTTTGCAGAGGAGAAGTAGACACAATTGATGATTGAGAGAAAGGTAGTTTATGACTTTTATTGCAAAGACATACATTACAATGAGATTGCTTTGAATTAAACGAATCAAAAGTTAGACCGAATTTAGAGATGATATGACGTTGGATTGACTCGGATGGGTGACCAAGACGATGATGCCAGTCACTAGAAGACACTTTGACAATGGAGTGGGCCGGTAAACGAGGTGAGAGTTGCGAGGTCGGCCATTCATACACGCCATCATTAGGTTATCCTTCTAGTAGTGTTGCTCCTGACAGTAGATCCTTCACACGAAAGGAAGATGGTAAGAACTCAATAGACGTGTTATTTGATTTGCAAAATTAAGATATGGAAATAAGATTTTTTTTCATATTAGGAATAAATAAAATATCATGTAATTAAATGTATGGGAGGATGCTTTAAGAGAAGAGGAACCAATTTTTAAAATGTGTGTCAGTACCATCACTGATAATAATATTGTCAAGACTCATCGTATAGAGCATGAAGGGAGAGGTTACTGAGATCGGTTGTGACATGGTGGGATGCCCCACTATCCAGAAGCCATGTTAGTGTTTAGACATCTAATGTTGTGGCAACATGCGCATTTGGTGGCCACTGAGATCCATTGTGTGAGGTACAAGGTGTTAGACCCTAGAGGGGGGTGATTAGGGTCTTATGCTAATCTAATCCGATTTAAATACCAATTAAAATTAATTAATGACTATATTCTTGCAAGATAGGTATACAATCTATTATGGGCAAGAATATGCAATATACACAAAGTGATATATCCTATATGATGAAATATATATATATGCAAGGATATATAAACTAAGGGTGATATAAACATAAACAAGATAAACAAGATAGTGGACAATGTGAACAATAGATAATGGCGACAAGAATGATATGAACAATAAGCACAAGTGAGACGCCAAGATAATCACAAACACACAAAGTGAATCTCACAATAAGCACAATATAACAACTGATTGTTCTCAACTATGGATGAGAACACAATTAAGCACAACTCAAAGTTACAAACTCTCACCACCCAACTATACTATGTATGTAAATACTAAAAGCTCAATGTGGGTGTGTGTAACAATGAGTAAAATAAAATCTAACTCAAATAGCAAACTAGCAATAATTAATATATGATAAATCAATAATGAAATTGCTAGGGAAAAGAGTTAGAAAACTTCTCTATAAACACAAAGAGAGGATGAGAAGATTTTGAGGATGAAATCTTCAACTGGTGATGCAAACTCCTCTTTGTAACAGCAAACCCCAAAAACAAACTAAACAAACTCAAACCCTTGTTTAAAAACTTTCTTAAACTTGTTTTTAAAACTCTCTTAATCGGTTTTTTGAAGACATCAGCAATGGGGTATATATATACCCACTAGAAATCTCAGCAAAAACCCCAAAACAGAAGGACCAAAATGCCCCAGAAAAGTCAGCTCAGAAATAGCCGTTGGAAGTCCAACGGTCATATTGTCGGTCGACCGAAAATCCCGTCGGTCGACCGATGAGAGCAAAAACACGAAGAAAACTTTCTGGACTAACGTCGGTCGACCGGAAATTCTGTCGGTCGACCGATTTGAGCTCTCGGTCGACCGGCCCGGTCGACCGACGACTCTCTGAAAAAATACTGACGAATGGTCAATTGACCGGGTCGACCGAAATCTGACATATTCAAAAATTGTTTTGCTGATTTTAAAACGCTGTTTAAAAATATCAAATAAATTCCAAAAAATGTAAAACTTTGGGGAATGATTGTAGACATGATAATAAACATGCTACAATGACTGGTTTCGAAAAAGGACTTCCCAAATGAAAAATATCATCATTTTACAAAATAGTCCAAAACATGAAAACCTGAAAATTGATATTTTGATATTTTGACTTAAACAACATTTTGAAACCTTATGAAATGATTGTATAGACTTGATAAAAGATATAACATGTTGTTATGAAGTCTATAACCTAGAAATACAATATTTTCATAAAATTGCATATTCTATGCAATATTTTCAAAACACTAAATATGATTTCATTAAATATAAGCTTGTTAAAGATGAAATCATATATAAGCATGAAACAAAATAGTATTTTCCAATTCTATGCATTTGTTTCATATATAAGCCAACAAAATAGTATTTTCCAATTCTATGCATTTGTTTCATATATAAGCCCGAAAACTATAAAACCAAAAAACATATGTATATATATATCACTATATATATATATATATATATGAAAACCAATATAATGTGTGTGTATAGATATTGAGCTTAACGTACTTAACACACATAATATAAAACCTAAACTAAGTTACCCAAGCTTGATCTGGTCTTCAATATAGCTCAACTTGGTAATCTCGCGGATGAAGCTTGAACTTGGATCTTGAACTTCAAGGCTTCACCGACATTCCGCCAACCTCCTTTGGATATGATCGTTGAAGCTCTATTCCATCCATCCTCCAACATATTGTTTGCCTAGAATCAATATAAAACACAAACACTAGACAAACAATATTAGATGTAAATTGTTTGTAAATCATCATCAAAATAAGAAGGCCAACACAAGGGACGCCTTGCGAGGAGGCGAGTACTAGCTGAAAGTGAGGACACTGAGCGACGATTTGGCCTTGTTGTCAGCATCCTTAACACTTGCCAAGATACGGCCTCTGCTGGAGAGACGTGGCTTGCGAAAACTGAGACGGCTATCATCTTGGAGCGGGGTGTGAAGATTGCACCTTGTTGGACAAGGAGCGGTTTGAACTATTGCACCTGGTCGACGCAGCGTTAGTCATAGTAGGGTGTAGGGTTAAGATGGATTGCGACTGCTGAAGCACGAATTACTTGTCGATGCAACGTTAGCCGTAGCGGGGTGTAGGGTTGAGACGGATTGCGACTGCTGAAGCACGAGTTCCCTGTCGATGAGTTTATCATGAAGCTCGTCAAACGAGATGGGGTTGTTCCTGCCTACCACTATATCAGCGATTTGGCAAAGTCATCATCGAGACCTTCTAAGATTTTCTTAATGATGTCCTTATGGTCCATTGGTTTGCCGAGTGCAGTGAGACAATCAGTTCGACACTTGACATATTGCATATAATCCGAAATGGATTGTGATCCCTTCGTGGCTCACTTGATCTGGTCCTTGATTTGCTTGATGTGATCACGTGTCGAGCGAGCATAGGTGTTGGCAAGAGTTTGTCATGCTTCCTAGAGTAGTCCTCTCCAAAAAAATCCTATTTAGAGCACAAAACCTCTTAAACTCCTCCAGCTCTTATTCTCTACCATTGTCTGATCTTAGACACTTTACCATTAGATCTGTCTCATTCTCCACTATAGCTTTCCAATTTTTTAAGATCCCGAACACCTTGACTTGTGCTTCATGAAGTATACTCACACCTTCTTCGAGTGACCATCGATAAAAGTAACATATACGTCAAACCGCCAAGAGAAATCATGCTAGCTAGACATCATATATCTGTATGGACAAGCTCTAGCTTCTGAGCTTTAGGTGGTCTTCCACTCTTCTGAAAGTTGACACTCTTCTGCTTTTCGTAAATGTAATCCTCGCAAACACCAACTTCAACTAAATTTATGCCAGTTAGTTTTCCCTATGAATATAGAATCTTCATACCCTTCTCACTCATGTGTCCCAGCCTATTGTACCACAGATCTGCATTCTCCTCACCAGCTGTAACTGCGAGGGTATCACTCACATGTAAAGTTAAGTAGAGTGTTCCAGTTTTGTTGTCACGAGCAACAACCATAGTACCGTTTGAGATTTTGTACGAATCCCCGATGAATATTGAAATATAGCCTTCTACTCTAAGATAGCCCATCGAAACAAGATTCCTCTTTAGCTTCGATACGTGTCTGATGTTCTTTAGATTCCACTTGGAGCCCTTCACTTGAATCTGTACGTTATGACGTGGAATAAGGCTCCCAAATTAAAAACCCATGAATCAGAATCGCTATCCATAGTAAGAATCAAGGCATCTTACACGATATGAGCCTCCTACTCATTTGCATCATTCTTTTATACTTTACAGACTAAAGACAAATGGCCCTCCTGGCCAGAGTTCCAACACTTCCCTTTGATAAGTCTCACCTTCAAGTTCGACCTCTCCTTCTTTGACTTTGATCGATTCCTATTCTGGTTTTCCTTCTTCTGGCTTCAGCCTCTCTACTCGAGATTTAGGGATGAACCTGAACCTTCTGATTTGGATGATTTACTTCTAACCTTCTCAGATAGAATCATGCTAACAATCTTGCTCAGCTTTAACTTCTTCTTCCCCATCAAGTTGCTAACTGCGGTCACACAACCTGCTAACTATCTGGTAATTACAATAGAATCAATAGGGCCTACACTTCGTCATCAAACGTGATGTCTATGCAGATAAGTTGATCAACAATCGTGTTGAACTCGCTGAGATGCACCGTGAAGGATCATCCTTTTACCATCTTGATGCTGACGATTACTCGTACATCTTCGCTAGCACTTCCATAAGCCCTACCGTCTTCTTCTTCTTCAATATATTATGGGTGACTGGTTTGGCGAGCGACAATCAGATTTTCCCTAGAGCCTTTCGATCTAATATTTCTTAATTCTCGTCTGATTCCTTCTTCTTCTTTCTCTTAGCGTTGCCCATCAACGGACGATAAAGGTCCTTCTGGTATAGATAATCCTCTATCTGCGACTTCTAGTAGGCGAAGTCTGACCTGCCAAACTTCTTAATCTTTGATTTACTTTCCTTTAACATGGCTCTCACACAAATCTCATTAACGATGCTCTGATACCAGTTGTTAGGGTTGAACACATAACCTGTGCCCTTCTAGATCTTGTGCCAAAAGTAGGCAAGAAGAAAATCACAACAAATAAAATAAAAACTTACAGGAAAGAATAATCAAACCAGAGAACACAAGATTTATTGAGGTTCGATAAACGTGCCTACGTCTTCGGAAGTCACACCAAAAACTTTGATTAATTAAAGAAGATTACAATGCTCGCAATAGTCCTCTCTCTCTAAGATCTTTGATCTTAAAGTGCCATCAAAAACCCTCTTTTTCGTGTTCTACAAACCCTAAAATCATATTAAGATATATATAGTATCCCAGCCCAAAATAGATTCCCAAACTTAACCAATGAACCCAAAACAATACAATCAATTACTCGCCGGCCATTTTATGCTTAACTTACAGTAGCAATGTTCTGTCTACTAGTCAGCAGTGCATGCCATCTCCTCTCTTGCCACTCTGAGCACACTTGGTATGTTATGCTTCATTGTGAGTATGCAGGCATTTCTGCATTAATCGTCACCTTATTCTACCCATTAGTCTTGATGAGAGAGAGAGAGAGAGAGAGAGAGAGAGAGAGAGAGAGAGAGAGAGAGAGAGAGAGAGAGAGTGTGTGTGTGTGTGTGTGTCTTGGGGTAAATTTCCCTTAGTAAAAATATTGAATGTGTCCACCTATATATATACAAGTATAGGAGGGCGAAGTGTCCTCTCATAATCAATATAGGACTAAACCTAATATCAACAGTCCCTCTCAAACTCATGTTAGGTCAAATAAAGTGAGTTTGTATACAAAAAACTGGAATCGATGAATAGGTAAGACCTTTGTGAAGAAATCTGCAAGCTCATCGACGAATAAGACATGTGTTGGCCTTTTTGTTTTGATGATATTTTAACAAATAATTTATGACTAATATTATTTATCTAGTATTTATGTTTTCTTATTTATTCTAGACAAATAATAAATTAGAGGTTGGATGTAATCGAGCATTCACGGTCATATCCATTGGAGGATAGAAGGAATAGTGGAGTGAACCAAGATATTTCAAGTCAAGATCCAAGATCAAACTTTATCCACAAACTTTACCAAGACGAGCTCTTTTGAAGATCTCATAGCTTGGGTATATTAGTTTAGGTTTATACTTTGTGTGTTGGTATTTGAAGCTCATATACACACACATTCACGTTTTTGGTTTTCAAGTTTATAAACATGAAACTAATAGTTATATACATATCCATATATTCTTGTTTCCTATTTATCAATTTTGCATTTGGAAAACTAATGTGTTTAAGATAATATTGTATAGTATGTACATTTTTATGAAAATTATGTATTCTTGTTTATGGACTTAAAAATCTTTATATACATCTTTTATCAAGTCTATAAAATCATTTCATAAAGTTTCAAAATATTATTTAAGTCAAAATATCAAAAACAAGTGTGTTGATATTTTCATATTTTAGACTATTTTGCAAAATGAAGAGATTTTTTATCTGGGAAGTGCAATTCAAAAAATTCTTTTTGTAACATGTTCATTAATATGTTTATAAATATTTTCCAAAGTTTAACATTTTTTAGAATTTATTTACTATTTTTTAAAGGCTCTTGAAATTCATTTTCACTATTCAAACATGCTGATATTGTGTTATTAGTCGACTGTTATAAGGGATCAGTCGACTGAAGAAATCATCTGGAAAGTACAAAAGTTTCTGTTTTGTGACTGATAAACTATCAGTCGACTGATGTCATCAGTCGACCGATGAGGTCATCAGTCGACCGATGAGGTCTTCAGTCGGCCGATGAACTGTAAGCTGTCTATAACGGTCAGCTTATTAGTCGACTGATACTATTCATCAGTCGACCGATGACTTTCTAATGGCTAGTTTTTTAGATTTTTAGGTTTTTATTTTTTTGTCTTTTTCCTTGGTTTTCTATTGCTTTTGGGGCTAGTTTTATGATCCTATATATACCCTCATACTCTATAACTTCTGAGAGGAATCAAGAGAATATTTTAAACAAGTTTAAGAGAGTTTCTAAAAGAGTTTAAGTTTTGTTTAGTTTGTTTAAAGGTGTTTAGAGACTTGTTCCAAGTTTGGTTTTGTGAAAAGATTTTCACAAGATCTAAAGGAGATCATCCTTGCTATTTGAGCTTCATTTCAATCTCTCTCTCTCTCTCTCTCTCTCTCTCTCTCTCTCTCTCTCTCGTCATCATAGAGAAGTTTCCTTAAATCTCTCTCTCTCTCTCTCTCTCTCTCTCTCTCTCTCTCTCTCTCTCTCTCTCTCTCTCTCTCTCTCTCTCTCTCTCTCTCTCTCTCTCTCTCTCTCTCTCTCTCTCTCTCTCTCTCTCTCTCTCTCTCTCTCTCTCTCTCTCTCTCTCTCTCTCTCTCTCTCTCTCTCTCTCTCTCTCTCTCTCTCTCTCTCTCTCTCGTCATCATAGAGAAGTTTCCTTAAACTCAATTCTAGGTATTTATTATTTTGATTATAATTTCCATAAGCTAGATTTTACATTAACTTTATATTTGATTTTCTCTTTGTTACACACACCTACTTGAGCTTTTAGTATTTTCATACATAGTATATTTAGGGTTGTGAGATTATAACATTTAGTTGGGCTTAATTGAGTTCTCACCTTGTTTAGAACAAATTATTTGTATTTGAGCTTTCATTTGTGAGGTCATATTGTATTGCATAAATACACCAAGAGGAGTATAGAGGTGAGAGACGTGATCGGTTCTAAGAGAAGTAGGGTCGATGGTAAAGCCTAGAGGTAGGTCGTAATTCTGAACACTTGAGGAAGGTGACACGTGAGAGGCCAACACTTGATGTGGTATTTGTGTAGTTACAAGTATGAGTTGTAAAGTTTTCGGTGAGCTAAAAAACTAAACTTGTGTGGTGTAAATGTTTATCGGGTGAGCGTCAAAAACCCGGTTGTGTAGTGGATTCTCCCCGGGAGTGGGGAGCGGAGACATAGATCGGAAAGACCGAACTCTATGATCATTTTTTGTGTTTGGTTTGGCTTTGGCGTATTTATTCTTATATATTTTCATATCGCTATTGTTGCATGTTTATATCGCCCTTGTTTATATTGCATATCCTTACTCATATATCTTGTTGTATATCATAATTACTAGGATATTGTTAATTAGTTTTTAATTGGCATTAATATCGGATTAGATTAGGATTCACCCTATTCACCCCCTAGGGTCCTTTCAACATGAGGAAGTTAAATTATATTATCCTTGATAACTTGTTGACGAATAAAATGAGTATTAAAATGTGTTTGGTCCTCTCATAAATTATTGGATTATTAGCAATCTAGATGGCATTCTTATTATCACAGTTTAGAGGAGTAGGATTCGGAACAGAAATACCAAAATCACGGAGAAGACAATGAAGATGAATAATCTCTTTAGCTGTTATGGACATTGCACGATCTCTGCCTCGATGCTAGAAAGGATAATATCTTGTTTCTTACTCTGCTAGAAAATAAGAAAATCACCAAGAAATATATAATAATCTATGACGGACTTCCTAGTAGTTCGATCACCAACCCAATCAGCATCAAAATATGCACGAAACTCTAAATTAGATGTAGCAGGATACAAAAAAAAACGAGTGCTAGTGCCTCGGAGATAGCAAAGAATCTGTAATAAGGTAGTATAGTATACAGAACATGGGACATTAAAAAATTAACTAACAATGCCAACAACATGAGAGATATTTGGTCGAGAGATGCACAAATAGACTAACTGACCAACAAGATGTCGATATCAGGTAGGATCAGATAGAGGCTCACCATCAGTAGAGAGAAGTTTGACATTCTGTTGAAGTGAAGTATCGATAGTTACATCGTCAGTTAGCTCAGCACGAGCTAGAATATCTAAGAGATACTTCTATTGAGACAATAGTACTCCTCATGGGCCCTGAGAGATTTCTAGACCAAGAAAATAACAAAGAGATATAAGATCTTTCATATAGATCTGTTGTTGCAATTTAGATTTTGTGTACTGTATACCAGCAACATCATCACCTGTAATGATCATATCATCTACATAAAGGAGTAATAAAACTCTACCACACGGTGTAGTGTGAACAAACAGAAAAACATCTTGATGATTTTTTATAAAGCCCGCATTGAGCACGACATCGTGAAAACACTCAAACCAAGCACGGGGGTGCCTACTTGAGACCATAAACAGCATGGTGAAGGAGACATGCATGTCCTGGAGGAATATTGTACCCTAAAAGGTGTTGCATATATAATATCTCAGATAAAGAGTCATGGATAAGGCATTCTTGACATTCATTTGATATATGGGCCAATAATGAGCAACAACAACTGCGAGAGTACAAACGGTAAACATCTGAGTAACAAGAGCAAAGGTCTCCTCATAATGAATACCTTGTTGCTGAGTAAAACCTCGACCCACTAAACGGGCCTTCTGACGTTCAATGGTGCTATCAAGATAATACTTGACCTTATA
This sequence comes from Asparagus officinalis, assembly GCF_001876935.1. Lineage (NCBI taxonomy): Eukaryota > Viridiplantae > Streptophyta > Magnoliopsida > Asparagales > Asparagaceae > Asparagus > Asparagus officinalis. The sequence continues at coordinate 25,128,152 of NC_033801.1, forward strand.
AACTCATTTATTGTAAACTAGAGAAATGTCAAGAGGACAAGGAACAACATCCCATGTATGTGTTTGCTGAAAGACCTAAAATTCCTCAGCCATAGCTTATCACCACTCTAAAAATTGAACAACCTCTTGAAAGGACTTTGGCTCAACGGTAGTATGAATGACAGTAAGAAAATTATGAAAGATAGGTAAATAGGAAGTAACCGAAGTGTACCATTTAGGCATGACATGTGGTCGTTTGCCTCGATGAAGTGCAAGAGGAACCTCAGGGCGGGGACATATTGGCGTAGGTGCATGGAGGTTAGCAGTATATTCTGTAGTGGGTACTGTGTCTGAGGGAGAGGGAGCTAGGAGAGAAGATGGTGTATGAGAAGGTTTAGATGAGGGAGATTCAATAGAAGGAGAAGGAGATGGAGAGATATTAGGAAGATCTTGAAAGGAGAATGGAGGTAAGGAAGTGGGTGGTGCAGCTAGCGGTGAAGAGCGATCAGTAATGTGGATGAAATTAAAATTATCAAAACCATTAAAATATGGAGAATCCTCTTCGAATTGAACGTGTCTAGATATATGAACCCGACGAGATGTAGAATCATAACAACGATAACCTCGATGTTCTAGATTAATTCCTAAATAAACACAGGGAACAACTCTGGGAGATAATTTATCACGTTCGTGAGATGGTAGAAAAATGAAACATCGACAACCAAAGACGCGAGTCAGATCATAGTGAGGAGTATGAGTATATATGCAACTATGGGAGTATATATGAATTTGATTTTATTCTCTCTAACTGTTTAGAAAAAGAATGTTTACAACTCTCTCAACCTCGATTACAATTTGAATTCCTGATTATAAAAGAGAAGAAGATCAACGGAGATCCTCCCCTTTGTTTAATTCTGGGTTCTTCACGGTGGTGATGGAGTGCTTCCTTTAAATTCTCGCGTTGAGTTTGCTTCTCGTTAATGATCCGACGTTTTACCTTGCTGGAACAAGGTTTCTTCCTCTTGATTGATGTAGAGGAGGACTTACGTGGCAAGTTTGAAACTCTTAACTAGTTTAATAACTCAGAGCGAGTTTAAACTCTGTAACAGAATGGATTTGAACCAAAAATCGGTTATAAGCCAAAAAAAAAAGCTCCAAGAACAGCTCCCAAGGATGAATGTCGATCTCCTTAGATTGATCTCCTGAGATTGATCTCCTCTTTTTGTAATTAGCTGCCGAAAGAGGATAAATTAGAGATCCCTTTGTTGATCTCTAGATCCAAAAGTGCTTAAAGATCCAAAGATCCCCAACTAAACTTATTTTTTCAGTTATTTATAGGGGATTAAGGGGTATAACCACCCCCTTAATCCGCTCCTAAGTAGGGCTGAATAGGGTGTAATCGCCCCCTTAATCCACTCCTAAGTAGGACGGAAATCCCTCAAATCATGGGGAGAAAATAGTTTTTAGAACCGTTCAACTCGTGTTTGAATGAGTCAAACGCAGGTCCTGCGTTCTGGAATGAATTCTGCATTTAAACGCAGCGTCTAGAAGCTGCGTTTGCAGCATTTGGAGGCTGTGTTGGAAGCTATGTTGGCAGCTTGGAAGCTACGTTTGGCAGTAATTTAGAAGCTATGTTGGCAGCTTGTTAGAAGCTGTGTTGGCATCTTAGAAGCTGCGTTTGGCAGCAAATGGAAGTTGCGTTAGTAGCTTTCGAAGACTGTGTTTGTGGCCAGGTTTGAGCTGTATCCGTGGGCTTGAGCTACGTCAGCGATGGCTGATAAGGAGCTGCGTTTGCACTGCATCAGCGGCTGTGAACGTGGTGCGTCTTGATACTGGTACGCGGGGAGGACCTCCGCGTCTTGATGCTGAAACGCAGGGAGGACTTCTGCATCTTGATTTGAGGAGACCGTCAATTTATAGTCTTTTTTCGTTAGAGCGTTGCAAAGATTGTTATTTTATAATCTTTTCTTTAGCTCTTTGATATGTGAGAGTCGTCAGGTTATAACTCTTGTTGTTGATTGTGAAGACTATTGATCAGAGCTTTCATCGGTTATTGTGAAGGTCGTCAGATTGTAACCTTTATTGATCTACGTGAAAATCTTTAAATTGTAGTCTTCTGGAAACCATCAAATTGTAACTTCCATCATCGGAGTTTGATAAGGATCAGCTATCTACAGTAATTTTTAGACAGCCTACAGAGTAGCACCGGAAAGAGAGCTAGATGAAGTGATATTAATAACATGAACAATAGTGATAATGGCATCAGCCTAGAAACGACGAGGAACAGAGTAAGAAATGAGCATGGATCGAGCGGTATCAAGATATGACAATGTTTGCGTTCAGCAATACCATTCTCTTCATGACTGTAAGGACATGACTGTTGAAAGATAGTCCCATGAGAGGTCATGATAGAGCGTATGGTAGAGGATAAATACTCTTTGGCACAGTCAGATCGAAAAACTTTAATACGAGCTTTTAATTGAGTGAAGATAATAGTCATGAAGGCTTGATACGTAACAAGCACCTCAGAGTGATTTTTAAGTAAATAGACTTGTTCGCTGGAAAATTCGTTGCTTTCTTCATTGATGTCATTGCTATCTTGAATAACAGTTTTTTTTTCGGTTACAGAAGATCCGGTCTTTTTTAGATCCGGTTACAATGAAGATCAAAAATAAAGAAAATTAAAAATTACAACTTTTTCTCCTTGTGAACAGATCGCGAGCTCCTGTTATTCGGTCACTCGCTTTGGTGGGTTGTTTGCCTGCGCCGGGGTTGTTTGCCGTGGACCACCGCGCGATCTAGATCCGGACAGATCTACGCAGTATAACGGGTATTATTCCACGAAGGAAATAATAGCCGGGGAGGATTGATTCACCAAGGAAACAATCGTCCAAGTCTCGGGATCTAAGACAAAGCTTAGATCCGGAGTGTACACGTAAGATCTGAGATCTTGATCCCCTCGAACTCTGCCTTTTTTGTGATGCGGGTGCTCGCGCGAGAATCAGATTCCAACGTCCAAAGTCTTTAAGCCTTCAAGAACTCCAAGATGAGGTCTCAATCCGCGCAGAGTTTCGGCTCTCCAAAAGTTCTTCCAAAAGTCCTCCAAAATGATGAATGACCCCGCCTATTTATAGGCCAACCAGATCTGTGCACTGTGCCACAGATCTGGGCGGGCCACCTCAGGCGTGCTCGCGCTTATGCCGAGCCACCCTGAGGTGGCTCGCGGCTGCCGAGCCACCCCGCGGATGGCTCGGCCACCGAGCCACCCCAGGGTGGCTCGGCTTTGGCCGAGCCACTCCGGGCTTTGCGTCCGTCTCTTTCGGTTGTTTTCGTCCTCTATGTCCGCTTCATCCGTGATTCGTTATGCCGGTTGATTGCGTCTAAAATTGATCATTGACTTGATTCCTGATTTGGCAATAAATCCGACTCTGAGTTTGATTCCAAAACTGATCATGGCGCGATCGCGATTCATCCGGGTTCGCCTGCGGCGTTGCTCTGAACCCCAATTTGTTCTGAATCCTGATTTAGAAGTCTGGATCCTGATTAGGCAGTAAATCGGCTTTGGTGTCTGAGTTCGAATCCGTTATACGGTTGGATGACTCGTTGACTCCTCAACCCGTTGGCTTGATTCCGCACGCGAGTGGATTCATTCCGTTGTTCACGTGCGGTTCGTCAACTTCGTAGCCTTGTTAATCCGCTTCGTTACGTGTCACTTGGCTTCGGTGTTGTGGACTGACGTTCGTGCTTAGATACGTCGCCCAATGGTTCATTAGTTCGTGTTGAGCCGTGTTAAGGGACATATAAGCAATTTTATATGCCTACAAGACTCATGTATAATGAGAGAAATCATCGATAAAACTAACATAAAATAGCCAGATGAAGAAGATAGGGGAGCTGGCCCCCAAATATCTTAATGGACTAAATCGAATAAGGAAGTGGAGGCAGATGTACTGATTGAAAATGCTAGAGAAATAAATATAGCCAATTTACAACCAGTACATGACTTAATATGAGGACTAGATGACACAAGACCAAGTACTCCGGACTGGATAAGACTCTCCGATCTTTTATTGGACACATGACCAAGTCTTCTATGCTACAAATTAGCGGGAAGCGAGGTAGAAGGTTTTGATGGACAAATAGAAGCAACAAGAGAAAATGGATGTATGGACTCTGGAAGGTAAAGATATTCCAGAAAATACAGCATGTGCCTCCTACGTCCAGCCCAAACAGTCTTGCCTGTCTGTGGATCCTACACAAGACAAGTATCAGAAGGAAATGAGACTAGTAGGTAATCCATACATAAAGAACTAATAGAAATTAAATTCAAGCACAACTGAGGAGCCACATAGACGGGGCCAAGTGTTAGACGACCAAATGAGTCATTTATGAGGTGATAAAGCCATACAGAGTGATAGGCAATGGTTGTCCAGTATTCGTATAGATAGTGGGAAGAGAAGATGAAGTGAAGACAGAGGATAAGAGTGAGGCATTACGAGTCATATGAATGGAACAGCCAGAGTCAAAAATCCAGAGATCATTCATACCAGAGACTTGTGCGGTTGATGAGTCAGCAAGGCTAGACAGTGATGTAGAAGTGGTATGCTGAAGAGCATCAAGTTGACAACGAAGATTTTCAATAGCTTGAATAGTAGTGTCGGAAGTAGTAGATGGTATAGCATTGACCAACAATCCTGGTGCGCGAGAGGGTTGAGACTGAGGGGGTTGTCGACCACGACTGGTATTTGAGGAACGTAACCCAGGATGAAGCTTGAAGCATTTCTCAATGCGGTGTCCCTCCTTCTTGCAATATGTGCATAAGAGTTTAGATCGAGCCTGTTGAGAAGTACGATTTATAATAGTAGCAGTGACTGGTACAAACAGAACAGTCTCGAGTGAAGAGGCAATAGTATCTGTTGTCAAATTGAGTCGTGTGGTCTACTGTCGTGTCTCATAAGCAATGAGATCTTCTATAACCGAGACCAAAGTCAGAAATTGAGGCTGATGGAGTAGTTGGTCAGTCATAGTTGAATATTTAGGAAGGGACTGAAACAGTTGATGCACCTCTTCATATGTGAAAATTTAACAAGAGCACATTGGATGGCGGCAAGATCGAAGATGAATTTGCCACTAAGAGGGAAAACAAGTTATGGATTAAGGATTTAAAGTTGTTATATCATACTGCCATCTCGTCTTGAAATTTAATTATTTCTTTTCATAGTGTTCCTGAGTTTATGCGTAAAATATTTAGATGATAGACTGGCAATGACAATAACTAATAAAGTTTTATTCTAATCCAAGGTAAAAGCTGCATGGATTTAACAGTTGCTGACTAACACAGTAATTATTTATGAGCTCCAAAATATGGACTTTAAGCGTGTATACTTGTAGGGCTGTCCATCCGGGCCGGCCTGGCCCGGCCCGGCCCGGAAAACCGGGCCCGGGCCGGGCAAAACCCAAGCCCGGACCCGGGCCCGGGCCCGGGCCTGAGCGGGCCGGACACCGGGCCGGCCCGGTTTGATTTTTTTTTAGAAATTTTTTTTTTAAAATTTTAACAAAACCATAAACCATAAATTATTATAAAAAATGTCATAAATTTAATTAATAGCTTGAAATGAAATGACATAAATTACAAGTATAAAAAATGATAAAAATAACTTCTTTATTAATAATCGGTAAATCCTTTACAAATCCTTTACAAGTATAAATTTATTTCGAAATTCGTCGCATCACAATAGATGAGTACATCCCAACTAGGTTGGCACCTACTCACCCATATCACTATCATTTGTAACTTTTTTCGAAATAATTTAATTCAAATTTAAAGCTAAGAAATAAAAATTACAATTTTATGAATATTATCTAATCATTATATCTATCTGCTAGTCCCAACTCTTCAAATTTATCTTCAATCATAGCAATCCGTTCGATGCCTTGTGTTCGCTTCTCGTATCTCCACCAATCCTGTAAGCACATCACCGCTTGTACAGTATACGGATCTAAGCATGTCCTGTGGTCGTCGATCAAACGTCCTGCTGTGCTGAAAGCGGATTCCGAGGCTACAGTCGAAACCTGCACTGATAGTAAGTCACGAACCATGGTGGAAAGTATAGGATATGAAACTGATCCATATACTTTCCACCATTGCAAAATATCTAAAGCATTTCCTTGACATCTAACTAAAGAAGCAGAAAAATATTCATCTATTTCAGAAACATCTAATCCTGATGAAGTTCCAGATCCACCAGTTAGTTCAGCTACCATTGCATACCTATCAAAACTTACACTTTTACCTCGACCTGTGCTCGAAGCTGAAGGTGCCGAAGCTGAAGACTGTTGTGTAGCTACACCATATCTAGCTGCATACTCATCATATAAGGTTTGAAAATAATTTCTAATAGCTAAATAATGAGTAGTAGCAGTAAGGGTGGATCCATCATCTAAGTCTATAATCTGTCCACCATACAATGATTGTAACAAACTTCGAAGGCCAATTTCCTTCAAGCATGGATCAATAAGAACACCAATACCAAAAATATGAGGAATAGGCCTAAAATACTTATTAAATTTACTCTCCATTTCAAAAATTATACTTCCAAAAATATCATCCATACGATATTTTGTAAAAAAATTTTGAATATTTAAAATTTGTAAAGCAGCTAAAGTAATAGTTGGATAATAACAACCAGATAATAAGATAGTAGCATCATAAAAAACTTGTAACATCTCATTTAATTTACATATAACTGTCTATTCCTCTTCAGTTATTCCATAAGCACTACCAGAGCTAGAAGTAGAAGCATAAAAATTTATAAAATCATTTATAATTTCTTTATATTCTATTGCTACAGATAACATTGCATAGGTGGAATTCCACCTATGGTCAACATCTTTTGGAATTAGTCTAGGCTTATAATTTTTTCTTTTACAACATTGTTTCCATCTTTTAATTCTTATTTCAGAAGCATTATGCATATTAGTAACTGTTCTAACTTTTTCTATCATGGGTTTAATTTCAGAAAATGCACTTTGAACAATTAAATTTAAAATATGACAGATACATCTAACATGAAAAAGCTCACCATGACATGGCAATGACAAAGTTATTTTCAGAAAATCAACAGCTACATTATTATTACTTGCATTATCTAGTGAAAGAGTAAATATTCTTTGATCAATTTCTAGTTTCATAAGTTCTTCAACAATTAAATTTGCAACATTAATACCAGTGTGTGACTCTTCAATTGCAATAAAAGAAACAACTCTTTTAAACATTTTCCAACTTTCATCAATCCAGTGTGCTGTTATACATAAATAACCAGTTTGCACTCTAGATGACCAAATATCAGAAGTTAAAGAAAATTTGCAGTTTAAATTTTTAAAATAAGAAATTATTTTTCCCTGTTCCTCAACATAATATTTTAAAATATCACGTTGACAGGTTTGACGAGAAAATTTTGTAAATGCAGGATAAAAACCATCTCTAAATAAATCTTCAAATTCATCATCTTCTACTAATTTAAAAGGAAGGTTTTTAAGAACAATAAACCTGATTACGCATTTCCGGGCTCGGGCAGCGTCATAATTCCAACTGCCGAGGGTACCTGAAGAGGATGATTGGGAAAGCATAGACTGCCGGATATCACCTTGTAGATTTTGGCCTTTGTTGTGTTTTTCAATATGCCGTTTGAGATGGTTGGTGCCGCTCTTATGATGAGCTTTGAATATCTGGCCGCACAACGCACATTTCGCATTCTGAGAGATGATCCTACCGTGTTCATCCTTGGTGACGTCTATCTTCTCAAAAAAATTCCATACATCAGACCTCGGCCTTTTTGGAGCTCTTGGTGCCGTAGATTCGTCGCCACCAGATTCAGGATTAACACCGGTAGGATGAGGAGTTGTTGTAGGAGGACTCATCTCTGGATCGGTAGGAGTTGCATGTTGCTCTTCATAATCAGACCCAGAAGCCATTTGTTGGAAGTATTAGAAAATACAAAAGATTATAGGATAGTATATTAGTATGAGATAGTATAAGATTGTATAAGAGAGTAGTAGAGAGAGAAATAGAGCCCGGGCCCGGACCCGGGTTTTGCCCGGGTTTCCGGGCCCGGGCCGGGCCCGGGCTCCGGGCTTTTTGGACACCCCTATATACTTGTTCCATGGCTGACCATACAAAATTAAATTGCACATTGACACTTTTCATGGCTGTTAAGTCCTTGCAGCTTGTTTGACTTTGTTCTTACATTACAAACAAGTTTACGTAATCGACATTTGACTTCTTTGATTTTGATGCATATAAAGTCTGATACTCGCATTTCTTGTTGGGAATTTGAGAGGAGATGAGGAGATGATATTTTTCTATATAATTCATCAACTAAAAGTGCCTTTATATAGGCTTACAAAACAACTTAATCCCATAAAAATCTAAACTAATTAGCAACAACTCCACTAACAAAATAACAACCTAATAACAAATTTGAATCAGTTATTCAACATTTCTGACGTTATCGTTTACCCACAAGAAATAGATATGTCCCCTCTTTGGTCAAAATCTATCAAGATATAGATATGGGTATCAATATTTCTTGAATTATCTACGTATTTAGCGATAGCCATAATGCTTTTCTAGGAGTAGATACTGCTTGAAGAGACTTCAAACAGGTAGAAAAATACACAAGACCCTTTGTTTATATTCTTGATCTGTTCAACGATCAAGCAGCTGTTTCACTTAGTCAGAACTGTAGACCTCAACTCCTTCTGTGCGTTGACATTGGATTTCAGTAACATTGAACGCGTTAAAAAGTCCCCTAGTCACTAAAATCTTATCAACCACTCTTTCATTTGAAAATGTTTCACCAAGCAATCTAATTTGATTGACAATAGCCATAAGCTTACCGACATACTCTTTGATGGTCTCACCTTTCTTCATCTTTTGCATCTCAAACTCCCTCTTGAGATTCAGAACTTGCATCAATTTTGTTTGATCGTTGCCTTCGAACTCTTCCTTTAGCATCTCCCACGCCTCCTTAGGTGATTCACAAGTCATTATACTTGTGAAGATTCCATCCGACACGGCCGAATGAATACAAGAGAGGGCTTTTGGCTTCTTTGCTTTTTCTTCATCGTGCTTCTTGATTTGTTTTAGGGTTGGATTTTGTGGAAGAGGGGTAGGCTCATAGTCACTCTCAACAACTTCCCATAAACTCAAAGATTTCAAATGAGATTTCATCTTGATAGCCCAAGATTGATAATTGTCTCCATTGAAGATGGGGTATGGAAGCGAAAAATTGTTGGATGCCATTGAAAAACAAAGATTGATCACTCTATTTTTTTTTTAATCCTCACAAACCATAGCCGAGAGCGCCACAGTTTTGTGAAGAAATCAAATCCGTACTGAATTTGTGAAGACTCCACGCGGCCTTCACCAAATACTCAAAGAAATACGAAACTGAGGATGGGAAGAAGGAAATCTAGACCCAGGTTGAGAAGATAAAGAAATATGCTTCTGTTGTCCGTGTGCTGGCCCACACTCAGATTAGGAAGATGAAGGGTTTGAAGCAGAAGAAAGCCCATTTAATGGAAATCCAAGTGAATTGACCACGTCCTTGCTCCTCTTGATCTCCGGATCTCATTCCTCCTCCTCTTCAATCATCATCAGTCATGCCAAAACAACCAAGCTCTGATACCATGTTGGGAATTTGAGAGGAGATGAGGAGATGATATTTTTCTATATAATTCATCAACTAAAAGTGCCTTTATATAGGCTTACAAAACAACTTAATCCCATAAAAATCTAAACTAATTAGCAACAACTCCACTAACAAAATAACAACCTAATAACAAATTTGAATCAGTTATTCAACATTTCTGACGTTATCGTTTACCCACAAGAAATAGATATGTCCCCTCTTTGGTCAAAATCTATCAAGATATAGATATGGGTATCAATATTTCTTGAATTATCTACGTATTTAGCGATAGCCATAATGCTTTTCTAGGAGTAGATACTGCTTGAAGAGACTTCAAACAGGTAGAAAAATACACAAGACCCTTTGTTTATATTCTTGATCTGTTCAACGATCAAGCAGCTGTTTCACTTAGTCAGAACTGTAGACCTCAACTCCTTCTGTGCGTTGACATTGGATTTCAGTAACATTGAACGCGTTAAAAAGTCCCCTACTTAAGACTTCAGCCATTATCAATGCCCATAGAAGGTCATAACAAGGGTCAATCTCCTGTTGAATTTTACTGTATCCATGAAATAATGTCGATTGACAAAATATATTTTAGGTTAAGAAACTTACCAAACATTACAATTTTGGATTATATAAACTAAGGAAGTAACATAAATGAGCGGACAAAATAGTAGTTAAGTTCTGATAAAACCCAAACTTCATTCATACAACCAATTAAACAATAACAGATGGTATCTTTAATGTAAGCCAGATTATTACCTCTTTTTTAATCAGCGAATGGTCCAGAATTGTGATGGGCACATGGAACTAAGCCATAAATGTGTGAACAGATACATTTACTGATTTCTGGTAGTTTATGATTTGGAATTAAAGCATGTCAATCATGTTGTGTGGCGGACGCTGCTACTCTTTCTCTTGTTCTTGCGAGTAATTTTGTCTACCTATTGATCAACAATGCTAGTTAAAAGATTTAAGAAAAGAAGATGGATTTTTGATGTAAAAAAAAAAAGATGGATACAGAACTAATAAATCCTCTCGGATATCACCAGAAAGATATTGGATATGTGAAACCGTACACGCAGAACTTCCACAATTCAAGAAGTTTTAAAGAGCAATGACAGTGACAGAGATGTTGTTATTGAGGTAACCCACCAACGCAAAATATGGAAGGGATGTGTTGCTGATGAGAGTGCAAGTCAAAACTTCATATATTCAATTATCAGAGTTGATTTTAGATTAGACCAACTCTTTCAAAGCCATAGGGTTAGAGCCCAACATGTGGATTATAATTAGATTTGGGAATGATTAGTTGTCATATCGCGCAAACACTATAAACCAAACAACTTCAGTCTATCAACTACTCACAGATAATACTAGCTACAAATTTGTTTTAGAGGGCTCACTCTATATGACCAATTCTCACAAGACCATTTCATAGTTCAGACCTCTCAGACTCATTCTCAATTAACAAAAAAGTTAGGAATTTTCCTTGCACTGCAGACTTCAGAGGCCATAGAGATTATAAATACAGTCGCCTCTCATTACCAAGCACACCATCACAAACCTCCTTTCCATTTTTAGCAGCACCCAAGGCTTCCTTCTTCAATACCCATCCCTCGTCAATTATACAACAATGGCTTGTACTGTTACGTTGGAGAGAACTATGACCATCACCAAGCGCGACGGTCAATTCCTCGTTTCTTTGATCAAGGACGAAACAAAGAAGGAGAAATCACACAACGGGTGCAAATGTGATCTTGTCAATTATAATTCGTTACCTGATTTCTTAAAGCACAACGAGTTTGTGGTGAATTACTATCGATCGGAGTGGCCTTTGAAGCAAACCATCCTCAGTATTTTCTCTATTCACAACGAGACCCTCAACATCTGGACGTAAGAGCTCTAAAACACTTCAACCAATACTCGTCATTGTGTCCCGTATCATGTGTGTGCTCGTCTAACATTGACATCAATTATCTTATTTCAGGCACTTGATCGGATTCCTCATTTTCCTCACTCTTGCGACCACTTTGATGGTTTCCATTGATACGGGTTTTCAAACAAGTACTAGCCTCTCCTCAGTCAGTAATTCGTCAATTCCTCTGAAACTGCATCAAGAACTATTGGTCTTGCCTACCTTTGAAGCAAACTTAACCGATGAACACAGAACAATACAATCAATTGCTCGCTGGCCATTTTATGCTTATCTCGCAGGAGCAATGTTCTGTCTGCTGATCAGCAGTGCATGCCATCTCCTCTCTTGCCACTCTGAGCACACTTGCTATGTTATGCTTCGTCTTGATTACGCAGGCATTTCTGCGTTAATCGTCACCTCATTCTACCCATTAGTCTACTACACGTTCACATGTGATCCATTCTTTCGAAACCTCTATATGGGCTTTATTACTGTCTTTGGCTTAGCAAGTGTGCTGGTCTCGCTTGTGCCCGTTTTTGAGAGGCCTGAGTTCAGGATGGTACGAACTGGACTATTTGTGTGCATGGCATTTTCAGGGTTGGTGCCCATAATGCACAAAACGGTGGCGTTTGGGGATCGACCAGAGGCTATTATTACGACTCTATATGAGTTAATGATGCTCAGTCTTTATGGAATTGGAGTGATTGTGTATGCATTGAGGATACCGGAGAGATGGTTGCCAGGGAAATTCGACTTAATCGGGCATAGCCATCAACTATGGCATGTTCTAGTTATTGCAGGAGCTTATACTCACTATCTTGCAGGGTTGGTGTACTTGAGTTGGAGGGATATTGAACGTTGCTAGAGTTCAAAGGATTTTGTAAATTCTTTTTGTATAAAGTTTGGGGTTTGTTTGGTGACAGAGGGTTGGCTGTAACTGGGAAATCTTGGAACACTCAAATGTGAGGAGGTTGCCAAAATGGACCTTGGATGAAGTCAAATGTAAAAACTTGTACTCTTTTCATGAATAAGAATATTTAGACATTTTAAGGCCATTTTACATTGCCTTAAACCAAGTCAATGTGAACCATTTTATTTTATAACATGTATTAGCTATGACAATATTTAAATGAAGACATGTATTATACAATTAGCTGGAGGAAATACAGCGTTATGGTTTTATGAGCTACTATGGAAGACATTTGTCCTTTTGACAGTTGATGCACGAAAATGTGTCTATCCTTAGACAATGCAAAACATGGAGGTCAGGAGATTGATGTATCTATCCATCAGAGAGTAAGATGTTTTATCAAGAACTATCCAGTTGACAGTGATCAATTGATAGTTTTCCTTAGTTTTGTATTGTCTCATTCAACTGGTTGAACCACTCATAAATCGCATATCAAAGTTGTGAAATACAGTCAAGCCAAATTTATGCAGTTAACCTCAGAAACATGGTATGATCTGGCAAATGGATGTAGAAAGAAAGACCCAATCTCTATGCTAGAAATTTTGCATGGATTGATTCTCAGTGATGGTGCAATTAGCAATGTGACAAAAATTAGATACATGGATCAGTTGAGGCCCCTTGAGACAAGAAGAGGATTAGATTGGACGAACTTGATGTTGTGTATCTGTTGATGATGGTTAATCAAACAGTCAAATATTTTGGGGTGAGGTTGATGAGGAGTCGCTCACTTCTCCGAATATCTGGTTTTGAGTAGAGTAGCTTTCGGCCTGCACAAGTAGAAACTTGTGAGAGGACGGAGCTTGGTTCCCCCGATGTACCTCCGACGATCAAGTCAGCTGGTGAAGTTGAGTGGGAAAATCAAGAAGAACTGTGAGAGTTCTTGTGTGTAGTGCAGCATAATTAGCAGATATTCTAAAAAGTCAAAATCCCCCCAGTAAAGAGTAGTACCTCTATTTATAATGGTGCCGGAAGAGTAGAATGGACACTTCGGCCGAGCACAGGATGACGGTGAAGAAGTATGGGCTGGCGGCTGCGTCAGCACCTAATTTACATGTGCCGGTCGGTGAGTGGAGGAGGGATCACCTCAGCATTAAATGTGAAGCGATCTACGACTTGGTGGTGCTGACGTGGTCCAATGAGTCATAAAGACTATCGGAGCTAGAGATATGATGTGTCTGCCAAACATTAAATGCGACGCCGACGTGCTGTTAGTGGGAGAGGCCCGAGGCTGAAGTCGTCCTTTAGCTTCGCCGAGAAGTAACGTCTTTCGAGTCAACATCGTGAGTCGTCGAATAACTGGCCGAGTGGGCTCGTTGCGAGTCGTCTTTGACAAGAGAATCGACAAGTACCACCATTCGTGTCGACATAAGGAGATGTCGACTCGACGGGTCGGCTACGTCGGGATCCTTAGCTGTTTTGACCCTCAATCTGACTTGAGTGGTGCATGCAGGGGGACATCTGTCCGTAACTGGCAAAGGGCTGTATTTTGGCGACTGAAAGCACCATAACAGTATCCATCAGAAGTTATTTTATTTTATTTTAAATTTATTTTTAGATTTATAGACAAAAGGAAAGAAGAGGTCACATTTATGAACTGCTCAATGTTCAACACATAAAACTAGATTGCTACATGGAAGTTTGTTTATCTAATTACAACGTGGTATATTAGTCTTAATTGTCAATTCAATCTTTTACAAGACCGATTTAGATCATAGCTTGTCATCAGCACTACAATCGGCTGTCGTTTCTTTAGGTTGTTCACCTGTTTTCTTCTTTTTCTAATCTACTTTATTTTTTGTTTTGAGTATACGGTCGATTGGTTCAATGGAGAGAATAGGAATAGAAATATTGGAAGTGAGCTAACTTTTGAAGCATAAGCTTCCAAGTGTTTCACTAAAGATTCATGAAACAATACAGACCTCTAAAAGAAAAGAGAGAATATCTCACATTACAGGTGATAGTATGTAGGAGAAAACCACATCCTTACCGTCGCCGGATTGTTTGCCATATTCCTCCTTGTTTCCGCTTAAGATAGTCTACGATATTTTCTATATAGTCATTCTATGTATACTAGCATTATCTCACGTGAATATGTAGTGCAGTAGGTCCAAAAACTTGTAACAAAAAAATTTTATGTTTATATTCTTTGGCTTTTTTAGCCACACATATTATTGTTTTCGCTAACAGGAACTTATAGCTTCAATTTACATTCCTTTTAGAACCTAAAATTTATTAGATATGTAATTATAGGCATATATCCTATGTTCATGAAGTATGTGTTGTGCGCAACGGAAATTTCGGCAGCACCTCCGGTGCGCAAGGTGCACAATAAGATATTAGATCGTAAGAATTCCTATCTCACCAAGGAAACAAGAATCTGAAGCAGATATCTCAACAAAGTGAGATATCGGCTCTTCCTCTCATCAGTTCTAGAACTGACCTGTCGAGAGATCCTACAAGCTATTACAAATCACGGCAAGAACACAACTTTTACGTGGTTCGGCAAATAGCATACGTCCACGGGGCAAGGAGGGGGGAGATCTACTAATAGAGGGAGATATACAACTAGGGTTTACAATCTCACAACCTAAACCCTATCACAAACTCTCAGATCCCTCACACAAATATTCTCTCAAAGAGATGCACAAATCAAAGAACAGCTACAAAAAGACTTTGCTTCTTCTCTATGAATAGCCGCCAAAATCTTTGTTCTTTGCTAATTGCTGCAGCCTTTTTTCTTGCACAAATCAGCCACAAATCCACCGCTTCTCTCTGTCTGCAGCCGCACAAAACAAAAGCCAGCCAATTTGCCTCTGCAGCCGCACACCCTCCTAGCACAAAACCCTAGGAACAGTGCTCGTTCCTATATATAGCTGATGTGATCGGGTGGGCCTGCTTTGTCCGCTGAACAAACTCCTTTCATACGGTTTCCCGACTTCGTGGCCTTCTTTACCCGCTGAACAAACTCCTTCCACGCGTTCACTTCGTGGCCCCCACAAAAAAAAAAAAAGAAAACGCGTCTCATTCACCTCCAAAGTTACCAGCTAGCAATCACATGGGAGTGGTCCACGTTCACAATTCTCCACCTCGACGAAGTTTTCCAAAACTAAGCTGACACCAACCAAAACAAATGCCTCACTTGTTGCATCCAGTACGCTATGGCAACGGACTCAATCCATAACAAGTCGAGAACCCAAATGAGAATGTAAACATTCTCCAAATGTCGGTATCAACTCACCAAATCGATCTCACCCCCATCAAAATCCAACCCGGCTGCATCATAAGACTGCCTACGTATCCTCTTGCCCAAGGAATCAAGCCGAACGTAGTTCACCTAAATGGCCGCTAACGACCTCAATCCAATAGAAGAGTTTGCAACCCTTCTCCAACATCACGATCAAGTCTGCGGCTGATAGCACCTCCAATGGCCCTAAACTTAAACAATCCAAACATCTCCACCTGAGATGAACTAATAACCATATCCAGACTACATCTATCAGCTGTACTCGAAATAATCAACCTATCATCTGCATCCAAATCAACACGATTCCTAATCTGTGTCACATCAGCTGGAATCCCAAATGATGCAGTATGATCTGGAGTTTCTACCCAATGTGGAGTAGCATCACTCTCCACCCGCTGCGATGTCCCAAATATCTGATCACCACTCTCCACCTGCCGAGAGTCAAACGTGACATATCTGCTCAGAACAAAGTCAGAAGCCAATACCTGATAATCAAACACGCCTCTGAATCCCAAATGTGCTATCGGATCAAATCTCACATCCACGATGTGACCAAGTGCTGGGTAGCCAAACATCCGACGCAACCCAAAATCTGAAGCAGCTCCACCAGATCCCATATCTCTATATGCAGCAGTCGACAACCTATACATAAGATGGCCCAAACATGTCGTAGCCCGCACACCAATGCCAATGCTCAACATCAAACGCCGATCATCCTTCAGAAAGGAATAGCTCCCCAAATCTGCCATCTCATCACGTCGCCTCAAAGTTTCCACACCAATAAAGTGTCTCCAATTGCCGTGAGCTCGGCACAAATACACAAATAGGTCCCTCTTGCACCTCCCTCTAACATCAGACTGAAGTACCTTCACCTTTCTGTCAATACACTTCCTCCATTTGTTGCGGGCTTCTAGGACTTCACACTAACGGGACTTGGTTGCAACCCACCAATACCTAGAGCAATCCCCAACTGCGGAAACCACATACCTATTACCTCCCAATGATGCTCTCTTGGAAGGCCCCCGAATGCCTGAATGAACACCCCTCAGAAGACCCCTCGAATGATGGATAGAAGTGTCAAACTTCATCTCGGTCTTCTCGCTCATACCAATGGGTTCACAGGACTTCAAACTACAGGTCATAGCACTCCTCAACAACCTATGCACGGTATTACCAATCAAATAACCCAGCATCAAACAACGCCACAGTCTAGCCAAATCTGATGAAGTCGTCATCTCCCTATCAATCGCCGTGCTTCCGAGCAAATAATACAAATTGCTCCTTCTGACGCCCTTCATCATAATCATGGACCCCAATGTGACCTTCAAACGTGCATCCACCAAGGTCACTTTATAGCCAGATGCCACCAAAGCTCCCAGTGAAATGATGTTCTTTGACAACTGCGGAACGAACCTCACTTCATCCAACTCCTGAATCACTCCGTCATATATCCGAATACGAACGGTACCAATACCATCAATAGAGCATGCATGTCCATTACCCATGAGCACAACATCCTCTCTTTCTAACTTCTGAAAGCTGGAGAACCAATCCCTCCTAGGGCAAACGTGGTATGAAGCACCTGGATCCAATATCCATTCTGTAGAGTTGGTAACACAAACTGATGGTAGTACAGACAACGAATAACCCGAAGAATCTGAATCTGAATTGTTGCCACTAGTCTTGACAGCATTCACCTCTGAAGCTTGTACAGCTTTCCCCCTTATTCTTCTCGGCTCGATCTAACTTTGGACATTCGGCTTTCCAATGTCCATCCTCTTTACAAAAGGCACACTGATTCCTACGAATCCCACGATGTGCACCTCTAGAGTGCGATCTCCTGCTTCGGTTTGAACCACGACCATGAACTACTAATGCATCTCTCGATGCCTTCTCGGAGGACTCATCAACACTCTTCCTCAACTCATAATTTACCAACGCTGATGTCACCTCCTTGTAACTAACAGTAGTTCTTCCATTAATCATAGTTAGTACATAAGTACCATAATCATTCTCGGGTAACGAACACAAAAGTAGCATCGCCTTGTCTTCATCCTCAACCATGATATCCACATTGGCCATGTCTGAAAGTAGCTTTGTAAAGTTACTAACATGCTCCCTAATGGAAACTCCCCTCTTTATCTTGAACTGGTAAAACCTTTTCTTCAAGTGAAGCCGATTCTTAATGTTCTTAGTAAGATACTTTTCATTGAGTGTTTCCCACATCTTCTTCGCTGACGCCTCGTTCATCACGTCATAAATAAGATCCGACGTCAAGCATGACCGAATAACTCTACACGTCCTACTATTCATCTTTTTCCAAACCTTAGCTTCCATATCAGCAGGTTTCTCTTGTAACTCAAGAGTCTCCTCCAAATTCTGAGCGTCCAAGGCGTCCATCACCTGACACCTCCACAATCCGAAATTAATCTTGTCGTCGAACTTCGGAACATCAATATTCATGTTATTGATGCTCAAACTATGTATCGTCTTCGTAAGAGACGATCCCGATGTGCTTGTTTTACCCTTCATGTTATTGATGCTCAAACTATGTATCGTCTTCGTAAGAGACGATCCCGATGTGCTTGTTTTACCCATGTTGTCGATCTAATCTTCAAATAGGAATCCTTTAGCGAATCCTTCAAACAACTCCCAAATCCAACCCGGAGCTCTGATACCACTTGTTGTGCGCAGCGGAAATTTCGGCAGCACCTCCGGTGCGCAAGGTGCACAACAAGAGATTAGATCGTAAGAATTCCTGTCTCACCAAGGAAATAAGAATCTGAAGTGGATATCTCAACAAAGTGAGATATAGGCTCTTCCTCTCATCAGTTCTAGGACTGACCTGTCGAGGGATCCTACAAGCTATTACAAATCACGACAAGAACACAACTTTTACGTGGTTCGGCAAATAGCCTACGTCCACGGGGCAAGGAGGAGGGAGATCTACTAATAGAGGGAGATATACAACTAGGGTTTACAATCTCACAACCTAAACCCTATCACAAACTCTCAAATCCCTCACACAATTATTCTCTCAAAGAGATGCACAAATCAAAGAACAACTACAAAAAGACTTTGCTTCTTCTCTATGAATAGCCGCCAAAATCTTTGTTCTTTGCTAATTGCTGCAGCCTTTTTTCTTGCACAAATCAGCCGCAAATCCACCGCTTCTCTCTGTCTGCAGCCGCACAAAACAAAAGCCAGCCAATTTGCCTCTGCAGCCGCACACCCTCCATGCACAAAACCCTAGGAATAGTGCTCATTCCTATATATAGCTGATGTGATCGGGTGGGCCTGCTTTGTCCGCTGAACAAACTCCTTTCAAGTTTCCTGACTTCGTGGCCTTCTTTACCCGCTGAACCTTCCACGCGTTCACTTTGTGGCCCCCACAAGAAAAAAGAAAACTCGTCTCATTCACCTCCAAAGTTACCAGCTAGCAATCACATGGGCGTGGTCCACGTTCACAGTATAGTATGGAATATTCTAGAAAACCAAAGGGGGGGGGGGAGAGAAGAAAGACAAAATGTTTGTGATATATGGAAAATTCTAGAAAATAAAAAAGACAAAGGGATAAAAAGGGGTATTTGTTAAATTATTTTTTTTCCCTTCCAAATATGGTAGAAAATAAGAATACGTCCACCACTCATCCAAATTGTGGATTATCCCCACTTGATTTTTTATATAGGAGTATAGATATGTATGAAACATGTTGTAATGCCCCAAAAAAATGAAAAATGAAAAAAGTCCTAGACAGAGTGTAGACTGATATAACCCCTCCTCAAATTCACCAAAGTAAAAGAGAGTTACGATAATCCTTCTAGAGGGGCTAAAATGATTTAACTCTCAAATACAAGGGTTTACTATTTTGTCTCCTTGGATATGTTGAGAGACAACCCCTTTATTTACAAAGAAATGTAGTTGTAGTCTTTGCTATTGCCACTAAGAAAGATCACTATAATTAAAATAAATATACCTAACATATTAGCTAATTTACCTATTCAGGATAATAAATGTTTTAACTAAGTTAATCTCCGCCTTAATCTCTCTTTTTCATATATTTCCCAAACGAGGGGCTAATAAAACAATCTTATAAACATTTGACTGAGATATCCTGAATTTAAGACCCAATTTTGTGTCCAGCTCACTTGACTTGTCCACTAGTTCCATCTAATACACGAATTTATTTATATAAAGAGGTTAGATACGGATAACCCCATGTATGATATGGGGTAAGCGACTTTAACCCTTTAAATTTCCTGGTAGCACTTTACCTTCGCATGGCAACAGAGTTATCTTCTTGTTATGTGTTCCCTTCGTAGGTGAACATGACATCAATATATTATAAAGACATTTCTAGATATTTCAATGTATTGCATAGATATCCTGTATTCTCGACCATAAAGTCCTGCGATACTGCTATAGATAAGAGAGAGATAGCCATGTTTGAACATCAAGGAGTCTAAATGGTAATAAAAAGTTCATAAATAATCAATCACTAACCATATATTGTACATTTGAATCATTGAATATTGTATCTACAATTAACAGTCCGCACCCCCCCCCCCCCCCCCCAAAAAAAAAAAAAAAGGAAAAAGAATGAATGAATTTTTCTTAAACGCTAGCAACCTTCAACATCCCTCCAACTCAAGTAGACCAATCCAGCAAGATAATGAGTATAAGCTCCTGCAATGACCAAAACATGCCATAGTTGATGACTGTGTCCAATCAAATCGAATTTCCCTGGCAACCACCTCTCTGGTATCCTCAACGCATACACAATCACTCCAACTCCATAAAAACTCAGCATCATCAACTCATATACGGTTGTGATGACAGCCTCCGGTCGATCCCCAAACGCCACCATTTTGTGAATTATCGGCACCAAGCCTGAAAATCCCATGCATGCGAAAAGCCCAGTCCGGACCATCAAGAACTCAGGCTTTTCAAACACGGGCACCAGCGATACAATTACGCTGGCTAGACCGAAGACAGTGATAAAGCTCATGTAGAGATTTCGAAAGAATGGATCACATGCGAATGTGTAGTAGAGTAACGGGTAGAATGAGGTGACGATCAATGCAGAAATGCCTGTGTAATCGAGACGAAGCATTACGTAGCATGTGTGCTTAGAGTGGCAAGAGAGGAGGTGGCATAAGCTGCTGATTAGTAGGCAGAACATTGCTCCAGTGAGATAAGTGTAGAATGGCCAGCGAGCAATTGGTTTTATTGTTTTCGGTTCGAATGAAGGAAGGACTAGTAATTCTTGATGCAGCTTCAGAGGAATCGACACACCGTTGACAGAAAGCATCAAAGTAGCCGCGAGAGAGAGGAAGATGAAGAATCCGATCAAGTGCCTGAAACAATATTAAATCATCTGTGTTAGACATAAAATATAGAGAGATTAGGAAAAACTAGAAATATGAAAAGATGACAGTATGATAGAAATTGTTTCCCTCCCTCTCTCTCTCTCTCTCTCTCTCTCTCTCTCTCTCTCTCTCTCTCTCTTTTTTTTTTTTTCTTTGCAGATTAGAGCTCTTACGTCCATATGTTGAGGGTCTCGTTGTGGATGGAGAAGATGCTGAGGATGGCCTGCTTCAAAGGCCACTCTGATCGATAGTAATTCACGACAAACTCGTTGTGCTTCAAGAAATCGGGTAACGAATCATAATTGACGAGTTTGCGCTTGTTCAATTCATTGATTGATCTCGTATTTTCCTTCTTATCTTCCTCCTTGATGAGAGTAACGAGAAATTGATTGCTGCTTCTGGAGAAAGATATAGTTTTCTCTAATGTTACAGTACAAGACATCGCCACACAGCTAAATCTTCGATGCTATAACAAGAAAGTGCTGACAGGGGTTGTTTTGAGAGAAAGAATAAATTGTTATGAAAGAATGAAATGGGAGTTGGTGTTGGGAGGGGGAGAGTTTGAGTTGGTGTCTATTTGTAGACCAATTTGTTTTTCTCTCTTACAAAAAGTCATGGAGTTTGACTTGGAATTTTTATCAGAGAATAAGTCAATTGGGAGAATCGTTCTTAGTCAGCCTCTCCAAAATAAATCAATAAATGAATTTACACTGATGTTTTCAACTAGTCCGTATTAAAAAAAAGGGAAGAAAAAAGAAAGAAAATAAATGGATGTATGAATGAAGAGTAGATACTAAGTAGTCCCTTTATAATTTGACCCCATTACCTCATCATACAGGATCCAACTGTTCACTTTTTTTAAAATTTTTAATTAAGAACTCAAATTCAGATAATAATCATCAGCATTATTGAATGATACACTTTATTTGAGAAAGTACAAATAAACAGTAGTTTAGATAATATTGACAGTTAATCTTCATAGCGCTGCTACAGTGACCCAAAATATGGGACCAATGGGTGGGACTAGTGATGTGTCCCTCCCCTATTGGATAATGAGTTGGCAATGAGTTGGCATCACCAACTCATTATCCAATAGGGGAGGGACACATCACTAGTCACATCCATTGGTCCCATATTTTGGGTCCTTGGAGCATTAATCTTTTAATTAACATGTGCTTTATATCAAATAGTCTTATTGACTAATGTAATAGAATTGAGGCATTTGTATAACGATTAACAGGGTTTGTCCACAGTTTACCAACCACTCTTACGTGGCTTAGACGGTTGGCAGTTTTGCTCTTGGTTTTTTTTTTTAAGAATAATTTGATTGGTTGATGATTTTATTGAGGTGATTAATATGTGAGTATAGTCTCACATCGGATAAGATAAGAAAGAGTGATGAGTTTGAATATGAGTTTTGGTCAATACTTGATGGTGATAGCTTTTAGGTTAAATTTAATTCATTATTTCTGTTTAAAGCCCATCAACTCTACTAGATTGAGCCTGATTTCTCCCCCAATAATGATAACAAAGCTAAGGTCATTATCCAAGTAATTTAAAAAAAATAGACAATCTTCGATGTGAAACCCGAAGGTGTTGGGAGAATCCATGGATACCCGTAGGGGAGTGATATAGTCTAGTTAGCCATCAATACCTGATCGTTATAGCCTTTAGGTTAAAATTGATTTCTAACTTCTATTTAAGGCCTATAACCTCTCGATTGGGCCCGACTTTTCCCCCAATAGATTTCACTATAGGGAAAAATAATCACTAGCATTTAGAGGTATCAGACTGATTCTAAAACGCGCTTTTGTTAAACTAATCTCCCCTCTCTTGATTGAGAGGGTGTTTGAGTTATTAGCAAGTCAAAAAAAGCTTATGATTTCACATTATTAGCATTAGAAAATTCAAAAAGAAGCCCTTCCGCGGTTGGTTATGTGACAAAAACAAAAACTGTATATGACTGATGATTATGGAATAAGCCAATTGTTAGCCTATTGATCTCAAATTGGAGGAGGGGGTGGGCAATTTATCCCATATTTGGGCCCACAATTTCTTTTTCCATTCCAACGAACGCTGATTACTGAAACAGCCAACCATCTTTTACCACCCTTTGTGATATAGACAAAAACTAGTAGCAGATCACGAGTATGAAGACTTGGAAATAGAGCGATGGGATGCCAAAATAATGGGGAGAGAAAAAGTCAGCCGCCATCTCAACACTTTTCCACGGTTCTTGTGGAGGGCGCGTTCCAAAGTTCTGAAACGAACCAAATTCCTACTGAGAACAACATCCGCTCAAAAGAAATTCCCAGTCCACGGCTGCGTCAAAATTGGATGCGCTTTAGCTCACCTAAGTACCAAAGGGGGGCACGGTTTTCTTATCAACTTTCAGCCTACATGGCTCTATGCCCATAAAAGGAAAAGAGTGGCACTAGAGGCACACCATTGGACATAATCCCAACCACACCCCCTCACCTGCTACAGTGCAGGGGGCCCCACATGGGATTTTTAAAAAAATCCCATGTGGGGCCCCCATGCACTGTAGCAGGTGAGGGGGTGTGGTTGGGATTGTGTCCAAGGGTGTGCCTCTAGTGTTTCTTAAAGGAAAAAGGAATCAAAAGGGATCCTACAAAATTTTTGTGAGGACGCTAGTAACACACCGATTCCTAAGATTGCAAAAGCAAGAACACTCCACTTCCCCATTAAAACAAAACCAATAAAAACCAATATAGGAGTAACCCGCGGATGCTCATACTATTAATCCAAACAAGAGGACCAAACGATTAATCCAAAGAAAACCAAACTTATTCTCTCCACTTGCTCTTGTACTCATCCTCTCTTTGCCCTCAGTATTTCCTCAGCCTTGTCCACCCAACTCTCTCATCTCATGGGATACAACGTTGGCCTATGTTTGTTTCTTGGCTGCAGTGTCTTATTACCCATAAGTTTCTATGCATATAAAGTCCAAAAAACACTTTTAACAACTAAAGGCCTCGCTGCTTCTCACAGTACAACGTGCTTCAAGGACTCTAGAATGGAGTCCTTAAAGCACAAGAAAGTACTGTTTCCAAAAGAAGGGAAGGGTGAGAGGTTGTCATGCTGTTGTGAGCTTGTAGGCTACCAATCTCCACCTACTTATTTGAAGGACAATGAGTTCATTCTGAACTACTACAGATCAGAGTGGCCTCTGAAAAAAACTGTACTCAGCATCTTCTCTATCCACAACGAGACCCTCAACATCTGGACGTAAGCCCTCACGCTCTTACACGAGTTAATTGTGGATACAACCCTTGTACTAAGCCCAATCATGGATAAACTCCATGTAGTTTTATTGTTGCGGACAGACTCCCTAGTGATTTTTTTTTTTTTTTTTTTATTATTGTTGCGGACAGACTCCCTAGTGATTTTTTTTTTTTTTTTTTGACTCATTTATCCACACAGAAAGAGTTTGTTTTTTAACAAATAGACAGCCTGAGGTTAAAAGAGTCGCAAAATATTACTCAGGCTCTATCTGCAGCTACAGGACCATAGGGTATCTATCCACAATTGGACGGTAGCACAAGGCTTGTTCTATCTGCAGTTAAGCCTACTTACCAACAAGACACCAGCTCACATACAGTTTTACTGATATCTTTCAGGCACTTGATTGGCTTCTTCATCTTCCTTACCCTGACAATTTTCACTGGAATGATGATGCAAGAAAACTTAATGGAGATCAAAGAACTACGGGGCAGCCTAAACTCGCATGCTTCGAAGTATATGATTCCATCATTATCGTTCAACCAGACCTCTCCCCAAGTTCTGGTTGTATCAAATGACACCATTAATCATGCCTACTCTCTGGTACATTATACAACTTAATACTCATTCTGTTTCAAGACTAGTGACTAAAAACCAGTGTTGTTGACACTAATAAAGATCCTCTTCCTACAGATGTTTGGAAAAGAGAATGACATGAACACGGTAGACCCATCTCTACAGGGACCGACCATTGTTCGCTGGCCTTTCTTCGCTTTCATGTGTGGAGCAATGTTCTGCCTTCTCACCAGCAGTACTTGCCATCTCCTATCCTGTCACTCGAAGCTTTACTCCTACATCATGCTCAGACTCGACTATGTTGGCATCTCAGTCCTCATTGTCACCTCCTTCTACCCCTTAGTCTACTACTCCTTCATGTGTCACCCACTCTCTCGCAACCTCTACATTGGAATCATCACCATTTTTGGGATCGCGACCTCATCAGTCTCGTTGTTACCTATCTTTCAAACTCCAACATACAGACCAGTGAGATCAGGTCTTTTCGTCATTGTGGGAGTATCAGGGATTGTGCCTATAGCACACAAATTAGTTATATTCAGTCATCAGCCTGAAGCACTCCTAACGACGGGATATGAGTTGGTGATGGGGGCTTTCTATGTATTTGGGGTGGTGGTTTATGTTGCTAGAGTCCCGGAGAGGTGGATGCCTGGAAAGTTTGACCTCGCAGGGCACAGCCATCAGCTGTTCCATGTTCTGGTCATTGCCGGAGCTTGTACTCACTATCTTGGAGGACTTGTGTACCTAAGGTGGAGACAGATGGAAGGATGCTATTAGGGTTCGAACTTAAGAATTCATGATGTACGTGAACAGTGTCAAACTATATCATCTCAGGTTATAAAACGTTTCAGCTGAGAGATAATGTTTCTCAATATCCTGTGTCATAGAAATCTATGTTGACAACAACTGGGGGAAAACACTATCTTGTTCACTACTAGCTCCACAGAGAAATAAGTTCTATACATAACTTTAAAAAAATTCAAATTTGGCACAATTTACCTCACTGTGCTAAAACCCTAATCTGGATTCATGGACATGGAATCCAGTACAATGTATCAAGAATCCCAGATAAGTTCTATACATAACTTTAAAAAAATTCAAATTTGGCACAATTTACCTCACTGTGCTAAAACCCTAATCTGGATTCATGGACATGGAATCCAGTACAATGTATCAAGAATCCCAGAACAAGGCTGAGGAAATACTGAGGGCAAAGAGAGGATGAGTACAAGAGCAAGTGGAGAGAATAAGTTTGGTTTTCTTTGGATTAATCGTTTGGTCCTCTTGTTTGGATTAATAGTATGAGCATCCGCGGGTTACTCCTATATTGGTTTTTATTGGTTTTGTTTTAATGGGGAAGTGGAGTGTTCTTGCTTTTGCAATCTTAGGAATCGGTGTGTTACTAGCGTCCTCACAAAAATTTTGTAGGATCCCTTTTGATTCCTTTTTCCTTTAAGAAACACTAGAGGCACACCCTTGGACACAATCCCAACCACACCCCCTCACCTGCTACAGTGCAGGGGGGCCTCACATGGGATTTTTTTTAAAATTCCATGTGGGGCCCCCCTGCACTGTAGCAGGTGAGGGGGTGTGGTTGGGATTGTGTCCAAGGGTGTGCCTCTAGTGTTTCTTAAAGGAAAAAGGAATCAAAAGGGATCCTACAAAATTTTTGTGAGGACGCTAGTAACACACCGATTCCTAAGATTGCAAAAGCAAGAACACTCCACTTCCCCATTAAAACAAAACCAATAAAAACCAATATAGGAGTAACCCGCGGATGCTCATACTATTAATCCAAACAAGAGGACCAAACGATTAATCCAAAGAAAACCAAACTTATTCTCTCCACTTGCTCTTGTACTCATCCTCTCTTTGCCCTCAGTATTTCCTCAGCCTTGTCCACCCAACTCTCTCATCTCATGGGATACAACGTTGGCCTATGTTTGTTTCTTGGCTGCAGTGTCTTATTACCCATAAGTTTCTATGCATATAAAGTCCAAAAAACACTTTTAACAACTAAAGGCCTCGCTGCTTCTCACAGTACAACGTGCTTCAAGGACTCTAGAATGGAGTCCTTAAAGCACAAGAAAGTACTGTTTCCAAAAGAAGGGAAGGGTGAGAGGTTGTCATGCTGTTGTGAGCTTGTAGGCTACCAATCTCCACCTACTTATTTGAAGGACAATGAGTTCATTCTGAACTACTACAGATCAGAGTGGCCTCTGAAAAAAACTGTACTCAGCATCTTCTCTATCCACAACGAGACCCTCAACATCTGGACGTAAGCCCTCACGCTCTTACACGAGTTAATTGTGGATACAACCCTTGTACTAAGCCCAATCATGGATAAACTCCATGTAGTTTTATTGTTGCGGACAGACTCCCTAGTGATTTTTTTTTTTTTTTTTTGACTCATTTATCCACACAGAAAGAGTTTGTTTTTTAACAAATAGACAGCCTGAGGTTAAAAGAGTCGCAAAATATTACTCAGGCTCTATCTGCAGCTACAGGACCATAGGGTATCTATCCACAATTGGACGGTAGCACAAGGCTTGTTCTATCTGCAGTTAAGCCTACTTACCAACAAGACACCAGCTCACATACAGTTTTACTGATATCTTTCAGGCACTTGATTGGCTTCTTCATCTTCCTTACCCTGACAATTTTCACTGGAATGATGATGCAAGAAAACTTAATGGAGATCAAAGAACTACGGGGCAGCCTAAACTCGCATGCTTCGAAGTATATGATTCCATCATTATCGTTCAACCAGACCTCTCCCCAAGTTCTGGTTGTATCAAATGACACCATTAATCATGCCTACTCTCTGGTACATTATACAACTTAATACTCATTCTGTTTCAAGACTAGTGACTAAAAACCAGTGTTGTTGACACTAATAAAGATCCTCTTCCTACAGATGTTTGGAAAAGAGAATGACATGAACACGGTAGACCCATCTCTACAGGGACCGACCATTGTTCGCTGGCCTTTCTTCGCTTTCATGTGTGGAGCAATGTTCTGCCTTCTCACCAGCAGTACTTGCCATCTCCTATCCTGTCACTCGAAGCTTTACTCCTACATCATGCTCAGACTCGACTATGTTGGCATCTCAGTCCTCATTGTCACCTCCTTCTACCCCTTAGTCTACTACTCCTTCATGTGTCACCCACTCTCTCGCAACCTCTACATTGGAATCATCACCATTTTTGGGATCGCGACCTCATCAGTCTCGTTGTTACCTATCTTTCAAACTCCAACATACAGACCAGTGAGATCAGGTCTTTTCGTCATTGTGGGAGTATCAGGGATTGTGCCTATAGCACACAAATTAGTTATATTCAGTCATCAGCCTGAAGCACTCCTAACGACGGGATATGAGTTGGTGATGGGGGCTTTCTATGTATTTGGGGTGGTGGTTTATGTTGCTAGAGTCCCGGAGAGGTGGATGCCTGGAAAGTTTGACCTCGCAGGGCACAGCCATCAGCTGTTCCATGTTCTGGTCATTGCCGGAGCTTGTACTCACTATCTTGGAGGACTTGTGTACCTAAGGTGGAGACAGATGGAAGGATGCTATTAGGGTTCGAACTTAAGAATTCATGATGTACGTGAACAGTGTCAAACTATATCATCTCAGGTTATAAAACGTTTCAGCTGAGACAAAAAAAAAAAATAAAAATAAAAAGGGCCGAAAAACCCACCCACCCACCTACACACACAGAGAGAGAGAAAGCAGAAAAAACCCATAAAAGAAATGAAAATAAGTGGGAAAAAAATCAGTCATAAGAATGCTATAAGCCTTACTGCCTTGAGACCTATGACATTACCAAAACCTAATCCGAGTTTAACCCCCCCCCCCCCCCCCCCCAAAAAAAAAAAATAAAAATAAAAAGGGCCGAAAAACCCACCCACCCACCTACACACACAGAGAGAGAGAAAGCAGAAAAAACCCATAAAAGAAATGAAAATAAGTGGGAAAAAAATCAGTCATAAGAATGCTATAAGCCTTACTGCCTTGAGACCTATGACATTACCAAAACCTAATCCGAGTTTAAATATCCCATCCAAACCCAGTCAGTTGTCTGAGTCCTATGTTCGACAGAATTAGCCAATGGCAAACATTGTCATATAAGTTCACATAATGCCAAACAAGTGAGAACTGATTATTAGAAATATACATATAAAAACACAACATTTGCATATCAAATTATTCAGAAATATGTAGCTTACGCATCCACATGCATTCTACATTTATCATTCTTACCGACATCCAACTGTAAAATTATGAATTTAAGGATCAAGAGAAAAGAAAGCAAATATCTTTTTTTGTATAAAATATAATGGGGAAAACAAGAAAATTTAACTAAGCTGCAATTAGTGTAGAGTTGAACCAACAATTAAGCACGTAAGGATGACGCAATAAATGGACACCCAAACAAATATGACCAACACAACAATAGCATGTATTGCAATCGGCCTTCAGCCAAGGGCTAGAGTATAAAAATGACCCTGATATTTTCAGGAATAAAATAGCTATTGGTTTCAGAAAGTATCATTCTAAAGAAAAGAATAAATTATCACTACACTTCATCTTGTGTGACATAGCAGAAGGCTAGAAGCAACCATCGGGGAGGAGCAATAGTCATTACCATTTCAGCTGACCTTTTAAATTTCAGGCCAGCAATAAATCAAAACGGGTTACCTTGTAAATGGAGAATAGGAGCGATGTCTCAGGAGAGAGTTAGTCTGCAAGAATGTGTATGCTATGTATGCCTATATGGAAACCATGATTGCCCTCAGTTTCTCGATTCAATGCCACAACTTACTGCAGAAACCATTACGCGGCCTCTTGCAGGTGACTATCTCAGAAAAAGAATCAACCAGTTGCCCTGCAAGGCTACTTGGGTCATCAACGAGGGTTCGGATGAATGTGATCACCACTCGTCGTTCCTGCTCAGTAGACCTCAGGCTGAACCAAGTTAGGAATTTCATACGAAAATCATTCTCGATGTGGCCTGTGCATTCCAGCCACCTGATCACCTTCACGCAATACTCATAGTTATCATCCAATTGACCTAAACCATTGGAAACTCGCACAGGTGATGCATTGACCAACGTGCTATCTCCATCACAAGTTTCCTCATGTGCGTTAATTGACCGCTTCCTAGACTCTGGTCGAGACTCTACAGCAGGCACTTCACCAATTTGCCGAGCAGCACAGGTCTGAGAATCACCACTACCATTTGACCTAGCCAATTCATTCTTCTCTGAACTGCATCCATTTTCTTCATCAGGGGAGCCCTCTACAGGGGTAGTTACTTCTGCATTAAGGTCAGGAACCGAAACAACGTTCAAATCCAGTCTGCGGACAACAGAAGGCTCTGCTTGGCGCTCTTCACCAGTTTCTAGTTTCAACATGCCACTCCCACCACAGGATTCTTCGTCTACCACATCTTTGCAAAACTCATCATAGATGCCTTCTTCTTCTTGTGCCCAAGCTAGTTCTAGGACTTTCCCAAGATTTCGGACCTTGAATCCAGATGACTTGGTACCTCGCGACTTGGCCTCTATCTTGGCATTTGATGAGCATCCTTCCACTCCGTTGTGCTCCGTTTGCTTCTGGATTATCTCCACACTCTTTGTAAAACATTTAGCTTCTGAATGGCCCAAGTCTCCGCCTTCTGTGAAAGAAATAACACGGAAAGCATATTCTGTGCATGGTTGAAGATTAGAGATTAGAATCCTTCTTTGAGCTTTTGGAAAGGTTACAGGCTCTTTTTCGTGTGGTTCTTCTTCCCTGGTTTTATAATACCAGAGCTTGTAACCCTTTATGATATCAGATGCTGATGCACTGGTTTCTTTTAAAACAATTACAAGAGAAGAACATGTTATTTCTTCAAACTGGAATCGGCAAGCAGCAGGAAGAGAATCTGCATTAGGGGCAAAATAACTATTTTTTGTCAGAATTAAGGATAAATGAAGAGCAAGAATATTGGTAACGAGTTGTACCGCTGTGTTTTGGATCTGAATTGGTATTGGCACTGAGCCACTCATCTGCCTTCTCAATTGCAAGAGAGCATGATCTCTGCACATCACTAGCAATGGATAGCCTGCTTACAATACCACGGGCCATCTTGGCTGAGACACCATTTAGTGGACCAACTTCTGTTTCCAGCTTTGCTTTTGCATCATCTACAATTTTATGCAATTCTTTGAATCGGGAAGTGCCTGCCAAGAGCCTGTAACCGAGAAATATCCGGTAGCAAAGGATATCCACCCGGCGAGCATCTTTTGCTGTTGCCAGTTGCTTCCTCCAGCTTCTGTAAGAAGACATCCAGAAATTTTAAAGGTTAAGCATCAGAACTTGTAAACTGGAATGCTATGTTCAATGCATTGCCGAAATATAAGAGTGAGATTGTTCACAAACATTATGAACTGTAAACATCAGAAAGATGAAAGAGAAATAAGTCAGGATCTTTCAATTAGTACAAGATTTTAATTTAGTTTATGGTACAATGTCAGAGATGCCTATCATGTACAAACTTTGCACACAGGTTCTTCTATAGTGAATTGATGTCATGTCAGATAACTATAGTTCATAACACTTGCTCCACGTCCACGTTACTGCCATGTCATAGGACTGGTTAGACCCTTATTCCAAGTAAAAAACAAAAATAAAAAGAAGAGTATTGACTTGGATTTTTCTGTATGTAGGTGTGTCCTTCATGTCTCATACATGTCATTACAAAACATGAATGACTGAAACCATGATTACGCTCATGATGCTTCTGAACAAAGTCCAATAGAATGAATCAGATGAGTAGTTCATTAGCAGGTTGAACAGGATTTAAATCTGACTGATCATATCCAAAAATCCAACAAGTCAACCCAAAATTAGCAGTGGAAACGACACATCAGCGTGACTATGAAAGGAAGGCAACCAATGAATTGAAATTTTACACTAACCACTGCAATAATCATCCGCCACAAAGAGAACAAAACATTTCTTTTCTTCTTTCATTTAGAAAGCCAATATTGACAACTTCAAAATCAAGAACCCACACGATTTGATCATAACTGGGTTAAAAACAGTGTATGCATTATAGACACTACAAATTACACCTTGTTAAAGTAGTAAATTAACCTGATAGAACTTGAGGAGCATAAGTAGGTCACTCTTGATTATGACTAGGAGGTTTCCGTTTCGTAAAAGAAACCAACAAAAGCATTACTTGTTAAAGACATAAAATTTCTCCCAGAACAATAGTGTAAAGTAGCATACTTAAGACAACACCAAGAATTTTAAGCAACCAAATAGCCCCTATAATAGATTTACAACTGATAACATAACGAGAATGTGGCCCCTTGAGCTGGAGGATGGAAAGTTACTACATTGTCCATTTAAAAGCACATGTAGACCATCCCAATAGATGCTCCATACGATTCCTCCAAATATATACAAATGGAATGACGTGTAAAAGTAAATTACACATTTTAAAATTTTAGTACCATATGTAAGGGATCCTCCCAGTGTCGAAAAGTTGTTCATTTTGCAGCTACTCGACACATAGGAGAGACCCAATACAGCATAGTTTTTCATCTTTCAACATATTAAGGACACGAATGATGAACATTCAGATCATTTTTTGCTCTAAACTAATGCAATTTACAGGAACCACGTACAATACATTAACAGCAAAATTTGTCACTCTTCAAAAGATTTAAGATGCTAATCTTAGCTACAAATGTACCAAATCTAAACACAATTGTCCACTTTGTACTTCTGGATAATAAACTAATGATGCTAATTATTGTCAATAATTTTTTTTCTGTTCTTTTCTTTTTAGATTTTTTAATAATAAGTTGAACTCCCATAGCCTCCCACAGACAGGAGAGGTTTCCTCTCACTACGTTGGATCGGACCTTGAACCCTAACCATCCTATCACCAAAAAGTGCCTTATTAACTCTCCTTCAAGTTCCTCACAAGGCCGTTGTTATTAGTTCTTACTAAAATGCATTAGTGTATACAAATAAAATTTACATCTACGCATCTTTTATAGAAGAAATTTGGGTTTTTTTTTCTATAAACCACCTTAAAAATAGGGTAATTCTATAGAAACCACCTTTGAATTTCAATTTATACTTAAACCACATTTAAAGTGGGTTTGTGTTGCAATCAACCACATCTTAGTCAAAATTTTCACTAAAACCCAAAAAAACTATAAAAACTTACATTCAAGGCACATGACTCGTTTTATTAATATTAATGTCTAGTAAGGATACAAGTCACGTACCTTGAACATGAATTTTTAAGGTTATTTTTGGTTTTTTAGTAAAAATTTGACTGGGAGGTGTTTGATTGCAACGCAACCCACTGTAAAGGTGGTTACCGTATAAATTGAAATTCAAACGTGGTTCATGTAGAATTACCCCATTTTAAAGGTGGTTCATATGAAGAAAAACCAAGAACTTTAACTCAAATATTTCAAATTCTTTGTGAACGTTATGATGAGTTATTGCAAGTTACTTTTCATATGCATCCAAAAAGAAAATAAATATAATATGTAGGACCTCCATATGCTACAAGTTTTACCCTATTATTCCGGAAACCTTTCCACATGAAGCACAACAGTAACTCCCATCAAGCTGCATCAATTGTCCATGGTCAACAACACCAGCTTTTCCACGTTGCAGAGCACACTCAATATGGCAAGACAACCCACACCAATCACCGCCGCCTGATTCAGATGTGCAGACCAACCAAAGACTTGGATCTTTGTTATCATCAAAGAGGTGACAGATGCAACATGAACATCTCTTACAGAAAGTATCCTCTGCAGTCAGAACAGCCTTACAAGCTGAATTCTTACAAATCCAGGTGCTACTGCATCTAGAATCCTCAGAGACTTCAGCAGAAGAAAGCCTAACAGGATTTTCACCCTTTCTCGGTTGCTTCTTAGGAGCTTGATTGCTGTTGGAAGTTGATTGGTTTGAAGAGTGTTTCCTCGACTCAGTGTTCTTGCATCCTTTGCTGGGTGTTTTTTTAGACAGTTCCTCGGTTATTTTACACCTTGACGGACCAAATTGCTTCCTTTCTTTATCTAGACTTGGACGCATGAGCTCCTTCCTTGGATAGGACTTTAGAAACTCCTGCAGGCTTTGATTCTTTGCATCGTCATGCATATCTCCATTTTCTTCTGGAGTGCTTATAGCACTAGAAGATGTATGTGAACCAAAAGCTGAAAAAACAACACAGCACTGTAATGTTAAAATAAAAACCACATGACCTACCGATAAAGAACAAAATATGCTATTTGATATGTCATATAACAAAAGGGTTACACATATGACACCAAGCACAATAAGGAACAAGCATGGATGTCCAAGAGATTAGAATTAAATGAGCAGTTAAAAAAATGAAAACCACCAATAACCGAGGAAAAGTTCAAGTAAACAAGTGAATAAAGGAAAATATAAGGAGAAGATAAGGAGAATCTGTTGAAAGTATGACAACTGGAATAATGAAATTACCTTGGAAGGAAAGTGAAAGGATTTAATGTTTTCCGCTGGATAAAGTGTAGGTTCCAGTGAAATGGCACAATACAGGGTTCCAAAATGTTTAAACACGCCGATATGTTGAATAAATGCCCAGGCATCCAGGCTGCTGCAGCCGGCGCTAACCATATTTTATGACTTGGATAGAAATTAAACATTACTGTAGTAGGTATCAGACAGAGGGTAAGTCAACTAACATGTTGAGGAAGAAAAAGATAAAAGAAAGACAATGGTGATGAGAATGAAGAAAGGAGGAACAAATGCAATAACAAGAGGGATGAAATGTGATTCAGCACAAGAAAGGATGGAAAAAAGATGCAGAAGACGACAAAGAGGAGCATAAATTTACTAGTAAAGCTATTTTTAAACCATTTCTCTTACATATAAATAGCTAGAAGTAAATGTTAACCATTACAAGTAGTATTCAGTCAAAAAAACATTTTAAGTTATGAAATATACCACTAAATTAATTAGATCTAACTAAAGTATTAGTTTTTGAATTAACAATGACATAATTAGGGTTTCAAAAGAGTCAAGGTTTCTAAGCTAGGTTATCCTGACATTTTCATCTAGGCTCCCGTATCCGTGTCCATGTTGAAACACTCCTTGGACACTTCTTGAATACATACATACATTTATGCAGACGTGTACTCAATTACATAACACATGCTTTAGCTTAAGAAACTCGTGATACACTTCTTGAACGTATTTTGTGCACTTCACCTCAACTTTATGCAACTTGATGGACTCAGGTCAGGTTCGTTTAGGCACATAATTAGTTCATAAGTATGATAGTTAAAATCTACTCAATAAAAGAAACATAAAACAGGTATAAGGACTTTAGTACTCAATAACATGTAAACAAAAAACAAAATCAATCTCATATATACTATTATGTTTAATGTGTGTATATAGCAGTGTTCTCATATCCTAAATTTTACAATTGTATTATCCACACCCATGTCTGTGTCCGCACCCACACCCGTACCCGTGCAACATAGTTTCTAAGTTTTAAGAAGAGGTTGACCAGACCAATAACAGAGATTCCAGCTAAGTGTTTTGAGCTGCTGCCCCATATAGAACATAGCTAAGGGATAAATCATAAATGCCAATGCTTCCTAGCTATCTAGGAGACTAATTAGCAAGATTACCCTGGCAACCTAGGCACACTGACTTGGAGCAAATATTTCAGAGTTAATCGGACGACGCTCGACAACCAAGGAGTGTATATTATAGCAAAATATGTGCTGATAAGTGTCTCTACTTGAAAGATTTCAAAGTGAAAAGAAATTCAACTTAACTAATTTGTCAGTACTAATGGAGAAGAAAAGTATAGAAAGTTCGAAAATAAATCAAGTTCAATTAAATGTAAAACTTTTGGATCTAGAAATTTGAGCCATGTCTAAGAGGTTAAAATTTGAG
Source organism: Asparagus officinalis (assembly GCF_001876935.1). Classification (NCBI taxonomy): domain Eukaryota; kingdom Viridiplantae; phylum Streptophyta; class Magnoliopsida; order Asparagales; family Asparagaceae; genus Asparagus; species Asparagus officinalis. The sequence continues at coordinate 25,164,121 of NC_033801.1, forward strand.
TCAACGTGTTCCCAAGGGCTTGAAGTTACGGAAACCCCAATTCTGCCTCTATGATAATTGAATATTGATGGGTCATAGTATCATTCATAAGACACCCTAAACATGCCCCTCCATATCCAACAATTTGCATCATAAGAAGGGTCTGTTTAAGATAGACATAAATGTTACCTAGTGTGCATAAATCAAATCTTGTTATACTGATTAGCAGAAGTGCCAATAGTTAGTGCTTGAAATTTACACCAACAAAGGATGAATAAAATTGCAAACAGCTTCACTGCTCAAAAAATAGATTTTTGGAGTACCAATGGCACTAATCGTAAATCTATAACCTTCATTCTCTATCTTCCTTTGAAAGCGGTGCAGTTGTTTTTCGGAGTTCCATTGGTGACTTCCTTATTTATTTAACTTTGAGAATAAATATAACATCTAATATTCTCCGTCATTTCTTTAACCCCAACCTTCTAATTCCTCTATCAACAGGTCAATACTGACACCGAACGTGACTTATGCTTCCTCTACAAGAGAATCGGCATTAAAAAAGATCAGCATTGACACAGATCATCTCCTCCTCTTGCTTTGCAACCCAGCGACTCAAGTCCTTGAGTGCATATGGGCTACAACGGAGGATTACACGTTATTGTCTTTGTTATAATGTGTATATAACTCTCAAACCACACCACAGCTTCAAAGTTATGGTCTAATGGCTAGAGGGACTTTAAGATTGTATCAGAGCGCCTCAAGTTCACCAGCAACCACGAATTTAAAACAGATTTTTAAAAAATTGATATTGCTGTGTGAATCCAGGTTTCAACCCATAAAAGGGCACTCAACCTATAGGGGCATATTAGAATATAAATATATAACTTTTAACCCTCACCACAACTACAGAGTTATGGTGTAATGGTTAGGGGGATTTAAGAGTCTCATTAGATGCCAATCTCCTTCAGTGACGCTTGGAGGAGGACACGGTGGTGGACAAGGAGCAAAACTTGGGCAGTTACAAATAAGATAGGAGATAAATTACCATATCAACATTTAAATTGAAACAAAAAAACAAATAGATAAAAACTTAATTTTGGAGCACCAAAGCAAAACCCATAAAAAATAACTTAAATTGCAATTTGAAGTTAAATGATGGTTGCTGCTAAACTTGATAATGAACACTTCATCCAAATATTTAATAAATTATCTTTTGAAATTTAAAAGTTAACAAAGCTTATGATGCACAATAAAAGAGTCAAAGTCCGTATCAAATGTTAGCTGAAAACTACAATAAAAGAAAGGAGTAAGAAGAAAATTTAATGATAAAACAATGTATGCAACATGTCACTCTCTTGATAGACAACCATCTACACCTATTGCACATCTTGTCCACAAAATCCCGACTTCTACTTAAGAAGATGACAACAGAACTAAGAAGAAATTTTCTCGAAAAGATAATGACAAATTTGTCTCCACCACAAGCACCTTATATTTTATCTAATCTTAGGTCAATCGAATACATTATAGCCATCGCACCATCAGAACTACTACCAAAGTAATGATAGAATAATCTACCCCGGTCTAAGGAGATATTACACGAGTAATAGTGCATCATATAAAGCACAATGTACGCACTAAAAATCAATATATTGCATAGTTAACCTAACTGATAAGGTTCCCTAAGTTCCTCATAATCATTGTGAGGAAGTATAAGAAAATGCAAGTTTAATGTATAAAAGTTCATAAGCATGATCAATTTAATTTACACATAATGCATTATTTTTAAATAGCCATGTGGTGCAATATTATTTCATTTGACTAATTCAACAAGATACTAAAGCATAGAAGATTTTGTACATACCTCTAGGAACAACCTTATCATCTGAATCCATTCTTTTGAAACTTCAGAAATCTCTTATTATATTTTCCTGCAGAAACGGTGATTCAATTATCTCAAAATTGATATTAACAAATTTATGTTAAAATAGGGGCTATGAAAATTATAAGGAAAGGGAACATAATATTACTAGCAACACCAGCCAAACACGTTTCTTAATTAGCTAGTTGAGTAAAGGAAATTAAAGAGATAATTTTTGAATGAAGAAACTGAACTGAAGCATATAAAAGAAACAAGATCCCATTTGGCTCTTTCTTATATTTGCAACCTTAAAGATGAATGCAAATTCTTATAAAAATCTATATCATTTTACCCTGTCAGTTATACCTTTCCTTGGTTCCATGTAATCCAGACCTTCCACCACGATTATATAAGAACAAATTGCACGACATGAGAGGGGGGAGGCTTGCCATGTGCTAGCCACTGATCATCAAGGATCTGAATCTAATGCTGACTGCGTGACTTCTTTATATTAAATTGGTTCGGAAACCGATGAATGGGTCACTTCTTTATCTTTACTTAGATTGAAAACGGGTATAAACTCATATGCGGTAGGTTTATATCAAATTGGCAACCAGTCATAAAAGCTTGTTTTCTTTGGACCTTCTCTGCATATGAGTCATAAACATCCCACAAGCTTTTGATGGTTAAAAGTTTAGATACCGAAAGGAGCGAGTTTGTTCTTTTTAGGGGGAGCAGGGTCGGTGCCCCCTAACCAAAAAAGGGGTTTTTATATATAATATATACACCTTATAATAACAATATACATGAGAATTCAATGTTTATATGTCTTTCCATTAGATGTGAGACCCAATCTTTACAATTTTGTTTGGACATGTTAATTTAATTTTTTAAAGGAGCACATTAGAATGTCATATTAAGGTTTCGGTCTTCAAACCCAAAGTTTTGCCGCAATTTATTTTTAAACCCGCTAACTTCTATCTATACTTATACATCCAAGACACTTTTTCTTATTATCTTTAAGTCCGAATCATCAATTACATCATATTGTTATATAGTATTTTTATAAAAATCTTAAAAAGCCTAAAATACCCTTGTCCTTGTCCTCCTCTTCTTCTCTTAACCCATAACTCAATTTTTTCCCCTCTTCTCACCCTCTTCAATCTCTCTACTTCTTCGTTTGGGCTTTTCTCCACCCTCTTCGCTGCCCTCCCTCCCTCTCCTACACCACCGGATCCTTCCCCCTCTCCCGACATTCCGCCTCTTCCACCTCCTCATTATCAACTAATAGATTTTGTTATTATACTTACATGCATTAATGTATACCTATGTTACATGGGTACTTCTATCATGAAGTCGTACCCATACCCGACACTTATTCATACCCAAACTTCATGGACACTCCTTGGACATATGCATACATTTACCCAAGCTACGCATGCACTCAATCATACGTTATATGTTTTAATTTAAAATACTTATCATACACTTCTTGAATGTATATCCTACAATTACTGTCCATTTCTTAAAACTTGTTAGACAGGTGTCCCTTTGTTTCAGCACATATCCAAGTCAAAGACTATGATTTAAAAGGATGCTTGGAGAGTCTAGTTAAAAAGCGATATGTTTCCAAACATAATAAAATAAACTTAAAAATATGATTGGAATTTCACTTTAAATAGCACAAGAATCAAAAAATAACAAGGATCTCATGTGAATTATTGATTTCAATGTATATGTATAGTAGTATCTCGACACCCTACATTTCACTAGTTGTTTGTACTTGTACCTGTACCATGCAGCTTGGTTATATATTTATAGATTTTATTGCTATACTTGCATGTCTTGGGGAAGGAGAGAGAAGGTGGCGGAGGAGGAGGAAGGAGCGAAGAGGATGAGAGGAGGTGGAGGTAGGATGAGAGTCAGGAGGTGGTGTTGATGGAGGAGCTTCAAGAAGTGGGCACGAAGGAGAGAGGAGGATGTCATTAAAATGAAGGCAATGAATTCTTTTATCAAAGAGAGGAAGAAGGGTGTGTTGGCTAATTTTGTTTCATTAAAAGATACAAAATACATATGTAATTGTATTTTATACTATTGGATTTAACGATAAATACAAATAGTATTTAGATTTATGAGTGATGATAAAAGTAAGTGGTTTTAAAAATAAATCATGGTAAAACTTTGGATTAATAAGCAAAAAAACCCTTTATGTTTAGTAGGGCTTTGTGCATATTAGCCCTTTAAATCTTTAATAGTTTCAAAATAGTCCCTCAAATTATTGAAATTGTTATCAAGACCCTCAATTCCCATAACTTTTAGTGCTACTCTTGATTGTAGGAGTTAACTTGTATAAGTTTAGGGACCTAATAGCAAGCTTAGTGATATAAAGTACTAATTTTGAAACAGCTTATAATGAGTGGGGGTATATTTGCAATTCCAATGATTTAAGAGACTAATTTCAAAAATATTAATGATTTAGGACTAATAATTGACATTTAATAATTTCAAATGCATAAAGAAAGAAAAAACGTACATGTATATATCTTTAACAATTAAAATTGATTAAAAAATTATACTTACCTCTATTCACAATCCATTTTAACTTCTTATGTCCTCTAATATAACGTTGTATTTGATAACCCATTGAAAACTAAGCTAAGATTAGTCCTCGCCCAGTCGTATCCTAAACCAATCTCGAGCTAAACTAGACAAAGGGTGGTTCAACAAAGAACCAATTTAAAGGGCTTTTTTTAGGAAACCGAGCCCAATTTTGGTCTAGTTTTTTGCCAAACAAAAACTCAAAATTAGGTTAGCATCGACATTGGACCAGTTTTAAGGTGCTTCCGAACACACCCTAAAGTGATAATAAAAGTGAGTCTAAATTTTCTAAAGTTTAAGAATAAGAAAAATCGTCATATTTTTTACAGACTAAACAAATATTTCATATTTTTGGAAAATTTGGGAAATATGTAACAATGTGACCTTTTTGGATTCACGTCATCATCCTTCTCAAAATTACGTTTAGTTTTCAAAACCCTAATTTTCTTAATTTCTTTCAAGTTTTGACATCTACCTCATCAATGATTAATAAGCATGTTGCACTATTCTATTTGTGATTTCAAGAAATATATAAGAGCATGTTGTTGTTTTAGGCGCAAAGAGATGGCAATCAAGGTATATATGCGAGTTTTGAATTGAGTTTTCTTAACTTGTTGTGATAGTTAAATTGAGTGACACCAAAACCTATGTACCGTGACACTCTCTTTTAAATCAACAAAATGGAAGATGGTTTAACTGATGAGGAGCTTGGTTTTATTTGTTCATCCATGGAGTTGAGACCCTCTAACCAATCTTGGACCAGTCCCTTGATACTGAGAATGAGAAAGATGAAATAGACTGGTGTAGATGATCTATATTAGATGGTCATTAGAGGTAAAATCTAAGAATTTTTTATCTAGGCCACACAATAATCAAGCATACTAATTCCGTTACTCAAACATGCATGCCGATCACTTGATCTTTATGCTATAGAAAGTTGGCGCCCAGCAAACATATATAAAGAAGACTCTTTTGCTTGCAAACAACATTCTGTTGGACTTGGAGAGCAAGTTGGTCCTTTAATAAATTGAGAATATTAAGCCATGTCCAATTCTAATGATAAAATCAGGAAACATATTAAACAATATAATCTACAAATAGAATGGAAGTGTTGAATAGCTCAACATGGTCTGATTTGAATGTGTAATGCAGTTGAGAAACTAGGCTAGTAGCAGTGTTTTAAAAGCAAAAGGCAAGGCCAAGGTGATTAGATCCTATGTTGTTTGAGGGGAGAGATGACAAAAAAGGCCATCATCTAAGTGAACAAAGTCTATAAATATTTTAAAATTTTATAAACATTACAAATAATATGCAAGTATCAATAAATAGCGACAAGACAAATTAATCACACCCAAATTTTCAAAGTCTCAAAGCTAATAAATAAACCATCTAAGTGTAACACTAACAAATATTGAATAGTAATAGTAACTAGTAACTGCTAACACATACAACTAAGCAACAGACTTTGAACTTTAAGGTTCAAATTGTGTCATGTCCCCAAAATGATATAGGTAATAAAATACATTTCAACAAAAAAAATAGCAAAAAACCGACAATGAAAAAGAAAACACAAAATTCAATAACAAAAATAAACTTTACTTTATCATACACCTTTCGCACCCTCAATTTTGAAACAGAGACCTCACACCTTGTATCACATGCCTTAGACAAGCCCTTGAGGCATCGAGACAAGGTCATAAGGCGCAAAGGCGAGCTCTTGAGGCGCTAAAAGGTGATCACCTTAGTAACCTTCATCGCCTGGCAATACACAAGGCGCTAAATTACAAGATTGCCTCGCCTGAGCGCCTGAGGCGCATCACCTTTAAAACAACGGCTAGTAGGACCATAAGAACTTAGTGCAACTACTAAACAGTATGATCAAGACGATGTTATATGCATTTGCTTAGGTCAAGATAAAATAAAAAGAGAGATAAGATGTATTTTCTTGGGTTTCCTTTGATTTGGATTTTCTATGGTGAAATTTTAAA